>NW_026652293.1:7364563-7577492 GCF_009828535.3 Hylobates moloch
ATCCTTGTGAGGACTAATGGATCATGCAGCCAAAATGCCTGACCCAGTGACTCAAAATGGGACTTCTCCTGATCCTCCCTTTTCTGGAAAACCTGACTATCTCAGTGCCCCAAGGACACATGGATAGTGACATTCTATACTTTAAAGTGCCCTGCCAAGGTGAGAGATCTCTTTCCAGGACCACCTCTCCTAGAGCACCCAGGCCCCAGCCCCCTGGATCCCCCAACCCTGTGATTCAAGTCTCTTATGTGGCAACAGGCAGGCATGTAAAGGTTTCACGTCCCCCACTGGCCTGCAGGCAGCTTGCAGACAGGGGCCCTGCCCCTAGAGCAGCTGCACAGAACCATCCACTTAGTGGGCCTCCAAGAACCACCAGCTGGAGGTTAGTGGCCACTGGTAGCACCAGTGAAAAGGAAGACAGAAGAAAGAAGGGAGACAGAGGAGAGAGAAGGGGCATCTGCCCTCCCCGGGCTCACCTGGCCTCATCCTAGACTTCTTGAACTGTTTGTAGATGAAGTTCATCTTGTCCAAACAGCACTGAATCTGCTGGATGCTGTGGACACAGGAGACAGGGACCAGGTGTTTGAAGAATCTAATAGCACAGAGGAAAGAGGGAGGGAGGGGAAGGGTGGCAGTGGAATAGGGGAGGAGCCTCACTGCCACAGTTTTGGGGGATCAATCTGGGAGTGGAGATGACTGTCCCGTCTCTAAGCTTATTTGAGACCCCGTACAGTCAGCCAGCCATCTCTCGTTCTCATGGCTTATTCTTCCTCTCTCACACACATGCACTCACAGCATGAGTTAAAGAGAGACAGGAAGCCAAGCAGGACAGGCAACAGGAATGTGGCCTTCACTACATGAGAAGTTGTGAGACTTCTGGGAAGGAGCCTAGGCCCCTGAAACCTAAGAGCGTGTCTGGCAGTGACAGCTGGGGATGGAGGGGAGCTGAAATCTCTCTCTGGTCAACTGGAAAAAGCAGAAGAGTATAGCTTCTTGTTTTACCCAATATGTGGCACACAGCAGAAATTTAACATAAATAATGAATCAATAATCCTTGTTGAAAACAAGAATGAATCAACAGGCCTCGGTCCTGCCCGGAGGTGGAGGAACTGGGGAGATGATCTCCCGAGGACCTTCTCGTTCTGGGGTTGAAGGTCATTATTATTTCTTCCTTCCCCTTTTCAGGCTGGATACAAACACTTTGTTCGAGAAGTCGGGAGTGTGTGGGGAAAGTTCTTCCTCACCCTCAGGCCTATGTAGCTCCACTTCCTCCCTGCAGCACCTCCAAGTGACCCCATCTCTGCTATTTCTGGAGCTTGACTCTGAACAGAGCACAAGCTTGTTCCAGGGCTCTGCCAGCCGAAGGAGCCTGCCCCGCCAGGAACATGTGGGTGAAAGATGAAGTAGCTGGGACAGGCCTCAGATCCGTAGACTTCATCCAAAAGACAAGACCTGGGATCCACAGCCTTCATCCAAAAGACAAGACCTGGGATCCACAGCCTTCATCCAAAAGGACAGGGCTCAGATCCACAGCCTTCATCCAAAAGGGCGAGGCCTCAGATCCACAGCCTTCATCCAAAAGGGCGAGGCCTCAGATCCACAGCCTTCATCCAAAAGACAGGGCCTGGGATCCGCAGCCTTCATCCAAAAGGACGGGGCCTCGATCCACAGCCTTCACCCAAAAGACAGGGCCTGGGATCCGCAGCCTTCACCCAAAAGACAGGGCCTGGGATCCGCAGCCTTCATCCAAAAGGACAGGGCCTCAGATCTGCAGCCTTCATCCAAAAGGCTCGGGGCCAAATGTGCTCTGAATTGAGAATCGTCTTCTGATATCAGAAAGGCAATTTGGTACCCACACAGTGTATTGTGGAATGGCCCGAGCAGGGCATCAACTCCTAATCAAACACATTCACATCTCCAAAGAACCACAAGAACATTCACCCTAAGTGGGATAAATTCTATAAAGAGCCTCATTTGGTTTAGGTCAGGTTTTATGGCCAAAATAGTTAAGAAAAACTCCTGTGGTGTTCAGAGCTGTTTGAATTTAGAATTGAGGGCATGGGATGATGGATGGGGATAGGCCCAGATTACAGTAGGCACCAGAGAATGGGGAGGAGGTCTGCACTGGGCACCACCCATCTCCTGGTCAGAGGCTCCACACAGTCAGCCGGGGCCTGGGGGAGGGGGGTATTTTTATGTCTGTTAAAAGGGAGAGTGGTGCCTTAAAGGTTGTAAACCCCTGCCTGGCATAGGCCAAGCTTTGGAGGTGGACAGACCCGACCTGAAGCCACCTCTGTCATTTGTCATTTACCGGCTGTGACTCAGGGTAAGTTAACCTCACTGACTGAGGTTCTATAAAAAGGGCATTATCACAGCATCATTATTGTTTTCAGGATTCAACGAGATGCTGCACGTGAGAGGACCTACCCAAGGGCCTGACACAGAGAAAGGGAACTAAAGTCTTCTTTTATTCAGAATTATAGCACCTGCT
Organism: Hylobates moloch; assembly: GCF_009828535.3. Classification (NCBI taxonomy): domain Eukaryota; kingdom Metazoa; phylum Chordata; class Mammalia; order Primates; family Hylobatidae; genus Hylobates; species Hylobates moloch. The sequence continues at coordinate 7,367,055 of NW_026652293.1, forward strand.
AAGATTCCCAAGGCATTCCTCAAACTCCGAGATGGGTGCAGGACCCCAGATCCTTTTCTCCTCCTGGCTGGTGTCTGCGGCAGTCGGCATGGTGGGGGGGGGGGTCTTGTTTATTGCTGGATCTCCCTCCACCCCCCCATGCCCTAGCACTCTTGCTAAGAGAAAGGGGAATGCAAGCTGACATCTATAAAGGCTAAAGGCTACTGGACCTTTGGAGCTGCCCACTCCCCCACTCCCACCCCACAGAGAAGGAAAATCCCACAGACCTTCTGTCCTCATGTACCTGATCCCGGTTCTTCACCAGCTCCCGGCTCAGGCTGCTCAGGCTCTCCTGGGTCTCCGTGATATTTTGGGAGCATCTGGAGAGGACCTCAGCTAGCTGTGGGGCAAAAAGGCAGACCCCCGTGGGGTCTTCAGCCTGGGTACTGGTGGGCAGCCTGGCTGGAACAGGGGCCCCCAGCTCTGATCCTGCTAAGCCCTTGCCCTCCAGCCTCACTTACAGTCCGCAGCCTGGACCTCAGTGCTGCAGCCACCTTCAGTTCCTGGATCTCAGGCGTTCCAGCCATGCTGCTGAACCTTGAGGGAAGCAAGGAGAAAGGCGACATTTGGGGGCTTAGGAGCAGCCAAGGTGGGAGGCAGAGAGCTCTGTGGGCACATGCTGGGCATAGCATCTGTGGGAAAGCCTTGGTGGCTCTCCGGGTCTGGAGAGTTTTGTGTTTGGGACAGAGGCACCATCCTGAAGAGGGCCCTGCTCACCCAAGCTGTGACATTGTTGAGTATTGCAAAGAATAAAGGTTGAGACAGATTGTAACACCTTGAGTGTATGAAAATTCACGGGCCCGTGATGCAAGGCTGCTATTAATGATCTCCTTACTAGGAAACTTTGTAACTAAAGGGAAAGAATTAAGTTCCTGTCCAGTAGAAACTGTATTTCTTGATAACCAATAGCTTTCTGATGAGGGAAAAAGCTATATTTTGTAGACTACTAGGCAATGATGTATCAGAAGTTAGAACATTATCATCTTGCTGCCCAGTGAACTTGTTCTCTGGGGCATAGCCTTACAAGCAATGATGGATGATAAAGGGGTGGGCATTTGCACGGTGACAAGGTCACACCACTCTGCTTCTTTCTTCTACAGGGACAATGTAATGGTACAGTAGAGGAATCAGGCCGTCACCAGCCAATGGTATGTCAACATACAATACCTGGCATCATCAATAATGTATTCTAGCAAAAAATGTTCAACCGGAATCCATCTAGCCTTCTGCACTCCCAGTTCAGGCCTGGCACAGTGGTTCATGCCTGTAATCCCAGCACTTTGGGAGGCAAAAGTGGGAGGATTTCTTGAGGCCAGGAGTTTGAGATCAGCCTGGGAAACATAGTGAGACCCTGTCTCTACAATAATAATAATAAAATAAAATAAAATAAAATAAAATACAAAATAAAAGCCAGACATGGTGGCTCACACCAGTAATCCCAGCACTTTGGGAGGCCAAGGTGGGAGAATTGCTTGAGGTCAGGAGTTCAAGACCCGCCTGGCCAACACAGTGAGACCCTGCCTTGAAAAAAAAGAAAAGAAAAGATATAAAATAAAATACTAAAAAAATGTTTTAAAACTTCCCAGTTTACAGGAAATGCTGAGAAAGAAGGACAAGACAAACAACTTCAAGGGGAAGCTCTGGATGAGTCCAGAAGGTGGGACAGCAGACGTGATCCCAAAAACAGGTTATAAAACAGCAAATACACTATCATTTCATGTTGGTTAATGTTTACTCATAGTAGAAAAATATCCAGAAGGATGTGTACTCCTAAGGTGTGATAACCTATCTCTAGATAGTAGGTTATGAGATTTTAATTTTCTTATTTTTGCTTATCTCTGTTTTCTAACTTTCTACCATTAGTATATACATTTTAGTAACAATCATGATTTTTAAAAAGTATGCTGTGTATTTTGGCTTGGGAATGGAGGAGCAGGGAAGGAAAGGGGAGCTGAGCAAAGAGAGAATCAGGAATGAACTGCAGGCTCCTTGAAGACGGGGTGCCGTCGCTTTGCTCCTCGTACATCTCCAGTGCCTAGCAACGTGTTCAGCACACAGTAGTTCGTCAGTGCATGGATGCTGAAGGCATTACTGAGTGCACAAATGGATTTTAAGGCATGGGATATTTGACGGCAGAAGAGGGTGAGGCTGGACCCAATCCATCTCCACAGGGAGTCAGGAGACATGGGTTTGAGTCCTAGTCCTGGCAGTCACATTTGCTATCTGCATGACCTTGGGTTAGTCCTTTAAGCTCTCCGGGCCTCAGGCTCTTCATCTATAAAACGAGGAGACAAATTTCCTTCCTGTGACATAATAAGGTGTTCATAGGGATCAAAAAGGACCTCGGAGATGAAGTCTTGCCTGGAATGTCTTGCCTGGTGGTGGGGCTGGGGGAAGCCCTGGGATTCCCAAAGCCCGTCCTGGCTGCCTGAGCCGTGCCTCTGGATGGCAGCAGCTGCCCAGGAGGGCCAGAGAGCTTTGGGACAAAGGCAAGGTTGCTCTGCCAAAGGAGCTGTCCCGGGGAACCTGAGGCAGGAGACGCACACTGGGGGAGAGGCGAGTCACCAGGCTGGGCAAAGGTGGGCCACTTGGCATGAGGTGCTGGGTTCCTCCAGTGTGACATTCAGCCCATGAAAATACCTGGTTCCACTGTGGGTGGAGCTAGTGTCTTCAGACCTTAGGAGAATCCACAGGTGGGGATGTTCAGGCAAGAATGGGCTTGCAACGTGGGAGCTGGGAGGCCGCAGAGATCATCCAACCCTCTCACTTTGAAAATGAGGACACAGAGGCCCAGGTAGGGGAAGGTGACAGTGGGCTGGAGCCACACCCAGACTAAGAGAAGAGGCTGCACCTGGCCCTCTGGCTGCCTGCTCACAACTGTTTTTTGCTCACCATCCTCCTCCTTGATGGGAGGCTGAAATAGGCTTCAAAGCAGGCACTCGCCTGACCCCAGCTCTCTAGACACACCACGGAGGCCACCTTGGAGGAGGCTGCAGAGCCAGAACAGGGGAACAGCAGCCAGTGGACACCAGGATGCCAGGAGGCCCGACCCAGGCCAGCATGCCACGGCCCACCATGCCTGTCCATCCAGGGCAAGTGGGCAGACAGACACCCAAAAAGCTTTCCCAAACACATCTTTCCAGGTCAAGAATCTACAATGGCTCCCTACTGGTGGTTTTATTGCGGTCCAACCTCCCTCTAGCTGGACCCCTTCAGGGCCTCTATGCATTCTTTCCTCCCCTCCTCACCTCCACCTCTGTCCACCTCTGGCTTTGCTCTGGGCCATCTGCCATCATAACTGTGGCTTCAGTAAGCCTCCCAGCATCCCCTCCTTTCCCCCGAACAGGGCCCTTTTCTTTGCCTCTGCACAGACCTTCCTGCCTGAGGTATTCTTCTTCTTTCTGGCCTTAAAAGCCTCATCTTTCAGGAAGGCCTCCGTGGTTGCCTCTACCCATCTCAAGTCTCCTCTTACCCAACAATCCCATCAGCCCTCACATGTCCAGGAAGGGCTAGCTGCTCCGGAGGAAGCATGGGCCTCTCTGAATGACAGGATGCCATATCTACCCCTGGAGCCCCCTCTGTGCCTTGGACAGAGCTCAGCTCAAAGGAGATTCACTTGCAGTTTTGCTGACTGAACCCCACTCTCTGTCACCATTTGAGAGGGGCTCAGTCTGGATGGAGACTCCATCCCTGTTATCTGGAGATGGTCCTCTTCCTCCTCCCTGCTCCTCCACTTCCCAGCTGCCCCATCAACTGTGTTGCTGCTGCGAAGCAGGAGGCACGCAGGGCTGCATGAGTCAGCGCACAGCTGAGAAACTCCCCGGAGCTCCCTGAGGACAAGGGCTGGGGGGTGGCAGGAGGAGGGGGCCTTCAGGCATATGGGCAGTCACTGATCTTCCATCCCCAAAGACTCCCACCACCAGTGGCATCCCTAGGCAGCAGAGCTCCCACCCTCACCCGTACCATGGCCTCATGCCTTCCAGGATTTGGGGTGCTGTGCCTACTTCTCAATCGTTCTCTGGTCAATGAAGTCTTCCCACATTCTCCATCTCCAGACCCTTCCACTTGGCTTCCTCCTGCCCGGTCTCTCTCTTTTTCCAACCCATCCCCCCTAATTAGCCCAAGACAAGGGAGTAGAGGGAGTGGGGTTCCAAAGATTGGGGCAGGGAACCCAAGGAAGGCAAGGATAAGTTGAAGACTCAGAGAAAGCAGGAGATGAGGCATGGAGAACAAGACCACCTGGATCTCCATCCCTGGTGACATCCAGGGACTGTGCGTGGGTGTGAGTCCTCCCCCTAGAGTTCTGCTGGCACTTGGCATAGGGTGAGCATTCTAAATCATTCAGAGAAGGACTTGGCAGGACACAAGCCCCTTCTTGGGATAAGGAGGCCACCTTGGTACCTGGAGAGTCTGTGCCCCCATGGGCCCCTTCCCCTGCAGCTGAGGGGCTGGGTTTTGGGGGAGCCATTGCAGTTATTTGGTGAGGTGGGGATAAGGGATAGGGTGCGGGTGCCCTCTATTCTAGGAGGGTAGGGAAGGCAGGAGCCCTGGGTTGGGGAGGAGAGGTGCGTTGTTGGAAGTGAGGGTGAGGAGCAGACAGGGCAGGGCTGAGAGGTCCCAGCTGGCCTGGGGCGAACACCCACCTCTCGGTTCCCAGGCTGCTGCTGAGGTAGAGGAGGGATGTCCTTGCCACTTCCAGAGTCCGTCTGCATGTGGCCTGGAGCACCTCCCTGTCCAAGGGGAGACTGGGTCAGAGCTGCCTTGATCGGGGGACTCAGCACCATGCATGCAGACAGCATCCCAGGATACTGGCCTCCGCCTCCTGCCGGCCTCCCCCTCCGGCCTGCCTCCCTCTCCGGCCTGCCTCCCCCTCCGGCCCGCCTCCCCTTCTCTGCCCACTCCCCCTCCCGCCCGCCTCCCCCTCCTGCCCGCCTCCCCCTTTGTGCCCAGCCCTCATGACTACTCACATGACCCAGTGCAGCCCCCGCAACATGAGCTCCTGCCCATCCAGCAGAGCCCGCGCCAGCCGCAGGGCCTGGTAGCCGGCGCCCAACACGCCCTGAAACACAGAGGTGCGCAGGGCCAGGTCCCACACCTCCTACCCTTGGGTCATGCCCCTCGCTGCCACCTGGAGTTTGCCCCTCACCTTGGCCGTGTTGTAATCCGCCTGCAGGTCCACTTTGGGGACGAACTTGGGGACGTCCAGAGCAGCTGCAGACAAAGACCCTGTCTGAGGGGCCTGCCTATATGGTGCTGGGTCGGCTCATCTTTCATTATTTCCAGCTTACATTCACCCCTCACTGCCAATCTCCCACCTCAGGCTTCGCAACTCACGCTGAGCCTCCCACCTTGCCAGCCTTAGCCGCACTTAAAGTTGTGATCCCTCACTGCCACCTTGTGGCCACTTTTGAGAACTACCTCCTCATGCCCAAGAGCCGAAAATGGACTAAGTCACCCTCTTGTCCACAGGTTTTGGGGTGAATACCCCTTCCTAGCCTCAGAGAAAGAGGATAAAGCCGGCATTATTCAAGTGAGGAGAAAGGACATTTTTGCTGGAGTTTGGAGAAAGGCCCAAGCTCTGGACCCCTGACCCCCTTCCCTTCTTTCCAGGAGCTCAGACTTGGGCTTCTTCCAACACAAACTGCCTGAAGCTTCCCCACAAATCAGAGATTATGGAAAGTGCATTAAATCCAGATCTCCCTGTTTCCACTGGAGCTCTTTCCACAGCTCTGAGGATGCTGGGAAGCCCCAGGGAGGTCAAGCCACCAGCCCACGTCATGTGGCATCGCAAAGGCGTCTGCACAATTAGAACCCACATCTGCCTCCTGCTCCCTATGGCCCCAAAGGAATGCCCACAGAGAAAAGTAACCAATGGCCTGGATTGCAAACTCCTGTCTCAGAGGAAAATGTGGGGAGGAGAAAGATCCAGCCCAGGTGGCTCTACTCACGGTCCCTGAAGGCCAGCCCCTTGGGGATGGCTGTGCTGAAGAGGGTCAGGGGGCTGCTTGCTGTCGTGTGGGCGATGTGCTGTGCTGAGACGCTGGGCTCGAGGACACAGAGGTGACCCTCAAAGAGGTACTCCTGGTGCCGGGGGGCCACACTGGTCTGCTTATGCACGGCCTCCTGGAAAATGGCTATCCTAGACACAGCCGTGGTGGGGAGCAGAGGGCAGGGGGTGTCAGTGGGCAGGGCAGGGGGCCAAGGTGGCCTAAGCCCCAGCTAAGTGTTGCCCATAGACAGGGCTCTGTTTTACAGAGGGAGGGACGGGGGTGGTTTTCTCTGTCATCAAGGATGGAGAGACCAAGGGGAGAGTTCACATCTTATAGTGATGGAGACAGAGTGGGAACAGGTCCCAGGAGTCCCAATACCCAGCCTCTGCCTCTGCACCTCTTCCTGTCACACTGCCATTAAAATTTACCTAGTTCTATAAAATTATCGAGGAATCAAGGGTTCTATGAGCAGTACCTTTAGGAAATGTACAACCAACATTCACCACGCACACACTTCTCAGATGTATGATGCATATTAGCATTAGAAAGGTACCGACTCTCTGAAGTACGTGCAAGAAACCCTGTTTAGCTTTAACTTTGTAGAACTAGTCTTTTTCCAACTACGTTTGGACCCAGAAGCGTTCCTATGTACACACTCCTCAGAACATACTGTGGGAGATGCTGCTTTGGACATGCACTGCTGCTTGGGTAGAGAAGGTTCTCACTGCTTCCCCCCCTCGCCCCCACTTACGTGTTGTGAGCATGGATGTAGATGTGGTGCAGGACTGCCTGGGACAGGGAGAAGACATGGACGACAACTCGCTGCAGGATGTCACTGGTCTCCGCAAAGAACTGGTCGAAGCCCCAGCACTTGGCCTGCTCCACCTCCAGGATGTTGGCCAGGATGGGCACCAGCTGGCTCTGCAGCCCCCTGCCCTCCCAGGACATGGAGACTGTCAGGGGCGGGGGCCCAGACCTATCCTCCTTAAGCAGGCAATAGGAGCATTCTAAGAGAATGTCCTGAAGAGCTAGGACCAAGATGGTGGGGCAGGGTGGGTTGGGGAGGAAGAGCTGGAAGAACTCGTTCCAGCATCCAGATGGGAAGGTGGTGTGCCCAAGCCTGCAGCATGCCCGGAACCTGATGGAACAGGCCTCAGAAGTCTTGACTCAGCAGAGAGAAGTGATACCCAGCTCAGACTCCAGCATCACCCCCGCCCCCCGCCCCAAGCAGGGTCCCACTCACAGTGACAGCTGGCAGGTGATGGGGAGGGTGTAGCTCCACTCCAGGGGCCCGTTCTCCCGCTTCTGGGCACCTGCAATGGCCCCAGCCGGCTTCTCTGTGGTGATTCGGTACCTGGGGGGAGCAAGGCCGGGTCAGCGGGATCCCCAGCCATCACATTGCCGGGCAACGACACACTCAGCACAAAGGGCTCGGAGCACAGGTTCAAGTCACCCAGCCACCCCAAAGTAGCCTGAGAGATGGAGTGTGAGAGACCTGGCTCTCAGCTGTGAGAGCACTTTGCCTCAGCACTCCTCCTGGAGCCCTTTGCTTCAGGTAGAGACACCTTTGCCCTGTCCACTGCCTCTCCTCCCTGCTACACTTCCCTCAGCCTGGCCAGCCTCCTCCACACCTTTGCCCATGCTATGCATGGCCCCAGTATCCTCTCCTCCTCTCCCTTCAGAGTCCAGCCTTCCCTGACAACCCCCGTCCATGCTGGTCTCCTGCCCCTTTTGCGGGCCTGATATAGGTTCCACACAGCTGGACCCCAGGGCTGAGGTGGGTGCAGCAACCTTCCCACTAAGCCAGCTGACGTCTCCTCTGCTCCGGGCGGTGCGCTCAGAGGGAGCCGCTACTGTCTCCAGCCACTTGCTACTTCCCTGTCCGATGGCACAAAACCGTGGAAAGACCTTGGACCTGGGAACAGGAAGCTGCCACCTTTGCCCCTGGCGAGCTCTGCCACCTTGGTCAAGTCACTCTTTGAGCTTCGGTTGAGACAAGGAGAGCAGTAAGGGAGCAGAAGGCTAAAGTGAAGCACTGAACTAACATAGGGCATATTCACAGACTCCCATCAGCCCTGGGCAGAGCTCAGCTGCTTGTTTGATCCGATTAACAAAAAGAGATCTATAAAGAGCCTGGGGGGGTGGACCAGAGGAGGGCCGTGGAGTGTGAGGGGACCAGGAGACACAGCAGGGACCGGTGGGGGAAGGGCCAGGGGACTGCCAGTCCGCCCCATTCCCTGCCCTGTGGCCCACTGTACATGATCTCCTTGTTCCGCCGTGGCCCACCAAAGGGGATGAAGGGCAGGCTGCCGGTGGCTGCATGGTACAAGGTCACTCCAATGCTCCAGAGATCCACAGTCACCCCGAACGCTTTTTGCTGGGGCTTTCGAAGCACCGCCCGCTCATACATGTCGGGATGCTGCCGGAGAGAACCAGAACGCGGCCATGGGGCGGGAGGGCTGGCAAGGGCCTGAGACCTGTCAGACTCCCTTCCGCCACCTGCAGGTGAAAACAGAACTGTTCAAATCCTTCTCCTTTGTCATCTTAAAAATGGGTGTCAGCCTCACCTTTTCCGTCCTAGAGAACAGAATGCATTCTTCTGGATGGGGTACAGGGGAGAGACATAACTCCTGTCGGAAGCAGGAGGTGGGCCACACCCCCTCATGGGGGCTCTGAGGGGCTCACAAGGCAAGGCGAGCCCTCAGCGTGGGGCAGCGGGTCTCCAGCAGCTCACTCACCAGGTACTCCTCAGTCCCGTAGACCGAGACGAACTTCTCATCATCGTCCAGCTCCCGGGCAGCCCCGAAGTCTGTCAGCTTGTAGATGCTCTGCCCCTCCTCCCCGACGAGGCGCATGATGTTCCCGGGCTTGATGTCGCGATGCACGATGCCGTTCTCTCGCAGGTGGTTCATGCCAGCCACTGGGGACAGACGGGGAGGCCACTAGCTGGCTCTGGCCGGGGACAGTCTAGTGTCTGAGGCTCATCTTGGTGGGAAGGCTGTCCTTGCGTCCAGAGAGACAGGAGTTCCCGTGGACTGGCAGAGCCATGGGACAGGCGAAGGGCAGAGACGCGCATGGGGCTTAGGAGGGCGTCTCAAGGACACTAGGGTATGGAGGTGCCATCTGGATTCTCTAGGAAACCGAGAGGGGTGGTGGCTCTGTCTCCTCAAGGGCAGCGCCCCTCTTTGTATTACTTCTTTTGATTAGGTGTTCAATTGTGGTAAAATATGCATAACAAAATTTCCCATTTTAACCAATTTTAAGTGTACACTTCATTGGCACTAAGCACACCCACGCCGCTGTGCCACCGTCTTAGAACTTTTCTCATTCTCCAATTTTTTTTTTTTGAGACAGAGTCTCACTCTGACACCTAGGCTGGAGTACAGTGGTGCAATCTCAGCTCACTGCAACCTCTGCCTCCCAGGTTCAATCGATTCTCATGCCTCAGCCTCCCAAGTAGCTGGAACTACAGGTGTGAGCCACCACGCCCAGCTAATTTTTGTATTTTTTTAGTAGAGACAGGGTTTCACTGTGTTCACCAGACTGGTCTCAAACCCCCAACCTCAAATGATCCTCCCACCTGGGCCTCCCAAAGTGCTGGGATTACAGGCATGAGCCACTGCACCCAGCCTCATTCTTCAAAATTGAAACTGTACTCATTAAACAACTCCCCATTCTCCTCTGCCATCAGCCCCTGGAAACCACCATGGTACTTTCTGTCTCTATGAATGTATAAGTGGAATCATACAGGATTTGTCCTGTGTCTGGCTTTTTTCACAGCATAATGTCATCAAGGTCCATCCATGTTGTAGCAGGTGTCAGAATTTCTTTCCTTTTAAGACTAAATAATATTCTATTTTAGGTACCTCCCACATTTTGTTTTCACAGTTAGGATGTTTCCACCTTTTGGCTATTGTAAATAATGCTGCTATGAACATTGGTGTACAATCTTTTTTAGGTTTAATTTTTAAGTTGGAATTTTAAATGGAATGATTAGCAGGAGTCAGACACCTGAGTCCTGTCAGCATCTGTCTCAGGCCTGCTGCTGGTCTGAGGGTGGAGGCAGGGACAGGGAGGGGCTCACCCACACAGCGCAGCACCACCAGGAACTCATCCTCAGGCAGCCCAAAGGCGTTCTCGGGGCTCTCCAGCACGCTCAGCAGGCTCCCACTGGAGCAGTACTCCATCACCAGTACCTTCTGCCGGCTTCCCCCCTACGGGTGGGACAGAGAGGGACTCAGGAGGATGGCACTTCTCCTCCCCACCCACCAGGAAGAAGTGGCTCAGCCTGGAGCCCAGAGCCCTCATCCTCCAGGTCCCAGTTTCCAGCCTGGCCTTCCCTCCTTGGCCCCACACTGATCCCACACACTGGAATCCAAAGTCACTTATTCCAGGAAGCCCTCTCTGCTTAGGTGCTGATTCTGTCCATCGTTCCTTTCCCGTGCACCGTCCCACCCCCTTGCACCCTTTGCTCCCTTCTGCAATTTACCTGCTCTCTCTGACCTGCTGATGAGCATGGGACCAAATCTCTGTTATCGTGTGGCCTGATTCTGCCCAGACCATAAGGGTCAAGGACAAGACCATCCTCTGACCAAGCACCGGACCCACCGTCTCCTCCACCGCAAAGAGCTTGATGATGTTCTGGTGGTTCAGCTTCCGCAGGACCTCAAACTCCCTCACCTGCACCTCGCGGGGCCGCAGGTAGCTGGTGGTGTTGAAGACCTTCACAGCAACCAGCTCCCCGGATTTCTGCCATTGGGGAGGGAGCAGTGGGAGACAGCATGGGATTGGCACATGTCCCGCTCCCACAGAGGAGCAGCCACCCTCTCCTGGGCCTCCATTCAGCCTCTCTGGCCAGCCCAACCCCAGAGATGAGCCTGGTTGGATGGGGGCTCCCATCCGCACCTCCTTTCCCTCTCAAGGGGTAGATAGTCCAGCACTGGGAGATGACAAGATCCTGACACTCTGATCTCCTGCAGGGGATGGCTTGTTGTCATTATTACAATTGCAATTGACAATCATCACAGGGCAGTTAACACTCCCTTGGGTTAGCAGCAGGGAAGGGATTGGAACCTGGTCTGTCTGGTTCCAATTCTTTTTTTTTTTTTTTTTTTTTTTGAGACAGAGTCTCGCTCTGTTACCCAGGCTGGAGTGCAGTGTCAAGATCTCAGCTCACTGCAACCTCTGCCTCCCGGGTTCAAGCGATTCTCTGCCTCAGCCTCCCTAGTAGCTGGGATTACAGGTGCATGTCACCATGCCTGGCTAATTTTTGTATTTTTAGTAGAGACAGGGTTTCACCATCTTGACCAGGATGGTCTCGATCTCCTGACCTCGTGATCCGCCCACCTCGGCCTCCCAAAGTGCTGGGATTACAGGCGTGAGCCACTGTGCCCTGCCAGCTACCACTGTTGAGTAAGACAGAGTGGATATCATCTCACATATCCTCGCAGGATAAATCCAAACAAGGCCTAATTCCCTGCTCTGCTATTCCTAGATCCCATTTGCTGTTACCTTCCTTGGATGTTTGCCTTGTTACTTCACAGTTCTCTTGCCCCAACTCGTGCCCAGCAGAGGCATCCTCTCAAGGAGCCGTTTTCAGCTCCCTATCCCTCTGCTCAAACCCACAGTGTGAGTGTGCTGCACAACATCCAGAGGTCCCCGTCCCACCGCCCTCAATGCCCACTGGGGGCTGACTGGGCCAACTTCTGAGGTGTGAGGGGGCCAAGGCTGTGCTGGACAGGGCCTGGCCAGGGTTGCTTCCTACCTTGTTGCGGGCCTTGTACACACTGGCAGTGGCCCCCTGCCCCAGCAGGTCGTCTGTGTGCCACAGGTAATTGGCTGTGCTCTGCATCTCCTGCCCTGAGCTGGCTGGTCACCTTCTGCCTAGAGAAAGAGCATGCTGGGGGCCCAGGATTCCATTCCTGGCATGGGGTGGCCACTGGTGGCCTGACCTGTAACTGTGCCCCAAGGCTGCCCTAAGAAGGGCTCCATGTGGCCATTCCACAAGCAAGGGAGCAGGGGGAGTGTGAAGCACAGAAAAGTTAAGTAACTTCCCCAAAAGGATGCACAGCACAACAAGAGGGCCCCCACTGAGCCCTCAGCCCACAGCCGGCACCTGTTCCACCTGCTGCCTGTCCTGGCTCCCCAAGTCCCCTTGAAGCCCCTCCCCAGGCAGGTCATTCTGCACAGACAAACCACTTGTCTCTATCACCTCTCCCCAGCACTGAAGATTCTGGGGTTTTGGCATCCAGGCTTGAGATTGTCCCAGGAAGCAGAAACAGTATAGGAGGAAGGGCCCGGGGTCAGGCAGCATCTCCCACACCACCACAAATCTCCAAGATTGCAACATGAGTCCAGAGCCACTCCCCCAGCCCCCGCCGGCCTGCCTGCCAGGCCCACCACTTCCTGCTGCTGTGAGCTGACAGCCGGGCCAGTACTGCTCCAAGAGAGATGGGGCTGCTTCAGAGTGTGTGTGTGTGTGTGTGTGAGAGAGTGTGTGTGTGAGTGTGTGTGTGTGTATGTGTGTAGGGGGTTGGGGAGAAGGGTGTGGGTGTGTGTGTGTAAGCAGGGTATAGGGGAGGCAAAATTCATCATTCAGCCATTGGGAGAATCTGAAACCCCCTACAATTCTGTTTCCCATCTTTGTCCTCATCTTTTCTCCAAAGCCTGGTTCTCCTAAAGCAATTAGTACCAGAAAGTGTATCCTCAGAAGTTAAACTCAATTTCTCTTTGAAAAATAAGGCCAGGGCTGGCCTTTTTGGGATACCTGGGGACAGAAGCATTAGAAGGGCCACCATCCTTTAAACACTTTCTTTTTTCTTTTTCTTTTTTTTTATTTTGACAGAAGGTCTCACTCTGTCACCCAGGCTGGGGTGCAGTGGTACAATTATGACTCATTGCAACCTCCACCCCTTGGGCTCAAGCAATCCTCCCAACTCAGCCTCCTGAGGAGCTTAGGACCATAGGTGTGCACCACCACACCTGGCTGTCTTTTGTATTTTTAGTAGAGATGGATTTTTGCCATGTTGCCCAGGCTGGTCTTGAACTCCTGAGCTCAAGCAATCTGCCCACATGGGCTTCCCCAAAAAAGCGCTGGGATTACAGGTGTGAGCCACCATGCCTGGCCACTTAAATACTTTTAAATAACGCTAGACTAGTAAAGGCATCTTCGTGTTCTAACATCTTACAGGTTGTTAAACTGAGGGTTGCCATGCCTGGAATCCTATGAGCCTTCGCTCTGAACTTTTTCTCTGTGTAATCTTTTTTAAAAATGCAAATCCTTGATAATGTCAGTTCATCAAGCCAGAGGCCCCTTGAAGAGATCGGTGGTCAACTCCTAGTTTTAGATCAGGTAGGAGTGGACATTACACAGAAGCAACTGAGGTACTGAGAGGCTTCCTGAAGACAAAACAGTAGCTCAGCATGAATGAGTGGGTCTGGTTTTCCCCGCTGAGGCTGGAGCCAGCCAGCAGGTCTGGGGGCTGGGGCTGGGGCTGGAGCAGAGCAGGCTGAAATCAAGGCCAAGGGCTGTGATACTGGGGCAAGGAACAGCTGAAGACTCTGGGATAATAGGCAGTGAGGTGGAAAGCGCAGAGCCCCAGACAGGGGGGTGTGCCCCTGGGTTCTGTGCCCGGGAGTGCTGGTTGTGGCACATCTGGCTTAACTCTGCACGCTCTGCAGATCCTCCCCCCACCACCCCAAGCACCTGGTGCGTAGAAGGGCTCAGCGGCCCTCAGCCAGTGGTTGGATGAATGAGCAGTGGACAGTGAAGCATGTGAGCCGCCATCCACCCACCTCTCCCCTCCCCTCCCTCCTCAGGGCTCTGCTGTGGCCAAGCGCACTTACCCCACACTCTGAGCTGCCCTGAGTCAGGCAAAGGCTCTTCCTGGCAAGCGTTTGTTATGCTTTCTGTCTGTGGCACGTCCAGGAGCTGAGCTACACCGGAAAGAGGAGGGCGGATGAGAGGCGCCCCTCAGTGCAGTTGCTTCTCAGCCTCCATCAAAGGCCACCGGCCCTAGCCCTTTAACCCTTTCCTGTTTGTCACCTTCCCCCACAGGGCTGGGCTGGGGGTTTCCAGCTCTATTCCCCAACTGTTCAGGGAGACTTTCCCAGCGTCTCTTACTCCTGAGACTCCAGCCAGGGAGAAAGACCCCGGGAAAGGTGAGGGCAGGTGCTGTGAGCTGATCGCTGGCTTCGGGTGTTGGTAAGCAGAGCCCAGGGAGGGCTTGTGGTTGGCCCATGGTGGCTCACCTCCATGCCACACACAACGCTGTATGTGAGAGCACCACTGCCGACAAGCCCACACCCCTGCACCCAGCTGAGCTGCCCTGCAGCTGCCCCTTGCCTGGTCCCTTATTCCACCCCCACCCCCCTCCACATGCTGCACACTCACCCCATCTCCACTGCAGGGGATGCAGGCTTGTGGGACTGGGTGGCACCCCCAGAGCTTTCAGGGCTTGCTGTCATTCATGAGCAGTGTTCTTAGCCTCCTGGTGGCCAAGGGCCCCTAGGACCCGCAGGCAGGTCCAGTTGCAATGTCTGTGCCACCCCAGGAGCTGGGACTAGTGGGTTTCTTCCCTGCCTCCTTGTAGCGGTGGGACACCAAGCTCAGCACTGAGTCCTGGCTCTCAGCTCTCTCACACTTCCTGATTTCCGTCTCTCGCTCTCTCTTTCTCTCTTAAAGAGACAGAGGCAACTCGGTGCAACCACCAGCTCAGCAGAAAAGAGAAAGAGGATGCTCTGAGTTCCCAAGGGTAGGCAATAGGACCAGAGTCTGAGCCACAGAGAAGCCAAGAACTGAGGCCCTTCTGGTAATCGTGATGGGCAGCTGGGTGCTGTTTTGGCATCTCCCGCAGTTCACTGGAGCAGGGAAGTTCAGGGCACTTCCCAGAGTCAACAGAGCAGGTTGGGCAAGTTAACTAAGTGGAAAGCTGCCTGGGAAGTCCACGCTCCCACACCCAGGAGCCCCAAGGGAGTGTGGGAGCTATGCCGACCCAGTTGGATCTGAGTGGATCTGAGTGGATCTGCCGACCCAGTCCTAGAAGTTGGATCTGAGTCACCTTACCAGGAGGCCTGCAGAGGTCTGAGAGCAACCGCGGGGACCCAGCTGATGCCTTCCAGTGTGACCTGAGCACACAGCATGCAGCCCCTCCCAGCCAGCTCACTCAGCCGCAGAGTAACAGCTACTCCATGGGTTGATTGGATGACATGGATATATTTGGAATTGTTTGGGAGCTTGGAAAGCATTTTACAGAAAGGCATTGAAGGCATGGAGGCCCACACACTTCAGTAATTTACCCATGCTCTTCAGAGACTGCTGGGGCTGGCACCCAGGTGCCAACTTCCCAGCCAGGACTCGATGCCCTGCATCAAATGTCCTAGGAGGCTGGAAGGGTCTGTGCTGCTCTGGTCAGCTCTGAGATGGCAGTTGGATGTGAAATGGTTAAAACCAGGAAATTCCATGTTTCTATAGAATGTTGGAGGGACTTTCCCATGGCCACACCTGGTGGTTTCCTCAGCCAGCCCCACCCCTCCCACAGTGACACTAGAACAGGAGCAGAGCTGAGAACTGCCTGGTGCTCGGATAAAGAGAACTCCCCATAACACCTCCAGCTGGCGGAGTTGCTGCAGCTTCTCACGTCAGGACCAGGAGGAATGTGCCTGAGTGCCTGAGATCCTCATGTTCCACTCAGTCTTCCCAGCTTGCTTTTTTTTTTTTTTCTGAGATGGAGTCTCGCTCTGTCACCCAGGCTGGAGTGCAGTGGCATGATCTTGGCTCACTGCAACCTCTGCCTCCTGGGTTCAAGTGATTGTTCTGCCTCAGCCTCCCAAGTAGCTGGGACTACAGGCACGCACCACCACGCTTGGCTAACTTTTTGTATTTTTAGTAGAGATGGAGTTTCACTGTGTGGTTGGTGAGGTGGATTGAATAGGTTGGTCTCGATCTCCCAACCTCCTGATTCACCTGCCTCGGCCTCCCAAAGTGCTGGGATTACAGGTGTGAGCCACTGCACCCAGCCTAGTCTTCCCAGGTTTCTGCCAGCCTGGCACATGGGAGAACCGCACATCCTAGTTACTTCGTGATGGGGGGAGCATGTGAGTTCCCCACCAAAGCATTTATTTCCTGATGCAAGACCCTCCCAGAGCTCTACTTTCTGGCAGTGTGATTCTGTTAGTCTGGGTCCTTGAGTGACTGTCCTGAGCTGAGTTCCCCTGCTGGTCCACAAGGGACATTGGCTTTGGTGAGAAATCAGCCTTTGTTGCTTTAGGGCACCGAGGTTTGCTACATAACTTAGACGATCCGTAATGTTTACCCGCTTTTTTCCCTGATGAACCTGCTGGGTCCTCACCAGCACTCTTCCTTTCCCCTCTCCATCAATCTCTTTCCCAGCATATTTAGCACATTCAAAGGCAACTACCATGTGTCTAGCACCCACTATGAGGCGGGCACATAAAGGCTGGGCATCCCATCAGGAGCCTGGAGGTCCAGGATGGCATGGCAGATGCTACGAGTGGCAGACGGGCAGCGGGGAGGAAGGTGATCAAGAAGGGCTTTCCAGAAGGGTTGCTTGGCCAGACTTTAGGAAGAGGGGAGTTAGGCAGAGGAGAGGGGACTAGGGGAATGGAATTCCAGGCTGTGGGCACATGTGCAGAGGCGCAGAAGCATGAGAAGAGCTGGACTGAGGCTGAGAAAAGGGGGAGAGGTAGAGGTGGCCTGGAGCCATGTGCCGTGACGGATCAAGTTTCCTTGGGCATCCTCTGTGAGGTCACATCCTCTGTGTGGACACTGTGAAGCAATGTCTTGCCTGTGCCCCAGCCGATAGCACAGCCGGTTGCATCCGAGAAGGTGCAGGGGGCTGGCAGGCTCCAGAAGGGAAGAGGAAGTCTGTAAGAGTCCCCACCATGTGTTCCCAAGTGGCTCTGAGGGGTCCTAGAAATAGAAGTGGCAATTCAAGGGTAGTGCAAGGACCAGAGGCGGAAGAGGGTGGCCCTTGACAGCAGCTGTCAGAAAGCAAATCTCATGTGACTTCTACAAAGAGGCCGAAAATATAGTGGGAAGGGCAGGGGCTAGCTCCATTGCCATGGAGGTTTGAGTTCAGATTTTACCACCTACTGTGGATGACCCTAGCACGTCACTTAACGTTTCTCATAGGGCTGGTTTGAAAGTAAAATGAGATGAAGCTCCTGGCACCTGATCCGCTCTGAAAAGATATTAATTTCTTTTTCTGCCCCAAGGGGCTTGAGCCAGTTTTTCACAGCTGACTCGCCTGCCCAGTGCCTTAAAGGGGAGGGGAAAGGACTCGGGTGCTGGTGGGGGTGCATACGGAAGAGGCTGGGGGGCATTGCCAGGCCACACGTATTTGCTATGCTCAGTCACAAGGGCGAAGGGCTGAGCGACGAGGTCTCAGAGCCCGGCTCCTAGTCACCTTCAGGGGTCAGCTCTGGCCAGGAGCTTTGGGTGCGGAAGGAGGGACAAACACTGCAGGCAGGCTTGCTGCTATGGCCCCAAGCAGTGGGACAAGCTGTGAGGCAGCATCCAGGCCACTGAAGGAAATTGGGACCAGTGCCAGCATCATCTCTCTTCGAGGAAAAGCAAGTGTTTCTCTCATTGTCTTCACTCTTCAAACCTCCTCTGCACTGTTCCCTCCTACACTGTCAGCTAAGGACCTTGCCTTAAATTTCGCTTAGATAAAAGAAGCAATCAGAAGGGAGCGCCCTCATTTCCTCCCCCACATCCACTGCCTGCCCCGTGTCTGTACTCACCTGCCTTCCCTCCCACGCGACAGCAGGAAGTGCCTCTTCTCGAGCCTCTCCTAGTGGCACAACCCTCCCGCTTGTGCCCTGCAGCTCACCCTCTCCTCTCCTGCACATTCATTCTTCCCGTTCTACTGCGTCCTGCCCACCCCACCAAACAAATGCACCTCTGCACTGCCCATCTTACCCTTGTCTCTTGATGCTCCCCTCCCCATTCAACGAGTTGTCAAGTTACTGCTTTTTCCCTTCCCATTTGCCACCTAACCCATCCAGTTGTACTCATTCCCCCTCTGCTGAAAATGCTCTTGTCCAGGTCACCAATGATTCCCTTTCTACGCCAGCCTCACTTTACCCCACTGGCATTCAACAGCAGATTCCCCGCTTTGTTGAAGCTGTCTGTGACCTTGTGCTTTCCCAGCCACCTACCTCATTGCCACTTGCTCATTCCGCCTTCTTTGCTGGCCCCCTTCCTCTGCTGCATTTCTTTTTTTCTCTTGTTTTTTCTTTTCTTTTCCTTCTTTTTTTATTTTTTGAGACAGAGTTTCACTCTTGTTGCCCAGGCTGGGGTGCAATGGCGTAATCTCGGCTCACTGCAACCTCCACCTCCCGGGTTCAAGCGATTCTCCTGCCTCAACCACCTGAGTAGCTGGGATTACACGCATGTGCCACCACGCCCAGCTACTTTTTTTTTGGTATTTTTAGTAGAGGCGGGGTTTCTCCATGTTGGTCAGGCTGGTCCGGAATTCTAGACCTCAGGTGATCCACCGCCTTGGCCTCCCAAAGTGCCGGATTACAGGCGTGAGCCACTGCGCCCTGCTCCTCTGCTGCATTTCTAATGATCGGGACCTTCTCTTTTTTCCATCTCCATGTTCTTCCTGGGAATCTCTGTTTGAATACATCTATAATGTAATAGCTTCTAATACGTTTTCAGGTATTATCTACCCCCAAAACTCCAAATTCATACATCCAAGGGTCTACCTGATATTTCCACTTAGATATCTACCAGTCATGTCAGCCTTGCCAGATCAAGCAGAATACTTCATTTCCTGAACAACTCCTATCTTATTACAGTTTCATTTTCAGAGTAATACTCATTTTGCTTCTTTATCTGTCCTTCCTCATTAGAAAGCTCCATTACCTGTTTTTTTTTTCTGTTCAGTACCATATGACAGTGCTTGCACAGAGAGAAGCTTAATGTTGATTGACTAAATGACTGTCTTTAGTATATGTAATATGCCAAGGTTGCTAACTGCTCAGTAAAAGGAAACGTCATATACCTATGAATATAAATCAGGGGATTCCAATCTTTTGGCTTCTCTGAGCCACATTGGAAGAATTGTCTTGGGCCACACATAAAATACACTAACACTAATGATAGCGGATGAACTAAAAAAACTGCAAAAAGAATCTCAATGTTTTAAGAAAGTTTATGAATTTGTGTTGGGCCACATTCAAAGCCATCCTGGGCTGCGGGCTGGACAAGTTTGATATAAACATTTAGGTTAGATAGTCCTAAAAGACTGTTTCCTAAATTCACATACATCTGGTCTCTATTTTTGGTTTCTATCTGGATGGAATGGGCTTGTGTTTTGACAGTGTCCATTGCCACTAGTTTCCATCCTGCCCCCATCAGGACATATGAGACAAAAAGAACCATATATGGATAAAGAGGACCTAAAAAGCATAGCCTGCCTTTGCCTCAGGACCCTCTGAAAAGGGGCTCTTTGGTCCCCTGCTCACAGCCTACAAACTGGCTCCATGTCACAGCTATTACGGGGTGCTCCTGGCCATCCCTATTCTCCCTGCACTCAGGGAGAATTCATTCCCACCACAGGGTGGCACAGCAGCCTTGGCCTTGACTTGCCCGAGGCCAAGGGCCCAGCGAGAGAAGCTCAAGATGTAGCGGTTCCATGAAAACAGGGGAAGGGAAGAGACAGTAGGCTGGAAGGGCAAAGCAGAGCTGAATAAAAGATACACGAGTAATGGATAGGGATGATAAACCTAAGAAGGGGTTGTAAAGTGTCCTGTCTACAGCTGGGGGTAGGACTCCTTGCATTACCACTGAACACAGGGTACCCACTTGGAAAGATGTGATCCATCCCCAGGGGCATCTGGTATTAGAACAAGCCTGCTAAAAGTAAGTGTCAGCCCTAGGGGCTCTAGGATTTGTTTGAAGTTGTTACCTTGAAATAACTTCACCCTTGAACTTAAGCTCTGCCAGACTCACAATCTGTAGGAGAGAAAACATCACCTGTATCCCCCACTCCCACCAACAGCACAAGCATATTGGTCAGCTTTTCTCCCAGAGGCAGGGGGCTGTCAAAGGCAGAATGACTCAGGGCTTTGGTTGTGGGAGAAACAGAATCTCTAGTCACACTTGGTTGTAGCTTGTCAAGTTTCTAAGCAACTTCTTAGGCCCCACTCCCTGAAGTGAGGAAATCTGACTAGAGATAGAAATGAGAACAGTCCTTAGAAGGTGGATTCTGTGAAGGAAATGGTTCTCATGGCAACAGGCAGTCCAATGGTGAGCTGGAAGACTCTCCACAAATCCTATGAGAATCCACACACAGGCTAAATGGAAATGCTGGGGAAAAAACCTCCCATTCTAAATGCAAGTGTGCTGTGCCTTGGTGGGGAGGGAGAAGGTGGCTGGCTGTAAGGTCATCTCGTTGCTCTCTCTGTTGCCAGGCAGGGCTCTGTTAGCACAGACGAATCAAAATCCCTCCTGGGCAGCTGGAGTGCTGAATCAGAGATTTCAGAGAGGAGAGAAGGGATATGAACTGCAGCATCGAAACCTAAAAATGTATTTTATTTTGAAGTTGTGCTTTGGATTTTCCCCAATCCAACATCTGTTGAGTGACAGTCTTAGGTTCACACAAAGCATCTCCAAGCATACATACAATATTCCAGTTATCAACACTATTTTAAAGAATATACCATTTTACACAAATGTGACATACAAGTCAGACGCCACAACATTGCGATTCCCTGGAAGATGTGACTTCTCTTCTGCACAGGAAGTAGATCTGCACCAGCCCTTCCAGTGCTCTGCGCATCCTGGTGCTGGCATCACCGCTCCTCATCTCCTTGGGGAGAAGCCAGGGCGCCCTGAGGAGGTTGGCTGAGACCAGTGTTTCCAGTTTACAGGCTGCTGGCTACAAACTCCTCTACTTTCTAAAATGGGATGCTAGTAGCCCCACCCCACCTCTCTTCCCCAAAGACTGACCCTTCAGAGTCCACACCAGGAAAAGGATCCATGCCATGAGGGGTGGAGCAGGGCTCTTTGAAGCATCATGCTGGTTTCGGCAAGCATAGCTGAGGAAGGCTGGTCTCCCTAGGCCCTGGATGGCCAGCTCCTTTTGGCTTTTCGGTGTAAAAATCACAGTGTGCAACCTCAATTCCAGTTGTTTGCAGTGAGCTCTGCCGAGAAAGACTCTCCTCCTACTGGTTCCTAGTGCTCTCGACAGGACCATCTCACAGGTGTCAGGAGCACCAGAGATGGGGAAGACAGCTCTGTCCCCAGAGTTGGGTTTAGTAGGTGATCACTCACACACTGTTCAGTTTATGACGCAAATTAGCGCGGATGGACACTGATCAAGGGGATGGTGAACACGAGTCATGTACAGGGTTGAAAGAGAAATAAGGCAGGAGCAACAGAACAGGCCCAAAGCGTTGCCACTAAGAAAGCTTTGCTTTTACTTTCTTAGAGGGGAGTGTGCTGGAGAGAGGGAGAAAGGGCAAGTGTGGGTACCAGTTTTTATCAGTTGGATTGAAAGGAATGTAAAGTGAAAGATGGGGTTTCATTTTCAGCAAGGAAACAGATCCTTGGGTATGAAAGCCCCCTGTTGGCTCAGGACCTGTGTAGGCCCAGGTGACAGGCAAGAACAGGTCAGCAAACAGCAACAAAAACCAAGACTGTGGGTTGCCTCTTCCAGGCTGACCCCCTTCACTGAAGAAGTTCTTCAGTTCTCCTGCCTAGCACTTGGAAATGTTTCTCTGGTGCTGCAGGTTAGCCTTCTTATTAGTGATTTCCCACAAAGCGCCTCTTTTCCTTTGCACAGGATTAAAAAAAAAATCCTACCACTTTCCATAGATCTAACTACCAATTTTGCATGTTGGTCCAAAAAGAATCTCTTCTAGGTCAAAGATAAGAAAACTCAGATTTTCCTACCTGAATGGCAACCCACCATCTCTCTGGAACTACAGAAAATAATAAGGCTAAAATATAAGTTCAGCTTTGAAACCAGAAAACACAGAGAAGAAGGATGAGTTTCAGCTTTAACTCAAGTTGCTGTCTGCGACCCGTGAGCCTGGCTGTGGATGTGTCTGATCCTGGTACTCCTGGGATAGCATGATGCTAGGGGGCGCCAGGACCACGGGCACCAGGTTTGGAGACTTAATTGGAGCAGACAAAGGTATGATTTATGCATCTTGGAAGGCAACCAGAAAAAAGGCCAGAGTAGAGCCAAAATATTCAGCATTCAAATTTTAATTTTCTTTAGATTCTGGCCTTGGGAAGACTTGAGAGCCTGTGGGGTCAGAGTTCCCTTAGTTGTCCTTGTTTGGATAAATGAAAACTGGTTTTAAGAGGTAGGGTCTCCCTTTAATCTAACTAAGGCTCTCTAAGCCCCTGTTGGTCCCTGAAGAGAGACCTTGTAAAATAACCAAACTAAGGGGTGGACTTAAAACAAGTTTTCATTTGGGAACAATTTCTGGATTAGCAAAGCTGAATTTAATTTTTTAATAGGATAATGAATTTTATGTTTTAAGTGCCAAAAACATTAGGAGGAAAAAGGACCCATTTCTTACCTTTTCCAAACCTGCCATAGACACAATAAAACTCTCTTAAGACTCTTTACCCTAAAAGGAACCAGCTATAAAACTGTCTTATACAGGAAAATGTCTTAAATGGAAAATGGTCCATCAGAGACAAAGGTAGGAACCCGAGAAATGTCTATACATTCAGAAAAACTTTAAAAGCTCCTTAATAAGACTGGGGTGTACTTCTAGGGGACGGAGGAGAGCAAGAGCAAACACCAATGACCAATTCACATCAATGGAAAGAACACAGAGAGAAAGCCCCCAACCCCAAACAGGTTACGGGATTGTCCCATCCTGTTACGTTTCATATGATGGAGAGATTTCAAAGGCTAGGTTCTCTGGCCCAGACAGAACAAAGTTTGTAACGGAAACAGAGACCCCTGGTGGCTACTGTGTGAACTGCCACAATAACTTACAAAGAGACGGGGTCTATGACCAGGAGAGGCTACACATGCCAGAGACTAGAAAAACGTGTGTGTGTGTGTGTGTGTGTGTGTAAAATATGTGTGTGTGTGTGTAAAATGAAGACTGGACTATACATGATTCTCTATAATCAGTTCCCAAAGCAAGATGCCACTGAAAGCTGGATGGTAGTAGCCAACCATCTGGTCAAGGCATCCCCGTGGTGTGAGCGGACTGAGACTTGAGCCCATGTCCTCAGGACTGCCTTACCAGATTTCACAGTGACCTGATAATGAAAACCTGTCTCTGGCTAACCTAAGAACGGTATGGACTGCAGCTGGTTGAATTATGACGACTGGGGGAAGCAGAGGGCAGTGGGAAGGGAGAGGCGATACCAAGGGTTTCATTCTCAAGGTTTTGGGAGACACGGGGAGGCTAATTCCTGCAAGAACAACTTAGAACCTAATTTTCAACTGAAGTCCCCAAGCTAGTTAAATAGGAAGATTTTAATAACAGTCCCTATAGTCCCCTTGTCTAGAACAATTAAATTATTATCCCTCAGACAGTACAAGACTTGTCAGTAGACTGTGGGGAAGTTGAGGAGTTGACACCAGGGCTAGTGGCATTTGTTTTGGGGAAGACAGTGGGCTTGGGCCGTGTGGCTGGTGGTTTGACTGGGGCAGCCATCTTGACAGACTTGACAGGCCGGAAGGCGCAGGCGATGTCCCCAGCAGTACTGGCGCTGCGCTGGAAGGCGGGCTCGGGGTCCTTGAGGAGCTGGGTGTGCAGAGGGCTGGAGGGCTCCGACGTGGGGGCCACCACTGGGGAGGTTTTGAGGGGCTCCAAGGTGTCCAGAACCACGTCAGGGGTGTGCTTGACACTGCTCTGCCGTTCTAGCTCCCGTAGCTCATTCAGGGCCGAGTTCATTGTTGCCTCAATATCCTGCAAAACAGGAAAAAGGAGGAGGTGAGGCAAATGAGGGGAGAATTCTCCAAGGAGCCGGTTTCAACAACACAGGCCAAGGCATGAAGAAACCGACCGTAAGATGTCCAGATTATTGTACTTGGCCCAAATCCTTGAACATATGAATGCTCAGAAAGTGGGGAAAGGGGGACGGAGAGATTTTCATTGTCATGAGATTTTTTTTTCCTTTAGAAAAAGTAATTGATTTTTTTTAGAGACCCTAGGTTTTAGAGATAGATATTGAAATACTTATCGATGAAGTGACATATAATCTAGTGGGGAAGAGAAACATGGACAAAGTAAGAATGGCCAGGAGTTTGGTCATGAGTACATGGGGATTTGTTATCCAGTTCTCTCTGCTTTTGGGTAGGTTTGAAATTGTACATAATAAACACTTTTTTAAAAAGTGGTAGAGATGATATATGATCTTTATTCTCTTGGACTTCAAGGCCAAAGGTGAAGAGGGTTAGTCCTTCCTCCTCAGGGGCTGAGGAAAGTTGCAGGAGCCCAAGACACCTCCCCCCGCCCCTCCTCCCCAACTCAGGGCAGTGTCCAATTTGAAACCATTTCCTTCCAGCCATCACCACTGAGGGGACCAAAGAGTGACCAGGATGGGGAGCCAAAGCCCACGTAGGTGAATCAATTGCCTGCAAATCAATGGAACCCTCTAGATCTTTAGCCAACAGCAGTCCTAGCCCAGGGACTCAAGGCAGAACCAAAGAACCTTTGTATGCAAGCCAGCTGCCTTCCAGCGAGACTTCCCAGCTCCCCCCTCCCTCCCCATAAACCTGTGTCTGGCACCCCCAAACTACCACAGGATTTCTTCTTGGGATTAGGTTCACATGGAAAGATTTTACACATTCTAAGCGAAGGCCTCTGGTTAAGGTTTCTTTGTCCTACAGAGTGATGCATGCTTTCTGTTCACAGTGATTCAATTTCACTCATCCCTATGACATTCTCAAACCTTTAAAATGCTCAGGAAGAACTCCATCTCCCTCCTCAGTTGCACTGTATAGCCAGTCTGTCCCAGCTGCCTACCTTTCCTGACATTCCTATTAACACCTGGCT
Organism: Hylobates moloch; assembly: GCF_009828535.3. Classification (NCBI taxonomy): domain Eukaryota; kingdom Metazoa; phylum Chordata; class Mammalia; order Primates; family Hylobatidae; genus Hylobates; species Hylobates moloch. Next base: position 7,392,092 of record NW_026652293.1, read on the forward strand.
AAGGAGGGAGCTGGGAGGATTCCCGTAGTGCAAGGCAGATTGCAGCCAAGAGCTTAAATAGAGGCACAGAATAGAAGGCTAGCAAAGCAAGACATCTCAGGCCTGTAGCTCAATACTGGGCTTGCCAGGTCCATCTCCGTAAGCAGAGAACCACAGTTAAGCCAAGAGAGACCATGCCCAGCCTCTATCACCCCCTGGAAGATGGGGTAAGGAGAATCTCAACTCAGCTGAGATAAGAAGGCAACGATGAGCCCTTAGTTCCTACCTGGTCTAATGAAAATTATATAGTTGGGAGAGACGTCTGAGTGAACTGCTTGGAGTGGCCCCGGTAGTCGGATTTTTAGAGGTGGGGTTGGATCTCTAATATTTCATGGAAAACAGAGAGTCATCAGTGTGGTGCATACACAGAAGGAAGACCCTGCAACCAGGGAGCTCATCTCCATAGCCTCTGGAGGCTTGGGCTGCAAATCCTTTTGGTTAACAGAGCTCTCTGCAGCCAGAGTATTTTTTTAGGTCTTTAAGACCAGGTGCAGGTTCTTAATTGATCATCTACCCACTTGGTACCAGAGACTAGCCTTAGGAATCGGGATGATGGTGATGGGCACGGCAATATAAAAATGCGGCCAGGATTACACCTGAGCCTCAACAGTCGGGCAGTTTCACTAAAGTCTACCAAGGTCTTTAGACTCAAAACTTGGGCTATCAAAATACTCTTAATACCGGCTTAAAAATTACAACAGCCTTCCTAATAGCCAGTGTATGAGCAAGAAGCTAGGTTTCTTTTATTCTGTCTTTAGGTTCTTCCTGGGGAGAGAGGGACAGGCAGACTTCTTATTAAGCTGTCTTATCGGGTCCACATGTCCAGAGTGGACATATACTCAGTATATCACATACAAAATAATCATTCTGTTTCAAGTCCTGTCATAATTAGGTGGGTGGCACTAAGTGGTAGTGATGAATGTAGACTCATGCTGTCTGTCCAGGAGCCCACAGTTACCTGAGCAATGACCTCAGGGTCCATGGGCCGATGGTTATTGAAGCTTTTTGACCTTCCTGCTGTGGCAGTCTTCCGGATCTGTGGACTATCCAGCCGATTCTTCAGGGATGAGTGGCGGCTGATGGAGTTGAGGCTCCCGTGCCCACTGATGGAACACTTATCTGGCCCTTCTTTGGGGAGACTCTGGCTCATGATGGGCTGGGAGGATGGGCGGCAGCTAGCCCCCACCCCTGGGGAGGAGGAGTCAGTCAGGGAACTGCTCAGCCCATGGCTGTCACTCCGAAAAGTTTTCCGGATGCTCCCAGATTCTGGACGCTTCCTTTGCCTTCAATCACAAACAGAAAGGGCAGTGTGATCAGGGAGCCCTGGCTCCAAGGAAGCTAGGACAAGTGGGAGGGGGCACATGTTGGCACCCAGGGACTTCAGAAGGAGAGGGACACAGAACTCGTTCTCTCCTCGGCTTCATCTTCTCTTGCATCCTCCATGTCTTCATTCCCTTGCCACCCCCAAGCTGGGTGAAGGAGAAGTGGATACTTACTTGGTGGTCACGGGCTTTGTGTTGTCAAGATGTAAGTTGCTGTCAGAAAAAATGTCTGATTAAGCGAAGTTTCTAATGGGAAAGAGATTCATGGAAAGGCCCCTTCTGTGACCTGCCATGAACAGAAACCTAAGGCCCCAGGTAGGAGAAGTCTCACCATCACCAAAGAGGTCGGGATTGCTGGTAAGAGGATAGTTAACTTCTCTAAATTTTAGCATGTCTCTTTTTCCAAAAAGACTGTAACTGTTTTGGGCTCTGGCAAGAGGCCGTTGTTGCTTATTCTGTAGGCATGGAGCAGAATAGTTTTCAAGAGGCAGCAATACTGCAGAGTTGGGGCCCAGTTTGTGCGTTTTCTTAGTGTGGAAATACTTCTACATGACTCCCAAGTCACCGAGCACTGGGCTGAACCCTGGATCTGGGCGAATTTGTTTCAGACCACTTCGGGCTCTCAGACAAAACGGCTTGGCAGAATCCTAATTACATGGGTGTTGCCTGCTGCTGGATAATTTCATTTTGTCTTGGAATCAGATCTGAAAAGGTCTAATCTAAGAGGCAATGAAACTTCTGATTTGGATGGCTGCTGAACAGCTCTGATCTTGAATCTAAGAGAGATGGGGGCTGAGGCAGGAGTTGAGGTGGAAGGAGGGAAGGGGTCAGACTCTGAAGATAAGGAGCTGGTTTGTGAGGTGGGAACAGTGCTCTAAGCCAGTCCCAGTCCTGTTCACTGCTGAGGTCTTCCTCATCTTTCTGCCTGCAGGGCCTGGCCCACGACCTGGCATGTATCAGCCACTCCATGAATCTGTCCACTCGGCAGTTTTAGGCTTGTGAGTCAGCCGCTCTCGAGTGGAAAAAGGATGTTCTGAGTCTTCTAAGGCCCTGCTGAAATGAACCCCCTCTCTGCAAGGATTTCCCTGACACCACTAACTCCAACTGCACTGGCATCACTGCACCACTAACTCCAGTTGCAGGAAGAATGGACCCCTCCCTCCTCTGTACCTCCAGAGCATCTGATGCTACCTGTCAGTTACCCGTCTATAGGGTCTTTACCTTGCCAGACTGTGAGCTCTGAGATCAGGGACCTCGTCTTTTTTATCTCTGAATAACCACCAGCAGTGCTTGGCACAACAGTAGATACTTAATAAATGTGTACAATTAAACGGAAGTGCCACACCCTAATAGCTCTTTGCTGATTTCCTTTTTCTGCTTGAGGATGGCTGACTCATGGGCTGAAACTGCTGAGAAGACAGATTTATGGGGTGGCTGTGGTGTGCCATGTCCCGGGCTAGGCCCTGGGGATGTCAAGAAAAGGAAGATATAGTTCCTAGGTTCAAGGAGCTCAATCTGGTGGGGGATCTGAGTGCAGCGTGAGTACCAAAAGGTACTCAAAGTGCCTTTGGAATACAGCATAAGGGCACCTCACTTAGCCTGGGGAACTCAGGGATGTCAGAATGGCGTCCCCAAAGAGCTAAGTCTTTGGACTGAGTCTTGAAGGGACAGGAGGAGGTGACCAGGTGAGTAGACAGCAGGCGTGAGGGCCCAGGGGTGAGAGAGAACCTGGGCACTCAGGAAACTGAAGGAATTTGGGAGGAGGAGTGGTGTGGGCGGCAGGAGGTAAGACTGAAAGGCCGACTCACTCCTAAGGGCCAGACACGCCCAGGGGCCGCCGCTCACCCACCCACCAGGTGATGAGGCTTGTCCTCCAAGAACCCCATCCCAAGACTCCTGACACCAGCAAGCAAGGAGTTCAAGGGAACCACCTTAACTTTCTACCAGATACTCTTTTTTTTTCTTTTTTTGTTTACCATTTCAGTTATTACGCTCTACAATTTCTATGCACAAATGGCATCAAATATATGATGGCTTAAAAATATGTACTTCCCTAATTATCTAACTCTTCCTCCCCCAACCCCGCCTTGGTTTCTGAGTTAATTATAGGATCACGACCTTTTGATTGTAGGGTTATAATTTAACATAGAATTGTAAATAAGGAAAAAAATGTGATTAGCCCACAGTTACTTGATGTTAGCTTGCCCTCCCAGCAGGGCAGTGTGCTGGAGGGAAACAGAAACTCCTCAATTTTTTTTTAACTGGTCTGAATTAAATTATAACTACACTAAGTAAGTGATCTGAATAAACGACTTTACTAACTTGAGGGTGAAAGAGATGGAAAAGAGCCACGTGCCCCAACCACTCCCCCTGCTACCGTCTGGGTGGAAAAAAGCCAAGAGATCTGGGAAACCTGGTATAGTTTAAAAACAACAAGCATCCTTTATTCTCCTTCCAGTCTCAGCGTCCAGAGGCTACGGTTAACAGGTTTTCAAAGTGCAAATCATTTCATTCCTCAAAAGCCAGAGGGGAATAAAAACTGTACATCATCTCCAATCCATATTCATCAGGAGCGCCCTGGGGCTTGTCATCCTGCTGGCACGGGGCCAGGTTTCAGGGTCTGGCGGAAAGAGGTCTGTAGGCTTTGGGACTTGGTGTCTGGCCCCTTGAGATGAGATTAGTTCTCCAATAACCTGAATGCCTCTTGGGGAGGCGGCAGCACGCAGGCGTAGAATCCCTCTGGGCAGCCAGATCGGGCGTGGGTGGAGTTTAAACCCCAGGATGTTGCTAACAGCCACAATGAAAGCTGGGGGTCAGAGGTAAGAGCCTGCTGAGCAGGAGTGGGGATCTGCAAAGGGACTAAGGGGGTGGAATAATACAAAAGGCCAAAGCAATAGGAACAAAATGGAAAATTATTTCTCCTGGTGTGAAAGGGCAGAAGAAAAGGGAGCTAGGGGTTAGCCAATGAATGAAGAGCTCAGGACAAAGCTTTCCTTAGGGACATCGTGGCCTCCTTTCCTCCACAGGAGTGAATGCAGGACAGGGGGAGGAACAGACACATGATATCTCAATAAACCCACCTGGTGTAACATCAGCCTAGTAGAAGCCACACACAGACTCTGAATCTTTGCACGAACATGGGTCAAGGAAGACAGACATCAAAGACTATTATTCGAGTGTGGATTGGAAAAAAGAAGGCACCTCTGAGAAACAGTACAAAACCAGGTTGCATAAAGTGACCAAAGCTTTGGTCAAAGTTTTAGCTGTAAGACTGCCACAAAGGTCTGGGTGGACAGACACTGCGGGAACACACAGTAAAGCACCCTTCCACAGCACGAGGGCAGCTAGCTGGAGACCTGGACCTGCCCCGAGGCTTGTAGCAGCGTCCTCAGCCCTGTCCGCCTTGCAGCAGCAATGACCACATGCAAACTGTTAGGCTGGGGGAGCTGGGAGCCCTACGTGCAGCACAGGAATGGAGATGGGGGTTAGGCCAGAGGGTGAGGCTGGGTGTTGCAAGTCATTCAGGGGAGCAGAAAATGAAAAGCAGAGCTTACTTGTTGATGTTTGCAAGATAAATATCGGCTACATGACCCCCACTGGGACAGCTGGCCCCCGCTCTGGCTGTCACCTTTTCTTCAGGTGGCTCAGAAATGACCTCAATCTCAGACTTGGGGCTGGACCTCTCCACGACACCGTCCTCGCTGGGGGAGAAGGGGCAGGCAGGCAGGGAGGAGGGAAAACAACAACAACACAAAAAGCAGTGTTAAATCGGCAAGATGGCCCCCCGACACACACGCGACCCCACACAGCTCTGAGGCAGCAGCGACACCTGGCTGGGCTAGTTCTGTGAGCAGAGGCAAGGAAACCTAAGGGCCTTTGAAGGGTCGTTTAAATAAAAATAAATAATCCGCTGAGTTCTGCGGGCTCCTCAGCTCCTCGGGAAAGCGTGGCTAGGGGACACCTGGATTCGAGGCATCTGCCTTCTACCCCATGCTGCTTCCTGGGGAGGCCATGCTGGGGCGGCCTCCTGGAGAAGGAGGCGGCAAGTCCAGGTTGTGGTTTATCGGCTGAGGTCCTGAGCACTGCCGGGTAAGGACAGTCAACTGTGTGGTGGCTCTGGAGACGGCGGCGTCGTGGCAGGACACCGCCACCCACTGTCGTAGCGCCTCTAGCCCCGCTCAGAGCATCCAAGCCGGTCCCAGGTCTCTCCACTGCTCTCCTGGCCCCTCTGGCTACTGATGACAAAGAAAGCCCCTTCTCCCCCACAATTCATCTTCTCTTGATCCTGTGGTGAAGTCATAATGCTAAATTTGGGAGGGTCCTGTCCACGCACAGATTGCCACCAGGTTTGCGATGCTATCAACAGAGGGAGGATTTCCCTGCAGAACGAGCCGGGAAGAGGCTGGGAGGGTGCAGACTCACTCAGGATATCAACCTTTAAAAAATAATATTAAGGGAAGGACTAAAAACACTGACAGCATCGTATCCAAGGGAGGGGAGCTGGGGACAGAGACAGGGCAAAGGGACAGGGGGCAGGCTTGGGTGGGCCCACGGGACAACTGCTTCAAAGTGTGAGAATCAACCAACAGCCTTTCAGACGAGATCTCTCTGGGATCAGTTCAGGTTTCCTTTGTTCCTTGACATCCTTTTCCCTCCTTCCCCCATCTTACCCCAAATCAACCTCATCTCGGTTAAATGAACTAGGTCACTTCCATAAGGCTGCTTAAGCCGGATTTCTCCTAGAAAACCAGTCATTTTAATTTGCAAGTGGAAGAGTGGCTCAACAAGTTGGGGTGAGCATAGTTGTTTAAAAAAAAAAAGAGAGAAGCAAAAATGTTTTTCCAGCCTGATCTTTCGAGAAAAGAAATATAGGTGGTCAAATAAAAACCCCTTGTTATCACTCATCAGGTATAAATATGGATGAGTGCTGGCTGGCTGGCAGGTTTCTACAATGACTGGCTTAGGGGGTGATTTGCAGGGAGTACAGATAGTGGAGAGATTTTAAAAAGATTCTCCACTGAGTGCAGGGAGTGGGGCGGGGGGGCTCTTCAAGGAACTGTGTGAGCCTCAGACTGCACTGGACCCCCCGGGGGTTGGCCTCCCTCATAGTCCTATGGCTCCAGAAACGAAGTCTCACTCCCATAGAGCAGCTGGGGACCACCCCCAAAGATGCCATGGGCCCAACGTACGTGTCTTGGACCACGATGTACTGATGGGGGATGAGTCCATCGATGCCATTGTGCCGGCCTTCCCACCAGTCGTCGGAAGCCCGCTGGTAAAGCAGCAGGGATGCTCCCTTCTTAAAGGACAGCTCTCGGGCTGTCCGGCCCACGTAGTCAAACTTGGCAATGGCCTCGATGGGCTCACATTCTGAGAAGGGTGGAAAAGAAGTAAACACATGTTCTTGGGACCTGCAGACTCAGGAAACTGGGTGGAAAAGCTGAATTAGCTGAGCTTACAGTGGTGGGAAATAACTTAGGGGGAAAACGAAGCCATGGATGATCTATAAAGCAAGTAATTCTCATGCAGACTGTACCATTATCCTGAAAGCACTGGTATCACCTTTTACCTGCCTTTGCTCACACTGTTCCCTCCACCAGGAATCTTCTTCTCTCTTATCTGCCTGATGAAACACATCAAAACACAACTCAAGCATCCCCTGCTTTTTTTTTTTTTTTTTTTTTTGTGAGGCGGAGTCTTACTCTGTCGCTCAGGCTGGAGTGCAGTGGCTCGATCTTGGCTCACTGCAACCTCCACCTCCCAGGTTCAAGTGACTCTCCTGCCACAGCCTCCTGAGTAGCTGGGACTACAGACGTGTGCCACCACGCCCAGCTAATTTTTTGTGCCACCACGCCCAGCTAATTTTTTGTATTATTAATAGACGGGGTTTCACCATGTTAGCCAGGATGGTCTTGATCTCCTAACCTCGTGATCTGCCTGCCTCGGCCTCCCAAAGTGCTGGGATTACAGGCGTGAGCCACGCGCCTGGCCGCATCCCCTGCTTTCTACAGTAACTTCTTCGGTGTTTCCAAAGATCTTCATGCTTTGACGTCTATCATCAAACTTGCCATACTCTATTTTTAAGCATTATTTCTTTTCTAATTATATAATAATTCCAATAATTGTAGAAAATGTATCAAACTGTATTCTAAATATTTTATGTTATCCATTCCCCTTAGTAAATAGAATGTGAGCTTTCTGTCTCTCTATAAAGAGAAAATAACTTGCCCAATCAACTCTTCAAGGAGCAAAATAAGAAAATATATTTTGTGACCAACCTATGAAAAAAATGCACATGAAAGTAATCTGAAAAAGTAAAAGGGGTTTACAAATGCAATGTATCTTTATTTTTGTGTGGGCTTCTGTCTCCTCATCTGTAACATGGAGATAATAATAGTGTCTTTCTCATGACGTTGTTATGAAGAGTCAATGAATTACAATTTGTAAAAGTGCTTAGAACAGTGTCCGGCCCATAGTAAGTGGTATGTGTGCATGACTTATTGTTATCATTATCTTCATCTGTGCTAGGCTGCAGGTAGAGATCAAAGAGCAAAGAGAAGGCTCCCAGAAAGCTGGAACCTGAGATGAAAGTCAGCTATTCTGGGAAGCAGAGAGAAAGGCTGCTTAAAAATAAGACCATGCCTAGACGGCCCTAGCTGGTGCGTCTGCTTCTGCACAGGAGGGGTTGGAGATTTCACCATAGGAGGCTGGTCAGAGAAGGCCTGTCTAAATATACCCATCTCGGTTCTCTATAGCCTCGGGTGCATTACTCAACCTCCCTGACCTGCATTTTCTCAACTGTAAAATAGTGGCCATATATTTTTCACTAGAGATTAAGAGATAACATATATAAAGCCTCTAGCAGCGCTGGCCACGAGGTAGGCTCTAACCCACTACTCATTTTCCTAGTTCACCTACTCCCCTCCTCGAATGTAGCAAATGATCATATGGATCCTTATGACATCAGGATCTAAATAAGCAGTCCTATTTTTTTTTCTCCTTTAAAAGCTGGCCTAGAATTGCAGAATTCCCAGCAAGGCAGGGAACAGGGAAAGCTCCACAGACTGTTGCCATTTCATTCTTGTGCCCAGAAAATTCTGAGGCCCCTTGTCAGCTGCTGAGACTTCCAGAGCCCATGTGATCCAGGGGAGGTATGGAGCTTTTGGAAGCGGGGGAGATGTGCTGGCTGGACAGACCCTCATAAAGCATGGGCACTGCTGAGGGGCCTAAGGATGACAGCTGAGCATTCCTCCCCTTGATGCACGCCCACCAGGCTGCTCGGCACTCGCATGTCTGTACTTTGGAAAGGGTCAGTTTTTCCAGTCGGTAGGCGTGAAAGCATGTGGTTTCTGCATCCTCATTCCCACTCCCTCTGGCTTGCTTCTGTTGGGTTCTGGGCACCCAGCTCTGCTATTTCCCACCCCAGGCTTACTTTATTTATTTATTTATTTTTTTTAGACAGGGTCTCACTCTCTCACCCAGGCTGGAGTACAGTAACACAATCATAGCTTGTTGCAGCCTTGAACTCCTGGGCTTAAGGGATCTTCCTACCTCAGCCTCCCAAGTAGCTGGCACTACAGGGATGCTGCACACCACTATGCCAGGCTATTTTTTTTTTTAAGAGACAGGGTCTGGCTATGTTGTCTAGGCTGGTCTTGAATTCTTGAACTCAAGTGATCCTCCCACCTGAGCCTCCCACTGCTGGGATTACAGGCGTGAGCCACCACATCCGATTGCTCACTGTTTTTCAAATGAACTTTCCTTCACTTTGTTCTCCAGCTGTCTGGCAGGAGTCTAGGCTATGATAAGGGACCAACATCATGCTGCACTCAGGACAGACAAGGAGCTGGGAGGTGGGGCAAGAAGGCTGAAGGACTATGAAAGGCCTAGTTCTTCACCTCTGGTTTAATACAGAGCGATTCTATTTGAGAAGGTGGGCTACCTATCCAAGGAAGGAAGGGAATGAAATTGAGACAGGGAGCTCTCTGCCTGTCCTCAGGGGACCGCTGGGCAGACAGGTTCATCAGATGCACAGGATATATAATCACTTCCTTCTGCCTCACCCCTGGTGTCCCCACTGACCAGGAAGCAGGGCCTCGTACCGTCATCGCTTGTGTGGTGCTCTGCAGTCACATCCTGGGTTGAGTCTTCAACCGAGGTAGTCTCTCCATGAGGGCTATCACTGCAACAGAAGCAAGAGTGACAGGGACATTAACATGTGCTTATAAAATTTTTGTCTTCCCCTTCATACAGCCTCCCTAGCGTGAGGGCACTGAATCCATCTTATGCTCTCTATATCCTAACTGCACATAATAGACAAATGCTTATAATGAAATACAAAGCTCTAGAGTTTTTCCAGTCTAGCTCCTGCTACAAAACCACTTGAGACTACTTGGAACTTAGAGTATCTCAAGACAAAGGGAAGCCCTTTTGAAGGCATAAACTAAATTCTTTAGAAAATAGAGAACAACTCAACTCCTCAAGGTCTGATTCTCTACGTGAATTCATTCCCGGTTTTCAAGGGGGAAGCAGGGTGGAAGGGAAACACTGGGTTTTGGCATCAGATAAAACTGGATTCGAAAACCAGCTCTGATACTTGGTAGCTGTGTGATCCTGGGCAAGTTATTTAATCTCCTTAAGCCTCAGCTGCCTCATCTATAAACTGAAGATAAAGATCTATATCCTCAGCTGTGTGAGGATTTAATAAAGTAATTTAGTCACAAGTTTGGCACAGAGCGGGTGTTTAATAAATAGTACTTGCTTTCCCTCTTTCTCATTTTGCTTGATGCCTCTAGGTTGCTTTGCAGTTCAGACTGTGAACTGGTGAAACAGTGGAAGGTGAGTCATAGGAGTGGGTGGGAAACAAAAATAGGGGAGGAATAATCTGCTACGGGCTAGAGGGCAGGATTCTGCTATGGGCTAGAGGGCAGGGGAGAGAAGCTGGGTCAAGTTCTTGAAATAATTCATGAAATTTAAAATCATTCAGGGTAGGTCAGGCACAATGGCTCACACCTGTAATCCCAGCACTTTGGGAGGATCATTTGAGTCTAGGAGTTTGGGACCAGCCTGGGCAACTTAGTGAGACCCTGTCTCTACAAAAAAAGAAAAAAAAAAAAAAAGCCAGTGTGCATGCTGTGGTTCTAGCTACTCTGGAGGCTGAGGTGGGAGGACTGCTTAAGCCTGAGAGGTCGAGGCTGCAGTGAGCCATGATCATGCCACTGCACTCTGGCCTGGGTGACAGAGGAAGATCCAGTCTGAAAAAAAAAAAAAAAATCATCCAGTGTAAGGAATCGAGAAAGGATAGGGAGGTTACTAGGAAAGTCATTTCTATTCCTGATCTCCTGGCTCATGGACTTCAGAATTCATGAGGATGGGCACCAGGAAGTTCTTACTTCCTGAAAAGTAGAGAAACTGTTCATTTCTAAAGTTCTTCCTCTGGTAGTAGGCAGTAACAGGTGAGGCTTTCCAGGCAGTTGTGTGAAAGCACCATCACCCACTCAGCCTGGCAGCCTGGTCACACAGTTTCCACCTTGGAACCCTCCAGCCTCTTTCCCCGTGGGATGGATCCTACACTCCTGGAAAGTTCCTCAAAGACTGGGTGACCAGTTCAGAACTCGTCCTATGTAGAGCAAGTCACTTCCAAGGAGGTTTCCCAGGCTCCAGAGAACATTCTAGAAGAATATACATGGAGATTCCTCTTTGTCAAAAAACATAGGCACAATTTTTCACTGTTTTCTAGGGCTAAAAACCATCTGATGAATCTGATGCATTTTGTAATGTTCTGGAAACCTTTGAGATGGTGGGGGTGGCGGGGGAGAGGTTCAAAGGCAAACTTTCCCTCAGGGCTTCAAGTTTATTTACACAGCCAGCCAGTAAGGCAACAGTTCTAAACTTCACTGAGCTATGGAAGGCTTGTTAAAAAACACTGCCCCATCCTCCGAGTTTCTGTGTCACTGGGTCTGGGTGGAGCCAAATAATGCGCATTTTTAACCAGTCCTTTGTGACACAGATGCTGTTGGTCCAGGGACCTCACTTTGAAAACCACTGCTTTATGAGAAAGGCAAGAGGATGCTTTCGGAGGTCTCTTCTAGCCTTAAAATCCTATGCTTCTCTCGAAACACACCCCATCCCCAGCCTTTGCCCTGTGCACCCACCAGACCCAAAAATACCTGAGGCCTCAGGAGCAGTCCACCATGCCACCCAGCAGGTAGTCCTAGAAAACTGGTTCCAGTTTCAGGACTGGAAAGTGTGGTGAAATGGATTTGTCTCTCCTCTCCACAGCTGTGGGGAGGACATGTGGCCTGGTGCTCTCCTTTCCATGGCTGTTTGGGTCTCCTGACCATTCTCCATTCTCTTCTTAGTGCTCTATCTCCCCTTCTACCACCCTCACTCACCTCCTGACTGCCTTAGCTCCCGGGGCTGGCACTTCTCTCGCTTCCAAGGGAGAGGAGAGGCCATGAGCCCTCCAGGTGGGTGTGAATCCAGCAGTTAGAAGGTCCCTCTCAACCCAAGGTTGCTGACTCTCGTTCCTCAGGTGCTTCTAGCCTCCCACACAGTCTGTGGTAGTAATGTTCCCTGACTAATCTTGTGGTTTTTCCAGAGCCTGCTAATAAATGTCGAGTGCACAAGAAACAGGTGGGAAGGTTGGGAGACTACCTTGGAGGAAACTGGAGGAAGGCACCTGCCCCTGTGAGCCTCACCCCTCCAGGACTCTGCCCCACTGGGCTGGGACTCAGGGGCCAGGGCTGTAGGGGTCTCTGTGCCCTGGGCACCAGACCAGAGCCTGCAGTGGTTTGATGTTTGAGAAGTGAGGGCGGAGGTTCTGCCTGACTTTAGAAGGAAGGGAATGCTATTCTACAGCTTTTCACCACTCATGCAAGGGGGAAAACCAAAGCTCTAAGTCACATGCACAAGGACAGCTCCCTGGAGCTCATCATCCAGTAGGCTGAGACCTAAAGTGACCAACAACCTCCCCAGTCACCACCAACCATCTGTCGGTGACAAAAAGCTTTCTCTCCCAGCTGGCCAGCATAGGTTCCTCCAGCTTGGACCCAGACACTGAAATCTGCAGTACAGCAGACAGGGATGAACCCAGGGATGTCACTGATATTACTATGTTCACAGAACACAAATGCCACTTTCTTCACTCCTTGGGCAAGAGGCTATTCTGTGGGGATCAGGGAGAAGCGTGGACCAATTGGCCTCTAATTAAGTAAACAACCTCCCCTGTCCTCCCCTACCTCAGTCGATAGCAATGGGACTGGCCGAATTGGTTCCAGATGTTGAATTCAGACGGAATCCGATTTGGGCTGGCTTGTGCTTTCAGCTCAGGCTGAAACACTATTTAGGGGAAGAAGGGAGGGGGAGGAGGAGGGGGAGGTAAGGGATGTTAGGGATTAAAAGAGAGAGGCAGTTGTCTTTGTGTTTAGTGAAAAAACAACACTGTAAATAGTACCATGGCGGGTGGCATGGGGTAACGGACTGTACCCTGTACAAAGAGATGAGATTGGGGTTAAATTCCCATCACTAGAGTGGCCTAAAATACTGTCACTGGCCTTTCTGGGTTGCAGCTACTTCATCCATAAAATGGAAATAGTGATTTGTTCTTTGTCAAACAGAGGGGTCTAGCAAAGATATATCCCAGGGATTCCTTTTAGATCTCTGTTCCGAAGCTAGGTCATGGAAAACCTGGCCCCACAGAATGGAATGCTGCTTCAGGGGAGGACCATGCTTAACCTGCCAAAAACAAGGCTTACCCTTCTTTCTCTTCACAAATTTCTAAAGTCATTCTGAAGTGCCAGATTACAAACTCACAGTCAGGAAATTATGCCTTTTATCTAAACTCTTCCCAAAAGGAAGGGAATTCCCTGGGACCCAGGATGGTTTTTCTCAGAATACAGAGCACAGAGTAGAAGCCCGAGAGACACTGTTGATGAATAAAGATCACTTCTAGATGCAACTTTACAAAAAGTCCTTTCTTAGAGATTAGTATCACAATTAATGTCAATATCTTTCAGAATAGTCCCTTGCCACTCAGAACTCATCAAAAAGGGAGGTGGCAAGAAGTGGCATTTAGTCTGTGGGTGGGGCCGAGGTGGGGGCTGCCTATACCATCCCCAGACCCTAGCAGCCTGGGAGTGAGGAGTTGGGAGGATCTGGGTGTTTCCCTTTGGTTTTCGTGTGGCCATCTGGCTCCCATGCCAGTGTGTGCTAGTGAATCCCTCCCCTCCTCCCATCCCAAGCCCTCCTACCAGTAATCCTCCATGCTTCCTCCTCTGCTGTAGACAGGGCCCTCCAGCTCCCTGGGGCTTGGGAAGATGTTCTCATGCTGGATGATGATGGTTTTGATCAGCTCATTCACGTGGGCTTGGCAGGACACCTGGTCATGGCCCTCTGGCACTGACATCAGCGAGGGCCCGAAGCAGATGGCGAGGTTGTAGGGGTCCATCATGTTCTCTTCACTGAACTGTGATAAACTGGAGGAGAAGGGAAAGGGGGCAAGCTGGAAAGCTCTCACATGAATGCCCAGAAAACACAATCACAGGAGGTGCTGCCAAGAGCAAAAGCAGAAGGTCCACGAATTGCCACCTGCCTTTCTGGGTGTCAGAGTCTTTCCAGAAAGTAAGCTGGGGAGAAGACTGACCACCAGAATGGTCATTCAGGAGCTCAGGAAAAGCAAACTAGCGGTGCTTGCTTGCAGCTCTGACCCCTTCTCTCTTTCCAGCTCCCATTTCAAATTCTACTTACCACCCCATCCTCATCCCTACCCCCGGATCTTATCTATCAAAGGCCACATGACCTTGAGAACATGTCACTCTGCAGAGCTGAATACGGCTGCTACACACCAACACACTAAGCTGCCAGGGCAGACAGGGACCCTCAGGCTGCCCTGGTAAAGATATGGTCAGAGGCACAGGCACTGTGCATTGTGTACCTTCTTGCATAACAAAATAATCAAATTATTAGGGATATTCCTTTCTAGCCTCTAGACTTATTAAAAAATAGCCAACTGATTAGCTTTTGTATTCCATCAAGCCAGTGAATTTCTTCCTAGAACAGCGAATGCAATTGTTTTCGTGTTCATAATCTCCTTCTATATTATTACATTCAGGATTTATTCAGGAAAAGGTCAGCATGCCATTTGGCTTCTGCTCGGGCTTCCTCTGGATGCGGGCTGACTTCATTCTCGGGTATGTATTTATTCTGGGAACTCTCCCCTTCTCAGCCAGCAGCTGTTCCAGCCACACCTCCAACCTTGGCCAAGGACCCAAGGCCTTCAATGAGCCACTGCACCTGATGAGTCCCATTGGGCTTTGCCTGTCCAGGCATTGAGGGCTGGGCCAGCTCTGGATACCTCCCCAACACAGCCTGCAGAGCTGTAAGCTCTGCTGAGGAGTCTCCCTTATAGGCATGGGCAGGATTTGATTCTGAGAAGGAACCAAAGGTCCTCTGTTGGGAAATGAGGCCCTGAGACTCAGCTGTCTCCATCTGAGTAGCTGTTCTTCAGAACTGATTGCAGAGTTTGTTTCTGTAGTGTACCCCTCATCCAGTCTCACATTACAAAGCCCATTTCCCTCTGACTCAGTGGTTCTCTCCCCTCCTGGAGATGTACCCCCTGTCCGTTTGCGAATCACTGCAGGACTTGAAGAGTGGTATTATGGACGTGATGGGAAAAAAGAGTTGAGAATCACTGTTCTCTAGAGCCTAGAATCAAATGCAGGAGAGGCCAGCAATGGGGGAGGTTACGAATCTCATTGGACTGCTTCACAGGAGTTCTTAAAAGTGTATATAATCCTTTCCTGGATCCTGAGTTCAAAGAGGGCAGAGATTTAGAAAAGACTAGGGGAAGTTTCTAAGTCTACTTCCTAGTCAAATTAAAACTGGGGAGAGACAGGAGCGATAATTACCTTGGTAACCTCAGCGCGAACAACTGAGGCATGAGGTGCCACAGGCTTAAGCTGTAGCTAATCCAAGGCTGGCCAGTTCCTGGTGTCATGAAGGGACAAAGAGGAGGAAGGCCTTGATACTTTAGAGTGATCTGGCAATGTTTTGGTAACATAAAAGAAAACCAGTAGTGTCTGGGAAGCCTGATGGTCAAAGGGAAACAAACTCTAGTCCTGAGAGTCCTGAGTCAAAGCTCTGTGAAAGATGAAAAATGTTGGGAAGCCTGCTAAGGTAAGGACTGTTCAATTCATAGTGGCTACAATGACCAGGAGCTTGAAGAGGACACATCTTCGTGGACTGTGGTCTCATGAATCTAGGTCTATTTTCTTACTCCCATCAAAATACAGACTAAAACCCATTTTTCTTTTCCAATATACAGTGGGAATATCTAAGTTTAGGGGCTGAAGCAGTGGTTCTTTTTTTTTTTTTTTGAGATGGAGTCGCCTGTCTGGAGTGCAATGGCATGATCTCGGCTCACTGCAGCCTCTGCCTCCTGGGTTCAAGTGATTCTCCTGCCTCAGCCTCCCAACTAGCTGGGACCACAGGCATGCACCACCACGCCTGGCTAATTTTTGTATTTTTAGTACAGAGAGGGTTTCGCCACGTTGGCCAGGCTGGTCTCAAACTCCTGACCTCAGGTGATCCACCCGCCTTGGCCTCCCAACGTGCTGGGATTATAGGTGTGAGCTACTGTGCCCGGCCTAAAGCAGTGGTTCTTAACTATTTAGGGGACACAAGTTCCTTCAATAATTTTATAAAAACCAGGGATTCTCTCCCCAGAAAAATTCACATATGTGCGCATATAAATGCACACAGTTTTGTGTAAAATGTCATGGTGTTAATAATCTTTGAAGTCCCTGAAGGCTGTGTCTAGTGTAAGAGTATAAAAAACTGGATTTTTATTTTTAAAGAAATATCTAGGCCAGGCACGGTGTAATTACAGGCTCACACCTGTAATCCTAGCACTTTGGGAGGCCGAGGTGGGTGGATCACTTGAGGTCAGGAGTTTGAGACCAGCTTGGCCAACATGGTGAAACCCTGTCTCTACTACAAATACAAAAAAAATTAGTCTAGCGTGGAGGTGTGCGCCTGTAATCCCAGCTACTTGGGAGACTGAGGCAGGAGAATCGCTTGAACCGGGAGGCAGAGGTTGCCGTGAGCAGAGATTGTGCCATTGCACTCCAGCTTGGGGGACAAGAGCAAAACTCTATCTCAAAAACAAACAAACAAAAACAAACAAACAACAACAAAAAACAAAGAAATATCTAAAATGGATAACATTAGTAACAACTCTCTGCTTTAAAATTTTGGGTGTAGACTTATATTCACTCATGCCATGTCCTCAAAGAGTTCTACTGTATCTCTAAAGTTTCAGTTCATATTATTAGTGAATTCTCCTAACTGATTTGAACTCATCTTTTGTGCTTCATAAAAAGGTTCAGCATTGTGGTTAGGAACAGAGGCTTTTTGGGGGTGCCAGGATTGGTGTGGGAAACTTACTTTTTAGCATGCACTTTTCTGGATTTTTAACTTTTTTATGATATGCAATTACCTCTCCAGAGGGCCCCTGCTAAGCTGTACTTGGATTCCAGACCCACAGAAACTGAGATATTAGCTTTTTTGGTTCCTTGAGATTGACAGTGTGTCCAATCCAAGAACAAACCATAGCCAGGAATAAAGTACACATACATCCAGGACTCACAGCAATGAAGAAAAAGGGTCCTGATGGTCTGGGCCCAGGCAGAGTCTGCATCGGGAGCTACCTGCCAACTATTGCTATCCCTGTCCGGAAGTGCACACCTGTCAGCTGCTGTCTTCCTGTGGAGGTGGTCTGCTTTATCATTTGTGTCCTGCATTCTATTTATTATTTTAGAAAACACTTTCATTATTAATGCTGCATTTTTTTAACGTTAACACTTTGATGAGCAAATCGATCTCTTTTCAATCAGAAAAAAAAACCCAATAAAAGCAAAACAAAATGAATAATTTGAATTGGTGCAATTCCTATGCTGTCTTCAATAGTGGCTGTCATCTCTGCAAGCAGCAACTCTGCATGGATGCTTACTCTATTGTTTCTCCCCACTGTACTTTCACATATAGTCCCCCAGCCCTCCCTGTTTTCCCCTCATCCCCATTTGCTCACCACTGTCATGCTCCTAGCTCTGGGGGCACAGACTAGGCTCAAGTTGAGGGCAGGTATTGGTCTCTGAGGGGAGACAATGACTGGTAGCCCTGAAGGGACTAACTCAAGAGTAATTAGCAGAGTTTCCAGGCTGCATGTGAACACGCTGTGTGACTCACTGGGGTGTTCAACCCAAAGGCAGTGGTGGTGCTGAGTCAGGGCTTGGCCAATGAATAGAGCAGACACAACCACGTGGAAGAGACAAGATGGGGAACAAGGACCCTCTGTAGCTCTGCAGGGCCAGCAAGGGGGCTACATGATAGTATGGGTGCCCCAGAAAAGGTCTCAAGCTGGGGCCACTAACCCAGATACCTGTAAGGCCAGGTTGACCACACACTTGGAAGCAAGCTGACACTTATGAAATGGTCTCTAAAGTTGTATTCCTTTTAAGCAGAGACTAACCTTGTAGAAGGCTCTTCATTTTCACAAAGAAATATATGCAAAAACACCTTGGCCCCTTGGTTTACCTTTTGTTTCCCCCACTCTGATAGATTCATGGATCCAGAGAAACATTTTTGTTCTCTATGAAAACCACAACGCAAGAGTGATGATAAATAGCAACTGAAGTCAGCCTCAGGATTGGGGGACAACGGGGAGGGCTGGGGACTGTGGTGAATGGGGGAGTGCCTGCTCCATCTAGGGGGCACAGCCCTTACTCCACAGGGAATTGCTGCCACCAGGGACTGCAGAGTCAGTATCACCAGATCTAATAATTTTTCAAAAGAAGCTAGAAATCTAGGTTTTTAAAAAGTGAAATCTCCCCAAATGTAAGTATGATTTCATTGTTTTCAAGACACAATGGACACCTGAAGGGAACACAACTTTGGCTTTATCTGGTTCTCAGGGTGCCCATTTATAACCTTTGGTCTAGGCTGTCGAGGGCAAAACTGCAGCAAAAGCAAAGTGAAAAGACAGAGGTGCCTCAGAGGGGAAGAATCACATGTTCTTGCTTGGTGCCTTTACTGTCATGTGGGGACCCCAAAGCTTGCTCCACACAAGGACATGCTGCTTGGACGAGAAGAAATGCCCCATCCATGCCCGCGGCCCCTCTGCTCCTCAGACCTTTGTTGTAGACACATCCGTTCCCTGGGTGATTAGCTAAATACCACCAGTACACGGGCGACTCCTGCACTGGCAGCTCCATTCCTGGTTTCTCCCTTAAGGGTTGGATTCCCAGGTCCAATTGTTCAGAATCTCCACTTGGACACTCGCAAGTGCCTGAAATGACCACGACCACATCAACACATTGTCTTGATTCCTTTCGCCACACCTTGTCTTCTCCAACTCCATAAACGACCTCCCTATGTCCCTGTTGCTCATGCCAACAATTTAGGATTTCTCTCTTCATACTCTATGTATAATCCATGGGCAAATCCTGTTAATGCTACGTTCAAAATGTATCACAAACCTGACCCCTCCTCACCGCTCTCCAGACTAAGCCACTAACACCTCTGGCCAGACAAGACAGTAACCTTGGGATAGGGTCTCCCTATTTCTCTTCATGACCCTTTTCAGTAACTTCTCCACAAAGCAGTTGGCAGGTTTAACAAAATAAAATACACAAATCAGATAATAACATGCCGGGCATGGTGGCTCATGCCTGTAATCCCAGCACTTTGGGAGGCTGAGGTGGGCACATCACGAGGTCAAGAGATCAAGACCATCCTGGCCAACGTGGTGAAACCCTATGTCTACTAAAAATACAAAAATTAGCTGGGTGTGGTGGCACGCGCCTGTGTTCCCAGCTACTTGGGAGGCTGAGGCAGGAGAACCCGGGAGGCAGAGGTTGCAGTGAGCCAAGACGCTCCACTGTACTCCAGCCTGGAGACAGCGAGACTCCGTCTCAAAAAAAAAAAAATATTCTAATCGCTTCCCAAATCCAAATCCAAGCTCACTATTACCATGACCCTGGGGTTTTAAACGGCCCCGTGGCACCGTTTTCTCCTCCTCTGGGCTGCTGCTTGTACACTGTCTTCTCAGACTGGCCTCTGTTGTCCACCCCAACTACAGTGCTTCTCCCTCCTTTCATTCAGACCCCTGTACTCTTTCCCCTTTCTTTACTCTTTTTTATTTTTCTTCTAAGCACTGATTCCACCTGATATATCTGTTATTGGCTGTTTCCTTCCCTGGAACAGGAGCTAAATGATATCAAGGCTTTCATCTTTTATTTAACAATGTATTAAATAAGTCTAGCACTGTGGCTAGCACACAGTAGGTGCTCAATAAATATTTTGTTGGGATGGATGAACAGGCATAGGTCCATAGAGGAATTTCCAGTAGCCCAAGCCAAAGCCTGATCCAGCTGTTCACTGGGAAGGCTACTCACTGATTGAGGAAGGCAAAGAGGTATCTCATGATAATCAGAGTGGTTTTGGGCAGGACCAGGAGGACTTTCCGGATGTGCAGAGCTCTCTCCTGCAGGTTGTCCATTGCTGAAAAGAAGAAAGCCATGTGTTATCCTCCACTATGACTGGGATCCCAGGCAGTAATGATCAGAAGTCCCTACTACCAGCAGGGGCAACACGGACAGCATCAGATCAAGCCCACACACAGCACTGGTGCAGTGACAGGAGTGTCATCCCTGTTGCTCCTTGGAGTAGGGCTGTTAGAAGAGGGCACCTGCTGGGCTCCAGACATTTACCATTGCCGGATGTAAGGTGTATACTTCTTGCGCACAGGGAACTGTGCCAAATCCAAATCCAAACTCGTTATTACACATTATTAATATTAAACTGAACTAGGGTTGTTGTAATCTCGTTGTTATTAATAACAAGTTTGGATTTGGATTTGGGCACAGGGAATGGGGTTAGAAATGTTCCCCACAGCATCTACAACCCTCTTATTCAAACAACCACGGACAGGGAGCTGCCGCCAACCTGCTATAATTGCTCAACACAAAGCCTCAGAGGGCCTACATCTCGGTGGGAAGAGAGGCTGTGCAAGAGGCCTGTCCTGCTCACTCCACACGTGCCATCTCATCCTCTGGACAAGCGTGGCTTATCTTCTCCCTCCCTTATCTGCACTACGAATGAGCAAAACGTGGCCTGAGGCAAGAGGTAGCAGGCCTCTGGGTATACAGTGATATTGGGAAGGAGACCTGAAAGGTTTTCTTGTGCTGTGGAGAGGTTAATTATAGGTCAATTACAGGTCCTCCATCACAGGCAGCCTCTCACTTCCACAGTGTGCCATGTAAACACTGCCATTTTCTATGAGTGCCTTTATATGAAAAAGAGATGGGTACTGGATTAGGAAGAAGAGTGTTATCTCTAGGGAAGAACTGGGCAGCCAAGGGATATTGAACTGTCTTGGCAACCCCAGTTCAGCTTAAGATACTTCACCTAGGCCCAGTCCTGGAAAAAGACAAAGACATGACCCAAGGGAATCACATTCTTAATCACCCACATAACTCACTTCCACTAGACTCCCACAAACAGAAGTCAACAAAACAAACTAGAGAGCCAGCTTCCCAAATGCCCTGGGCATTTCTCAAGATAACAGACAGGGACAAGTACTCAGGGCAGATACTGAGTAAAACTGGAAACTCAGCAGGTATGAAGATCTGGTCAACCTAGGAAGAAGGATCTTTTCTCCGTTCAAAGGTACCACTCCCACCAGCCTCTGGAGCCATCAGTCAGACAGGGCCTGCTTCCAGGCTGACCTGTATTAATCCAAGTTTCCATTGATTGTTTTCCCTGGCAAACAAATGAGAGGGTGTTCCAGTACCATAAGCTAAACCAAATGGCTAGGAATAGCTTTTCAAGACCCAAATTTTAGAGTAAGAGGCAGAGAACTCCTAAGAGGATAAAGCAGAGAATATATCTTTCCCTTTGGGAAAATATCCTATTACTACTTTTAAATGTGCAGAGGGTTTTTGTTCCTAGAACACATATTAATACATTTAGCAGGTAAGCCATGTCTTGTTTAATGCAACGAGCATGAAATATTTGCAACACTTATGCTTTTCCCCCTTGTACCATGAAAAGCACAAGCACTAATGTATAAGCTTCAAATACATAATTGAAAATAAAGGTATTTTACTAAAAGAAGATATAGCCCAGAGATGAATCAGAAGAAAAAAAAAAAAGCCAGGAGTCCTGACTTGGGGGTCCTAGATTCTTACTGAAAAGTCTTTCCTCTTCCCCTCCCACCAGGGGACGAAGGAGTGAGGCTGAGGAGAAATTTCACTGGGGAAAAGAAAAACTTTATTGAAAAGCTTATGAGAACACATAGACCCTATGGAAACTTTTTATCTCTTGCTACCGGTGCTGTAGCCCAGAAGCCAATCTGAAGCCAGAATGGTACTTACTGACGCAGGCCATCAGGTCATGAAAGATGTCCTTGGGGAAGAGAGGGTGTTCCAGCCCCCGGAAGTAAAGCTTCAGGACACCAGCTATGGAATCCATGTCATGGTCGTTCTGGTCCCCAGCCAGGGGGTCCTCTCCTGAGGATGAGCAACCCCCGCGAAAAGGGAAGAGAGTGAGAGAGGCAAAAACACACAGGACGAACGTGGGGAGGGGGTGAACCATGTATGTCCTGGTCCCAATCCATCAGCTTTCTGCCCAGCATGGTGGCCATGAGTGGGACAGACCAGAGAACAGATAAAGCAAAGAGTGCTCCATTTCAGGGGCTCCAGGACCAAAGCACGGCAGATGAGTCCACCAATATACTCTCTTGTGTCAGCCTGGCTCAGGGACATTCCCTATGGGCTGAGGATGGGACACAGCAACTGTCTCTCACAAGAATCATGAAACCAGGCTGGGACTGAGCCCCTGCGGGGAGAAAAATGAGGCCAAGGAGGCCACCTCCTGAGACTGGCTCTCACATCTCCTGGCCTGCAACCAAGAACACCTACTTACAGAACAATCATACCAGAGCTCCCTATGGAAAATTTCATATCAGATGTAATTAGATTTAATGATAGGGCCAACCTCAAATTGAAACTATATATATCCATTACAGTGACGGAAATTGCCAAAGCTTGCCCATTACCTTAATAGCCCACAAAATAATAAATGGGCTACAATGAACAAGTGCATTAGCCTTGATATTAACTGCCACCAAGGGTTCCGGATGAAGCCATAAACCGCCCAGATATCATAGTTAACTTCTTGGGTTTTGGCAGATCATCGGCATGAAAGAGGCAGGATGGGTAGGGCTACGAAGGAAGAAGGAAACTGGGATGTGCCCTGGTATTTCTCTGCATATCTACAGGGGAATGTGTACAAGACAGCAGGTACCCCCTGAAGAGACAGGTAAGTTGGCTTCCTGACCTCTGGGGACCTCTTAGGGAAGAAAAGGTGGAGCCAATACCCCAGGGGGCTGGCAAATACTTGGTTTCATCTTCAAGACTGTTTCCTTACCTCTCTCAAAGGCATTTTTGATGTCATTCACTTCCACCTGGGATCCTGACACCCGGAAAATTCCTTCATGCTGTAGTCCTGGAAATACACAGAAGTGACCAAGAAGAAGAAAAAGCAAATTTACAAGCATAGTGCCAAGCTTAGCTGAACACCTATCTCCCCCAGCCAGTGTGTATTTAAGCACACTGTCTCTCTTCTTTAGGCCAAAGGAGAAAAACATGTGCAAGGATGTTGGAAAAGTCACTGGAATAATTTCGAGGCACTCATTTTCATTAGAAAGCACCAAGTTAGAGACTCCTCTGACTCCAAGGGTGACTATGAGGCAGATTCCTTCCCTTGTTTTTGCCTCTCTTTTCCCATCTGTAAAGCAAGGAAGTGATCCATTGGTACTTTTTAAAATCATCTAGGGTCAAGAATAGAAAAATGTACTCAGGAAGCTGAGGCAGTAGGACTGCTTGAGGCCAGGAGTTTGTGACCAGCCTGGGGAACATAATGAGACCCTGTCTCTAAAAAATGTTTTAAAGTAGTCAGGCACAGTGCTTGTAGCATGCCTGTAGTCCCAGCTACTCAGGAGGCTGAGGTAGGAGGTTCACCTGAACCTAGAAGTTAGAGGCTACAATGAGCTATGATCACACCACTGCCCTCCAGCCTGGGTGACAGAGTGGACTCTATCACAAAGAAAAAAAAAAAAAAAGAATGGGAAATAGGTCAAGGCATTAGTTCTCATCAGAGGAGTTTCATAAGGTCTGAGATTATAATATTGCTTTAGCTGTTTTAACACGGTTTGATTGTTCAAGGGAGCAATGCTTTCAATACTTATGAAAAAGAGAGGACATGAAACTGTAAGTCAGGAGCGTCCAATCTTTTGGCTTCCCTGGACCACATTGGAAGAAAAATTGTCTTGGGCCACACATAAAATATTCTAATGATAGCTGATGTTAAAAAAAAAATCCCCCCAAAATCCCATAATATTGTAAGAAAATTTACAAATTTGTGCTGCAGCCCATGGGCCACAGGTTGAACAAGCTTGCTATTAAGTGATCAGTCAACAGATAGTATTGCCAGACATTGTGCTAGGCACTCGTTCCTGACTACAGCTTTATTCTAAAGACTAACATGCATGAATGTTACACTACGATAATGTGCACAAGAATTTCTTGGTTTTGTTAGAGAAAAAAATCATGAAAAAAAATGCTGGCATAGTGACTGCTGCTAATTCAATGCTTTCACAGAAATAAATTACTTGGTCCTCACAAGTAATAATGTCACAACAAGGTAAAGGCTGGCAACAATCTCATTCTCTGGATGAGGGGATTGATGAGCGATAGCCAGCCTTAAGTTATACAGGAAGAACGAACCAGGGCCATGACTCAAACTCAGGCCTTGTGGCTGCAATCATACTCAGTCCTCAACCAGGCTTGTGGAGCCTATTGGAGTGCAAGTGCAGAGGCTGGAACCACATTGGTCAGTCTGAGCATGCACATGGCTTACAGACAGCACCACACACGCAACTGCAAAATGGGTGAGAAACCCAGCAAGTGCGTCATCAGTGCCAGCCCCAGGGGTTGGACTGGACTAGCATCTCTGATTGCATCAGGACTGCTCAGCTTTTCTCAAGATCCCTGGGTCTCAATCTTAAGCATTTTGTCAAAATCCCTCTGTTATGGCACAATCCTTCAAAACCCTTGACATGCTGGAGAAATCTCAAATTTTATTTTAGGAAAACAAAATAGACTAATGCTACACTTTGCCCACTGTTTGAGGGTTTCTCAGTGAGGGGGCAGATGAATTCTATCAGCTAGACCTTTGGAGGTAAACCATATAGGCCGGGACTGAGATTTTGAATCCAACTGAAACAACATTAAGAAGTAAGCAGAGGAAATGTAGTTACCTGGCTTGTAATAGGCCTTAAGTTGTCTGCTCCTGTAAAGGAATCTCCAGAATATTCCTCACAGAGTGGCAGGCAATGTTAAGACCTCATTAGTACCAGTGTAATAGGACTATAATACTAGTTACAAATGGGATGTAAAAGCCAGATAATGTTGTTTAAATATAGTATGTAAACAACAAGTGCTTTGAGAGAAACAGCCACATGTCACAACATGGTATAAGCAAATGTCATCTCGGAAACCAGGCTACTCACTATGTTCTAGTTGGTGAAGCCATTGCACAAATTCCTGAAAGAGCGTCATCATCTTGATACTTTTTGGTAGGTTAGGACACCAAGGAAAAGCAGCCTTGTCCTGGGGGTCCAGGACAAGAAGAAATGAGAGGAGAGCCCACTGGGAATCAGGCAGCAGGCCTGGAACACACAGAGCTCTCTTTAGGTCTGGTCTCTGTTTCCTCTTGAAAACTTAGGTTTTGGAGGGACTACTGTGTGCTCTTGCCCAACAGACAGAATCTCTAGATTCTAGAAGCAGAAACATTAATAAGTAGCTGGTTTCCAGAAAGTAAAGGGAAAAACCAGTTGGCTTTTTATTATAATGCAGGCAACTCCTTGCATAACCAAAGTGACACATCCATGATCTTTTAAATTTTTTCTCAGTTCACACGAACATGAAAGTATAAAACTCATCAGACTTGGACTAAGTTATTTGGAAATGGCACAAAACCTTCCATTGTGCACGGGATCCAACCATTGCCAAAAGTTGTTCTCCTGGAGAATTCTTGAAATGATTTCTACAGCAGCCATCTCATGTTCACGTTATGTTGCTCCCTTCCTCATGAAAATGGTGGTTTGTTTTTTTGTTTTTTTCCATCATGATTCAGTTTCAATTGTTCCTCAAATCCCTTCTCTTCCTTTAAGCCTTCCTGAATCACCCTCACCCACCACTGAGCTTTCTCATCTATATAATGGGGACTATAATGTCTACCTCCCAAGGGATTTGAGGATAGTTAGGATGTGAAAATCCCCAGCATTCAGTGGGCCACAGACTCTTTCAAGACTGACACAGGTTATGAGCTCTATCCTCATTAAATGCCTATACACAAAAATTTTTACCACGGTTTTTTAGGGAGTTCATGAATACCTTAAGCCCTTATTTGGGAAAAATCAATTTAGTGGAACAGATGTTTTTTGAGCAGCCACTGTGTGCTCAATTTTTAAAAAATCCACAATATATTTATTTGCTTGATCCTAGAATATATATAAAATACTTTTAGAATATCTAATCCATATCTGTGTGATAAAAAAATTACTAATTACTATAAAATATTTGTTTAGAGATCTTTTTATCTTCAGATTTATATTACAGTCAAGACAAATTACTTAGGTTATTTTCTTCCTCATTCTCTTCATTGTGGTTATGTTATTCACTTGTAATACAGTTAGGTTTATATGTCACTGTCTGCATTCCATTTTGGGTTGTACCCACACTCTGCCTTTATTTATTTATTTATTTATTTTTGAGACAGGGTCTCACCCTATCACTCAGGCTGGAGTGCAGTGGCGTGGTCTCATCACAACCTCCATCTCCTGGGTTTGAGTGATTCTTGTGCTTCAGCCTCCCGAGTAGATGGGATTACAGGTGCCCAACACCACACTCAGCTAATTTTTTTGTATTTTTAGTAGAGACAGGGTTTCACCATGTTGGCCAGGCTGGTCTTGAACTCCTGGCCTCAAGTGATCTGCCCACCTCAGCCTCCCAAAGTGCTTGGATTACAGGCGTGAGCCACCGTGCTCGGCTTGTTTATTTATCTTTTGAGTACAGGAAACACTAACGTTGTTCTAAAAGTCAAAACTACACTAAGGTAAGAGAAACGCCACTCCTTACCATTCCCCATTGCCCCATTCTTTTCACGTTTTTTCCATCCATCCCCTATAGGTAACCAATTAAATATTAGTTCCTAGATTCATCCTTCCTGCACTTCTTTTTGCAGAAGTGAGAAGATACACATATATTCTTATATCTTCTTCTCTCTTACATAAAAGGTAATGAAATGCAAAAGAATATCTATATATATAGTCCCTGACTTACAATAGTTTGACTTATGATTTTTTGACTTTATGATGGTACAAAAATGATATGCATTCAGGAGAAATACTTCCAATGTTGATCTTTTCTTGGGCTAGCAAAATATAGTACGATATTCTCTTATGATGCTTGGCAGCAACAAAGAGACACAGCTCCCAGTCAGCCACGTGATTACCAGGGTAAACAACACATACTCTACAGTGTATAGTGTTGCCAGATGATTTTGCACAACTGTAGGCCAACGTACATGTTCTGAGCACATTTAAGGCAGGCTAGGCTAAGCTCTGATATTCCCTAGGCTAGGTATATTGAGTACATTTTCAACTTATTATGGGTTTATCTGTACGTAACCCCATCAGAGGCCGAGGAGCATCTGTAGTATTCTACACGATACAGACTCTTTCACATTTTGTTTTTTTCACTTAGCAACATATCCTGGGAATCTCTCCATATCAGTTCATGGAAATCTTCCTCATTCTTGTATAGTACTCCATTGAATGAATGTCCCATAGTTTCTTCAACCACTCCTGTATGTATGGGCATTTAGGTTGTTTCTAATATTTTGCAAAACAAACAATGCTGTCACAAATAACCTTGTGCGCATGCATTTTTGTATTGTTGGAGATGTAACTTCATGGCAAATTTCTAGAATTCCTAGAATCTGCTGGATAGTAAGTGCATATGAAGTTTTGTTAGATACTGCCAAATTCCCTTCCAAAGAGTTGTATCAGTTTGCATTCCCATCAGTAACATATAAATGCGCCTGTTTCTCCAGAGCTTCACCACAGTAATGGTGAAGCACTCATGCACTGTGGCTGTAAGGGGCAGAAACAGGTACATTCATGCCACAATATCTGGAACCTGTCCACTTTTCAGCAAATACCACAGCTAACACCCTGGTCTAGGCCACCATCATTGTCTTCCTGCAGTTGCTTCCTGTCTCCTTCTTACAGTCTTAGCTCCATAGAGCACCAGGGATCCTTTAAAAAGATGACTCTCTGTTCAAAATTCTCCAGTGGCTTCCCATCTCCCTCAGAATAAAATCCAGTCCTAGCACATGAGCCCTAAGAGTCTGGCTCCCAGCTTCATCTCCCACCGCTTTCTTCTTCACTCGCTCTGCTCCAGCTACGCTGGTTTCCTGCATATGGCAAGGGTCTCTGCACTTGTTCCTGCTCCCCAAGATACTCTTCCCCAGATATCCATAAGGCTTACTCCCTCACAACTCTGCCCTAGTGTCACTTTAGGAGAAGCCTTTTCCCTGAACCAGCTTCAAACAGTGTCCCCTCTTCCTTCTCCATCCCCTCACCTTGCTTTACTTTTCTTCATGACATTCACCAATATCTGACATATTGTATTCACTGGCGGATCAATTGGTCATTTGCTTATCCACCTTTCAGTGGAATGTAAGGTTCATGAAGGCAGAAACTTTTTGTTGGGAAATAATAAGCAACCAATATGTATTTGTTGAATGAATGAAATGTATGCTGAATGAACAGTGGCTCAGACTTTCTTCTTCCTATCGTCTCTTAGGCACAAATAATTCATCCTCCCCTGAACTCAGTTTGGACTTATCTTTGCAAACTGTTTGACTGTTAATCATTACTATCTTGTGAAATTTCTTATACTCTATTCTGAATTACCACAGCTTATCTCTTTTTATTTAACTCATCACTTGCTTACTTATTTCTCCTAACTGCATCATAAAACCACTTAAAGATAGGAACAGTATATTATTCCTGTTTCTGTTTTCCTACATGGCAATGCATGGCACCCAGCATTGATCAGGGACTTGATAAATTTGTTGACTGTTCAATACTGATATACAATGCTGTTACTTTAAATGAATAGGGATAAGATTTAAAAATTATAGCTGATTAGAATGAGATCAATTGTAACCATGCTATAATAATTACTATTCCAAAAATGAACCCGAGCAATGTCCCAGTTTACAGGGAGAGAAAAAGGCAAGGAGAGGGAGAGAGAATAGCTGCCTCTGAATTTAGACAAGCAATATTTTATCTACCTCCTTAGCTCCAGAAAGGTCACTCTGCCGCTTTTCCTATCACAGAAAGAACAGCATCTAAAAACAATTTCTGATGCCCAGTTCTTAGAAATTTTCATAGCACTAGTTCTGTCCTTTCTAAACACTCTAATCCCTGGGAAATCAATTCTCTGGCAATTATTTTGATTGCTAAATTCTGTCCAATGAGACCAGTAGCTGGTGAGGAATGGTGTTTATAAGACTCAGCTTCCTCCAAGTAGAATAGAGTATGATTTCACCTAGGTTGAGAAGCAGCCTGCCTCTGCAGATTCTCAAAAGTTGGATACAACTTTAAGACCAGCTACTGACTCAGCTCTTGGCCATACTGTATCCAGCGAGACCAAACCAGAACAAAACTGATTATTAGGAATCACTGCAACATTGGGAAAGGAGGTGTTTTCAAACTAGTCTGGTACAGAAAGTGACAAAATGGTCAGGCTGTACAGTGGGAGATACCCACACTTGCAAAGACTGTGAGTAATGGTGAAACTACTGTTACCACATAATAGCAGCTGTATTTACATAACAGCTGCAATTTCAAACTTGCTCTCAAGCTAAAAAAATGCTGTGTGATAAGTGGCTGAGGCATTTTGTGTCAAAATATATGATGCGTTTCTTTCAACGTCTAGGTGTGGCTATTTTGAGGTAGCAAAAGTTATGTGGACAAGTAAGAATTTATTCCTTTTCTGAGAATGTCAGGATGGGAAGTCAATCTCTATTCTTACTCTACAAAGAATTCCTGGAAGTTCTTCCCAATCTTTGCACAAATATGGACAAGGCTGTCATCCTGCTTACCGTGTCTGCTGATAAACCGGATACAGCTTTCCACCACCAGAGGAATTGCCTGGCTGGAGTCCTGAAAAGCCAAAGGGAAACACAACATTAGAATATTCAAACAGGGATAGCCCAGGGTCAGAGAAAACCGGCCAAACCATGCAGAACTGTCTTAGCGGATCACTGGCCGGTCTACAAAGAAGCACCTGGCCTGTCCTCAAAGTTCCAGAGCACAAAAATACAATCACCCACATGGAATACTACACAGATGCCTTAAAGTCAGCATGTCCTAAATAAAACTGATCATCTTCTGTCCCAAACCAGTTTCTCACCACCTTCTCCACCACCTAATTAATCAATATTCTGTCATGTCTGCCTCCTAAATATCTCTCAAATCCATTCGCTTCTCTCTACCTCAACTGCCACCAACCTAGTTCAATCCACCAATACCTCAATTCCCATCCTTGCCATCCTCTGACCGCATTTCTCTTCCTTCACATAGTGATTAGGTAATCTTTAAACCGGCACATTTCATTATTTAAACTCCTTCAAAGACCTCTCATTACTTTCTTACATAGCCTTGCACGCCAGGAATCCTGCCTGTGCCTCCAGTTCCACTGGCTGTTCTTTCCCCTAGCTTCTGCTACAGCCATGCTGGCCACGTTTCTGTTCTGCAAAGTCCTCCTTTGCCTCGTGGCTTTGCATGAGCTGCTACTGCTGGGGGTATGTTCTCCTCAACCCTGATTGTGACTCCAATGTGTGGATGTGAATATTTGTTGGCACTTGTCACCACTACTTCTACTACTACTACTACTACTACTACTACTACTACTACTACTACCGCTCAAACTTCACAAGACAGATCCTATGTCAATTCCTGGGTGGTGTCCAGGGTTGACCATGATGCTCTCACATAAGAGGTGCTCAATTATTCTCAGTTGAAGGTAGCAGAATGAACCAATGGGAGCTTCAGAAAGAGGATTTGTTTGGTATAAAGGTAAGATAGAAAAGAAAAACTAACTCTAAATAGTGGGGACTAACAGGTACTAAGCAAAGAAGCAGGCCTCCCAGATGTCAATCTTTGCTCTGTTGTTTTGCTTCACAATCTGGCTCATGTCACTGAACTTTTTTGGGCCTCAATTTGCCTTCTACAGACTGGGGAGGGAACTGGAGGCAAGGAGAGTAATATTTCCTATTAACACATGAACATTAGTGCCTACCATTTATAGAGGAATTTAAAGAAGTGTGAGGCCATGTACTAAGTCTTTTAGATGGACTGGTGCTGGTAACAATCCTATGGAGTATATATTATTATTATTATACTCATTAAATGAAAAAGTGAGGCCAGGTGTGGTGGCTCACACCTGTAATCCCAGCACTTTGGGAGGCCGAGGCCAGCAGATCACTTGAGATCAAGAGTGTGAGACCAGCCTGGGCAACAGACTCTGTCTCTACTAAAAATAGCCTGGTATGGTGTTGCACACCTGTGGTCCCAGCTACTTGAGAGGCTGAGGTGGAAGGACTGCTTGAGCCCAGAGGACAGAGGTTGCACTGAGCCAAGATCAAGCCACTGCACTCCAGCCTGGGTGATGGAGCGGGACCCTGTCTCGAAAAAGAAAAAGAAAAGAAAAATGAAGAAATGAAGGCTTAGTGAGGTTAAGTAGCTGCTATGGTCACACAGCTGGCAAGTGGCAAAACCAGGATTCAAACCCAGGCAATTTCCCTCGGAGACCTAACACTTTGCCACTACCCATACTGTAACCTAGGCGTTCTGCAAACATTGCCAGGTGTGCATACCAAGTATTACTCAAAACTAGTAGGGTTTTATTTTATATATACAATTTTTTTTTTTTGAGACGGAGTCTCGCTCAGTCGCCCAGGCTAGAGTGCTGTGGCGCGATCTCAGGTCACTGCAAGCTCTGCCTCCCGGGTTCACGCCTTTCTCCTGCCTCCGCTTCCCGAGTAGCTGGGACTACAGGCGCCCACCACTATGCCTGGCTAATTTTTTTGTATTTTTAGTAGAGACGGGGTTTCACTGTGTTAGCCAGGATGGTCTCAATCTCCTGACCTCGTGATCCACCCATCTTGGCCTCCCAAAGTGCTGGGATTACAGGCATGAGCCACCACGCCCCGCCTATTTTATATTTTAAATTAATTTATTGCTTTTAGAGATAGGGTTTCCCTCTGTAGCCTAGGCTGGAGTGCAGAGGTGTGATCATAGCTCAATGCAACCTTGAGCAAATAGTCTCAAGTGATCCTCCTGCCTCAGCCTCCTGAGTAGCTGGAACTACAGGTACCCACACCACACCCAGCACATTTTTATTTTTTCATAGAGGGTCTCGCTATGTTGCCCAGGCTGGTCTCAAACTCCTAGCCTCAAGTAATCCTCCTGCCTTAGCCTACCAAAGCGCTGGGATTACAGGTATGAACCATCGTGCCTGGCCTAAACCAGTAGGGTTTTATAATGCAGCTGAATGTACAATTATTCAGCTGTGTGGAAGAAAGAGATCAGGGAGAGGGGACCGAACTTGACTAGAAAGGGCTTTAGATGTTCAGGACAGAGACTGGACTGTCAAGTGCGATGGATCTGTGTAGCTTCTGCCTGTTTGACAGGTCTGCGTGGATCCCTCCCCTAGCTCTGAATTTGCCACTGTAGCCATAGGGTTTGGCCACTATTAGGCAAGCAGCTGGGTGTCACAAAAAAGTCAGGCTGAGAGAAAAGCTGGCTTAGCCTCTACCTCTCAAGCTTTCTGGGAACCAGGGACGATGCCAAAGGGAGTACTGTATGTGCCAAGGTGGAGCTGGTGTCAGGATGGTTGCAGCGACCCAAATGCTCATCTTCATGACCCCCAAACCCACCTGCTTCCTCCAGCTTTCCAGCTACAGAAGCCGGTGTCTGCCCTCTTGTCGGCATTACCGACTGGCCAGTTAGGCTAGGGTGATCTCAGGGGAAGAATCTTTGTCTTCTCTTCCTTATTCTAAGGAAGAAACTGGGTTCCACTATAAAAATGCCAAAAAAAGCTCAATTTGGGGGAAGTCTTTTTATGTTTACAGACTTCTGTTATTACATTTCTCATAAATAATAGCAGCAGAAGAATGAAACTAGAGCCCTATCTCTCACCATATAGAAAAACAAATCAAAATGGATTAAAGACTTAAATGTAAGACTTGAACTATGAAATGACTAAAAAAAAAAAAAAACCAATGGGGCAATGCTTCAAGGATACTGGTCTGGGCAAAGATTTTTTGAGTAAGACCTCAAAAATATAGGCAACAAAAGCAAAAACAGACAAATGGGATTATCTCAAGCTATAAAGCTTTTGCAGAGCAAAGGAAACGATCAACAGAGTGAAGAGACAACCTAAGGAATGGGAGAAAATATTTGCAAACTATCAATCTGATAAGGGATTAATAACCAGAATATATAAGGAACTCAAACAACTCAATAGCAAAAAACGAAACCATCTGATTAAAAAATGGGCAAATGATTTGAATAGGCATTCTCAAAAGAAGACATACAAATGGCCAACAGGTATGTGAACAAATGCTCAATGTCACTAATCATGAGAAATGCAAATTTTTAAATAATCTCACCCCAATTAAAATGGCAATTATCAAAAAGTGAAAAAATAACAAATGCTGGCAAGGATGCAGAGAAAGGGGAATGCTTGTATACTGCTGGCAGGAATGTAAATTAGTACAGCCACCACAAAAAAACAGTATGGAAGCTCCTCCAGAAACTAAAAATAGATCTACCATATGATCCAGCAGGCCCACTGCTGGCTATAGATCCAAAAGAAAAGAAATCAGTATATTGAAGTATCAGTATAAGTGCACTCTCACGTTTATTGCTGCATTATTCACAATAGCTGAGATATGGAAGCAACCTAAGCGTCCATCAATGGGTGAATGGGTAAAATGTGGTATATATACACAATGAAATATTATTCAGCCATAAAAAAGAATAAAATTCTGTCACTTGCAGCAACATAGATGGAACTGGAGGACACTGTGTTAAGTAAAATTAGCCAGGCACAGAAAGATAAATACAGCATATTCTCACTTGTATGCGTAAGCTAAAAAATTTGATCGCATGAAGGCAGAGAGTAGAATGATGGTTTCCAGAGACTGGGAAGGGTAGTGGGGAGTGAGGGGTTAAGAAGTGAGGTTGGGCCGGGTGAGGTGGCTCATGCTTGTAAACCCAGCACTTTGGGAGGCTGAGGCCAGCGGATCACCTGAGGTCAGGAGTTCAAGACTAGCCTGGCCAACATGGTAAAACCTTGTCTCTACTAAAAATACAAAAATTAGCTGGGTATGGCAGTAGGTGCCTGTAATCCCAGCTACTCGGGAGGCTGAGGCAGGAGAATTGCTTCAACCCAGGAGGTGGAGGTTGCAGTGAGCCAATATTGCGCCATTGCACCCCAGCCTGGGTGACAAGAGTCAAACTCCATCTCAAAAAAACAAAACAACAACAACAACAAAAAAGAAGTGAGGTTGGGCAGGGCGCAGTGGCTCATGCCTGTAATCCCAGCACTTTGGGAGGCTGAGGCAGGCAGATCACCTGAGGTCAGGAGTTTGAGACCAGCCTGGCCAACATGGCGAAACCCTGTCTCTATTAAAAATACAAAAATAAGCCAGGTGTTCTGGTGCGCGCCTGTAATCCCAGCTACTTGGGAGGTCGAGGCACGAGAATCGCTTGAATCGGGGAGGCAGAGGTTGCAGTGAGCTGAGATCGCACCACTGCAGTCCAGCCTGGGCAACAGAACGAGACCCTGTCTCAAAAACAAAACAAAACAAAAAGTGAGGTTAGTTAATGGGTATAAAAATATAGTTAGATAGAAGAAATAAGTTCTAATGTTTGATAGCACAGTAGGATGATAATAGTTAACAATAATTTACTGGACATTTCAAAACAGATAGAAGATTTGGAATGTTCCCAATACACACACACCAAAAAATGATACATATGTGAGGTGCCAGATACCCTAATTACCCTGATTTGGTTATTACAAATTGTATGCATGTATCAAAATATTACATGTACCCCATAAGTATGTACAATTATTGTGTATTAATATAAATTATTAAAAATAGTAGCAGCAGTGATAATGAAGATAGTGATATGAGTGTTTGCATAGCTTTGTTGGTCCTAGGTTTATATATTATGACCTAGAGAGAGGAAAGCTGGAAAGCTTACAGGCTACTGGATTCAACAAATTGTGTGAGTACAAAATTTGGCCTGCAGGAAATGGAATATCAGTGGTAGTTAAAGGTAAGTACGAAGGGTTGGCAGGAAACAGGGCAAGAAAAATATTAACCTGCATGTCCGTGGTTACCAGCAGCACTCACATGCAGCCCCCAATGGATAATCTGTGGCAGGCAAGGGTGGGCTACAGATGACCTGTCCTACTGCACAAGCATTTTTCTAGTCCCCACTGCTCCAGTGGAGTCTAAGAGTCCAGCAGGAGCACAAAATGGACAAAGTCACAAAGGCTTTGAATGCTCCTGCCATCCTCCTCGCTCCTTGTAATGTTTCTGAGCTATTAATTAATTTCCCTGGGATGTGCCTGTGCACTCCTGTGGTGCCACGAAGACCTGCACTTCACCACTGCCTTTGCAAAGAGTTGACTGAGTTTATTTTATTTTATCTTATTTTATTTTGAGACAGAGTCTCTCTCTTGTCACCCAGGCTGGAGTGCAGTGGCACGATCTCGGCTCACTGCAACCTCCGCTTCCCAGGTTCAAGTGATTCTCCTGCCTCAGACTCACAAGTAGCTGGGATTACAGGTGCCCATCACCACGGCTGGCTAATTTTTCTATTTTTGGTAGAGACGGGGTTTTACCATGTTGGCCAGGCCGGTCTCGAACTCCTGACCTCAGGTGATCTGCCCATCTCGGCCTTCCAGAGTGCTGGGATTATAGGCGTGAGCCCTGACTGAGCAGTGTCTACGTTTTCACGTACTATTCGTCTCTTCCTTTCTCTTTCTCTTCTTCCCTCCTCCAACGTTAGAAATCCTTGTCAGTTTAATTCCTTCATACACTTTTTTTTTTTTTTTGGTAATGAAATCTTAGGGTTAGAAGGGGCCTTTAAGGAATGAGGCCAAATTCTCATCCAATCAGATTAAGGGAACTTCAAACCAAAAGTAGAGGGAGAAAGGTAGGGCCTAAGTTGGAAAACATAGTAAAGCAGTGGTCCAGTGATTTGCAGGAGAAAACAATCAGAAAGGGCCGGGCGCGGCGGCTCACGCCTGTAATCCCAACGCTTTGGGAGGCCGAGGCAGGTGGATCACTTGAGCTTAGGAATTCGAGACTAGCCTGGGCAGCATGGTGAAACCCGGTTTCTATAAAAAAAAAAAAATACATAAGTTAGCCAGGCGTGGTGGTGTGCACCTATAGTCCCAGCTACTCAGGAGGCTGTGGTGGGTACACTGCTTGATCCCAAGAGGTGGAGGCTGCAGGGAGCCGAGATCGTGCCACTGCACTCCAGCCTGGGTGACAGAGCCAGACCCTGTCTCAAAACAAAACAAAACAAAACAAAAAAATTGGAAAGGTGGCCAGAAAATCTGTGAATATGCATTATCTGGCATAATTTCACATGGGTAAGAGGGTTAGAGTTTTTCTTAGGTACTTATTTGTACTACATTTGTTAATTTTCATTTTTACCAAGGGAGAAAATACAAATCTTGACAACAGATTATATGTGAGTAATGATGAAAAAAGCATCAAAGGTAAGATTTGGGGCCTCAGAGACTGTGAAGAATGGAGTCCCCCTGAACACAAACAGAGAAGTAAGGGGAGGGGCTACGCAAATCAAAATGTGATGGGGGATGGTGAGATTGATGCTGAAGGTAGAAGGTGCTATCACAACTTTCAAGCACTGAGGAGCTACTCATTGGACTCAAAAGGACAGCACTATAGAACAAAAGAATGCTTAGGGAAGAAGAGAAAGATTCATCTAAGGGAACAAGAGAGACAAGGGAAAGAATATAGAGAGACATCGTGAGAGGACAGAGCCCTGGAGAAATGCCTCAATTTAGAGGAATGGAGAAAGACCAACAAAGAAGATACGAAGTCATGGCCAGGAGAGAAATAATGCTGAGGTTACAGGAAGCAGGGAAGGTCTGGAAGCAGCAGTGGGACTGTCTCTTTTTTAAAAAAGGTCTGGGATGGTTTAAATCTAGTCTTCGACAGGGTCAAAAATGACTGGAACCCATTAAGGACCCTCAAAAATAAAAACTACTAGCTTCTTCCTCTTGTTTGCCTGATTTGCCATAAACAAACAATTATTTCCTTGTTACTTATACAAGATTACTCAACTTCCAAGTAACTTACTATCTATTTTATCTTCCTGACCATCTTAGGAAAACTTCTTGCTGATCCACTAGTAGATATGAACTGCTAGAGAGAAACTGGGGCAGCAGAATGAAAACAAGGTCTTTATTTGATTGGGGATTTTGGTATATCCTGTAACTCCTATGCAAATCTAGCACCAGGCAAATACACTTTGCCTGCAACTGCTTAGGTGCAGCAGGATGCAAACCAGATGGGTGCTGTTCCCCTCCAACGGTGAGCCCAACCAAGGGCACATTATCACCTGCCAAACTGATGTCTCTGGCACTCCTGCAGCCACAGTGGAGGCTGCAAACCCCTTGTAAACATGCTCCAGCTATAAGCAAGATGCCTGGTTTCAGCCCAGGAACTGAAAAGAACAAACTTCAAGTTCATTTCTTCTCTTAGTGTTAAAGGGAAAATGGCTTGCTCCCTCTGCAAGATATGCACCCATTAATTTTAAATGCACTAAATTATCTCTAGAAGTCACTCCATTCCTCTCTAGTTCTAAATGAAATTATGGAAGAAAGAGGAAGAAGAAAGAAATAGAGGAAAAAGAGGGAGGAGACTTGCAATTAAATTTTTATAATTTAAAAAATGTGTAATTGCATCTGATGGCATACTTATTAAGATGAGATTCAAAGTAGAGAAGGGGAAAATAGTGACAGCAAAGCTGAGACAAGCGAGGCCTGTATCATCCAAGTTCCCCAGCTTAATGGTCCACCCCGTCAGAGCAGTCAGATGAGCTGAAGAAATGCCGGGGCTGCCGACACCATAGAAACCATGCGTCCTCTTTATTCGATTATCTCCCTGTGGCTAGAGCCACTGAGAATTACCCAAAATGATTTTTTAAAGCCTGGATTAGCTTTCCCCTGAGCAGACACAAAGATATTTCTGAGCTCTCTCCACTCGCCCTCCCTGCTGTCTACTGCATAGCTGTTATGAGCTTAGGGGACATAAAATCATTTCAGTATTTGCCATAAAGTATAATTAGGAAGTCAATTTTGCTACTGCAAAAATACTTCAATTAATTTTTTTTAAACAAGCACAAGTGCTGTTTAGATTATCCATTGATGTGGATTATCCATGCCACTGCTCTCTAAGATCCCTCCTAATATGGGTAATGAGAGCTGGCTGCCCAGTGGCAGATTTTAATACAACACTGAAGATCATGCACCAAATTGCAGAGTTGAACGGCTCTTGCCTATCGTTCCTAGACCAGACTTAATCTTCGCATTGTTGGCATGTCTTAGGAATCCATCTAGAATGACTACGCCACCAGAAACAATCAAACAAAATCTGCCAACTTAAAGCGAGATTGTCTGGTCTAGCTAATTAGGTGCTGTGAGTTACTGATATGTTAGCACATACGTAGGAAGTGTCAGGCCTCTTTTGTGGTCTTGGAAAAGGATGCCATGGGCAGTTCTGGAACAATCTGCACCAATGAAACCAAACCCTTAGTATGCAAGAGGATAAATGACTAGAAAGGAGAGGGACAAGTCAAAAAGACTACGGCCACTCCAACTAGTTACATCAATGACATTGCCACAACATTAAGTATACTATGACTAAATGATACGTTGCAAATGCACGCATGAAGTCAGAGGTGTCTGTCCTGCACACAGTGGCGCTCAATAAATGCCCGTGGGATGGACTATATTTTCAGGCCAGACCAGCCTGGCCCTGGTTGGGCCCTTACCTGTTTCCTCACAGTTGAGCTGCGCCTGTGACCAATCCCGCCGAATCAGAGTGGACCAATCCAGCAACAAGGAAGAAAAAGAGAAAATTGGGACGAATGAGATAAACAATCACTCTTAAACCCAGAAGTAAAGTTTTTAATAATTAAAAACAATCTGTGTGGTGGCTAATGAAACATGTGACATTACTCAGTTCAGTCCCAGAAATGGCTAAGAGACTTGATAAATTACTTCCACGATAAAGCCTACTAAAGCTCTTTTTTTCACAAAAGCACAGACGTCCCTGCTTTTAATGTCTACCACTACTCAAAATTAGAATAGGAGAGGACTGGTTCAATTTGCAGTAAAATATATTTGGGTTAGACAATAAGAAGATTTTTTTGTGTGCTAGGAGACACTGGGAAACACCAAGGGATGCTTTTTGTTTTGTTTCTCTAGGAAATCCTTAAAGATCGCTATCTTTACAGGGAACAATTTTTCTGGATTTAGAGTGTAGAACATCTAGTTTGGAAAGAACCTTGAGAATCCTCTTGGTCAATGTTTTCCAATCTGTGTTTAGCCTCAGAAGCCTCTTCTCAAAGGGAATCTGACTCAGAGGCACAACACCCAAACCAAGGAGGCCAGGGCTGTCCTGCTGAGTGAAGGATGGGACCAGAGCCTGGTTGCTGGTCATCGCTCTGCCCCTGCCACCAGGCCACTCCTGAGGAACCCCTTTGGAATCCTAGAGCTCTTTGAATCTAGTGGAGTGCTCTGGTCTTATAGAAGAGGAAACCAGAGTTCAGAGAGGGGAAAAGAGTGGCCCAAGGTCTCACAGCAAAATAACTCAGCACCGGGAAATTCAACTCAGCTCTTTTCAGTCCTACAGAGACTTCCACAGACTCAGGAGCTCAGGTGAACTTACAGTAAGACTCTAACACCAAAAAGATATGTTCCAGAGAATACCATTATCCTGGTTCCCTCCAGTCATCAAGACTGGTATATTAATGGGATCTTTACTGTAATTCACAATGACAAAACAATGAAAGCCAAATGAAGCTATCTCCAAATAATGGGCCTATAATTGTAAATGGCCTCATGATTATTATGCGTTTTGGCAGATATAAGTGGTTGATATAATGGGCTAACCCAGGGTCTCTAAGGAGTCCAACCCATTAAAGCCCCTTCTCTAGTTAAATCAGCACATTTCTAGGCATCTAAGAACTGTTGGATGAATGAATACCTTGCTCTCTGACAGCTCACAAATTTTCTCATAGCAGCACCGTGACTGAGAGGGAAAATATTTGGCTGGGGTGGAGGAGGAAGGGGAAGGTGGGGAAAGATTGGGAGGGGTGCATACTTGTACATCAGGCAAATATTTCTACCAATACTCTTTGGCAAGCCAATGCAATGTAATATTTCATTA
The DNA here is from genome assembly GCF_009828535.3 of Hylobates moloch. Taxonomy (NCBI): domain Eukaryota; kingdom Metazoa; phylum Chordata; class Mammalia; order Primates; family Hylobatidae; genus Hylobates; species Hylobates moloch. The sequence continues at coordinate 7,432,156 of NW_026652293.1, forward strand.
TCCAGCAACAGTCACTACTAATTAGGGGCTGCCTTCTTTTCTGGGCATAAAAAAAAAAAAAAAATCAAATGCCATCTCCTGATCTTCTCTCTCTGGGTCAGAGACTCCCCAAAGCCCCTATGTTGAAATCTAGCAGCTAAGGTTAGGTTACCAGAATCCTCTACAGTTGAATGTTTATGTTACTTGCAATTCAGTGGCGTTTGGGGGTCTCCGGGACAATTTCAGCAAATGATAACCCCTTTCACTCAGTTCTGCTTAGCTCCTTCTCCAAGTCCCAGAAAACCCCATTTCTATCTGAGATCAGATGGGGTCAGTAAGGCAAAGGCAAGTAAACAAACCCCGCCCCAGGCCATTGCTTTGTAAAGTCATTCAATGCCTTTACAACTCAACTCCTTGGCTCTCTCCCAGACTAAGACTGCTCTACCTCCCAGGCCTCTATCACTTCCCAGACCTGTCCCAGGCCACACTCACCTGGCTAGACTGCAATCTGTCCGCTGACCTGTTGGAAACACAAAGGCAAAAAGCATTATGTTAAAGGAGAAGGGGTGGAGGGAGACCCACTCCTACTAACTACCACACCTATCTCCCCTAGACAGCCACAGTATAACAGTGTGTGGCAAAAGAGAGGAGAGGGAGAGAGAGAGACAGAGACAGAGAGAAAGAAGAGAAAGCACCAAGACCCTCTTTCTGGGCAAGAACTGTTTCTGATGCTGATTCCCAGTCCAGGTCAGTTCCCCTAAACCTTAGGGCCAATTCTGCTTCCCAATGGGAACATAGAGATGGAGGCAGTGGAACAATAGCAGCACAGATCATACTTAATAAATTATTAGAAGCCCTCCCAGAGATGAAATTCAGCTTCTCTTACGTTGGATGTGTGTGCGGTGGGGTGGAAGGCCAAGTTTACTTGCTCCTGAGTATATGAACACACACACACACACACACACACACACACACACACACACACACAGTTGGAGGCTGCGAGAACAAGAGGAGTTGTTTGCGGGAGAGAACAGAGAAGATACGGATACTCTAGCTTTAGATTCATAGTAAATTCTCCTGTTAGGTTTGACTGAGGTGGCAAGGGAGATGGGAGATACAGTGTTGATACTGCTAGCAAATCATGGTTCTCAATCCAACAGTGGGCCTTAGGAGTTTAATGGGGGTCATTACTAGCTTTTAAAAAATATGAAACTGAAAATCTTCAAGTTCATGAGAAGTATTCTCATGTTTTAAAAAAATATACATGCATGTCTACATGGGAAATAATGTAATATATATTGCTTTCTTTGGGTCCACAGTTAATGAAGCTTGATCTGTTTTAGATCTGCATTATTTAAACCAGAGGCAAACCCTAGCAGGTGCTGAGCTGGGGGAAGTAAAAATCAGCTCCCACACTCCTCCCTATCCGAGCTCCTGCAAAGGCAACTCCAAGGGCTGGGGGAGGGAGGGCAGGGCATTTCCTTGCCTTTAAAGGTTGGTAATTGTTGCTTACAGTTCAGCTCATCTTGAGCAACGCCATCCCCCACCCCTAACTGTCTCTCATTACCAAAGGCTCAGCTCTTACGTGCAAAAATATTATTCTGAGCCATTATTTTCAACATCTGTTCCATTTCCATTCTGGAATATTCATACACATCAATTATCCCTCTATGGCAAGAACAAGGGGCTCCTGCATCTTGGTGACAAATACATTCAGAAGGCAGGGACGTGATGACTTGCACACAGAAAGATTTACAGTTTTTTTTTTTCTTTATTGCTAGAACTTGTCATCTTTAGATTAAGGCAATTTGCAGCACTAATGAATGGTCAGCCTTCATCCCTCCATAGTAGCACATTTGGTGCATAAATGTGTGAGTAAAACCATTCACTCACACACAAAAACGTGAGCGCATATGAATGCATTTGTATGACCTCAAGGCCCTGCTCTGTCTTACTTACGGACTATGCTTAGACTGTCTTGATTCTCCATGGAGCGATCTGATAACCCATGAGTAAAGATTTTCTATAAGCAAAGTTTGGCCCTCCATGCCCAAACTTGCTTAGTCTGAGTCCTTTTGGTGGTGAGGAAGAAAGAATAGAAATTATCTAACAGGCTTTCTTCACATAAAAGAAAATGCCTTAAAAGTCATAAGATTGGGCTGGGCCTGGTGGCTCATGCCTGTAATCCCAGCACTTTGGGAGGCCGAGGCCGGCAGATCACCTGAGGTCAGGAGTTTGACACCAGCCTGGCCAACATGGTGAAACCCTGTCTCTACTAAGAATACAAACAAATTAGCCAGGTGTGGTGGTGGGCACTTGTAATCCCAGCTATTCGGGGGGCTGAGGCGGGAGAATCGCTTGAACCTGGGAGGTGGAATTTGCAGTGAGCCAAGGTCACACCATTGCACTCCAGCCTGGGCGACAGAGCAAGACTCCATCTCAAAAAAAAAAAAAAAAGTCCTAAGATCAGCTAGGCATGGTGGCTCACACTTGTAATCCCAGCACTTTGGGAGGCTGAGGTGGGTGGATCACCTGAGGTCAGGAGATTGACACCAGCCTGGCCAACATGGCAAAACCCCGTCTCTACTGAAAATACAAAACTTACCCAGGCATGGTGGCACGTGCCTGTAATCCCAGTTACTGGGGAGGCTGAGGTGGGAGAATCCCTTTAATCTAGGAGGTGGAGCTGGCAGTGAGCCGTGATGGCACAACTCCACTCCAGCCTGGGTGACATAGCAAGACTCCATCACACACACAAAAAAAGTCATTAGGTAAAAGATTAGAGAAAACAATTAATCATCTGGGAAATCATCCAAGGCAGGAAAAGGACTGGGCAAAAAAGGTGGGTAGAAGGCTCTGGTATAATAAGAAGTGAGGCTCCAATTCCTGGGGCCAATGAGCCAAGGAGTATTGCACACTTTCCTAAACTTTGCAGTTTGTCTAAAGAGTGCTCAAGAATTTATTTTAAAATGTCAGATCTCTGTGTAAGTACAGGCTTACCTGTAACTGATGTTAGCACATATTCCCTGCAGCTTCTCCCTTCCTCTCCCTCCTATCTTTAAGTGAGGAGATTAGTGGGGCAGGGAGGAGGGGTGGGGCATTCAGAGGCATCCCCAACCTGGGATTCCCATTAATCATAGGATGCTGAGAGTTGGGCAGGAAATCTGGGCAGGGTGCCAAAAAAACCCTGGGGAAGCTTCTCTTTCAACCTCCACCTTCTGTTTGACAGTTGAGGAGAGAAAGTCCAGAGTGCCAGTCCAGTTCTCTGCCTTGCTACTTTCCAGGGTCTGGTTAAAATCATTCTATGAGACAAGACAGTCCATTCAGCACCATGGCCTCAGCATAGCCACAGGAGAGCGGGCTGCCACTTAAACAGCATTAGGAGCTTTCAAAGCAGAAGGAAACTGATGTTCTTTCTGGAAGCTATAGAAAGCAGCAGTCTGTCCATCCCCCCTGCATTTGAGGATTCTCTCCTCTCAGAGCAGCTGCATATCTCATCTCACAGCTCCCTACCTTCTTGCTCCAGTCTCAGTGCTGCCACAGAGGAGCTAGGAGTTTTAACAAAGTGTCTGGAGAATAAATAACCCCTCAGCCTCTCTACCCTAGTCGTGGCAGAGGAGGCGAGGGTGGAGGGAGTGGGTGGAGAGCAGGCACGCTCCATTTAAACAACTAGATGATACACGTTAGTGCTTCATTAAGCATTGGCCTTTCCCCATTACTCAAGCAGTCATTTGGGGTGTGTGCTTCCACATCAAACAAGCCAGGAAAAGAAAGGCATTCATATAACAAGATCGGGTCCACTTGGCTGAGGATGGAGGCGTGTGCTCAGCAAGAAAGCTCCAGCTGGCCTCACTGTCAAGCCTCCAGCAGAGGGTTCCCACACTCACTTTCTCCCAGGGTTTTCTGCAGAAGGTCATGCTTGGCTTGTAACTTGGTGATGAGGTTCCTGCCCTCCAGGTACTCTTTCATTTTCTGTAAGAGAGGAGGAGGAAAAAGAGCAATCAGACTCCGGAAGAAGAAAAAAAAATCACAGATGCTCAGCTGGACAATTCCCCTTTATAGAGGTCATTTGGTTTCTGACCCAATTTCCACCAGTCAATTTTTTAATTTCTTTAAGGCACTGATCATATGGGCAGCTGTTGATTTTCATGGTGGATTAATATCCTTCTCCAGGTTTTTTCTGGGAGTTCTATGATGGCCAGTATAAAGAAACTGTTTCCTAGAGCCCCTCTCCTGCAGTTTCACTGAGGAAGAGCAGGGAGGGTAGATGAACTTATTGAGCCCTGGTCTTCTTGGTGTGAGGACATACACCTGCTATCTGTCACCTCCACTGACATCCTGCCCCTCCCTGGCCCCTCGGCGGGAGGAGGGGGGGACATTCCATCACACCAGGAGCAGTGCCAATGGCAGGCTCAGTCCCTGCCTCAGCTGCAAGCCCAGGATGTGGAGCATCTTTGAGCCATATCCTCAACAGCTTCCTTCTCTATTCTGCATGGAGTCTTTATGGAAAGCTTCAGGTTTCTGAGCACTCAGCGGAAGGGGCTGACATCCCCTACCTGCATACACACATCCAGGTCCAAACACAAGATGAAGTTTTGGAAATGTGATCCCACCTGCTCTCACAGTCAAAATACGATTGCTGTGCTGCACTTTCAGATTTGTTCTCTCTCAACCCTCGTCTGCCCAGTGAGAGACCGTATGTCCCCAGACAATTCATTGAATCTTCAAAACAACCCTAGGAACTATCATCATCATCGTCATCATTTCCATTTTACACATGAGAGCACTGAGGTTTCGAGAGTTTAATTAAGTTGCTCAAGGCCAAACAGTTAGTGAGTGGTAAAGTTAGTATCCAAATACAGGCAGTTTGACAATACAGCATATGCTCTTAACCGTTATGACAAAATGCCCCATCCATCATGGTACAGAGCAGGAGAAGGAGAGAAGCAGAACTAAACTTCGTAGCGTTAATGCTCTATGCATGCAGCAACATAGCAGGTTTTAGAGCACTTCACCGTGTATTCTCTCATTTGACTCTAACAATAAATAACTGTATGGCACATAGGGAAGATATTATTTCCTTATTACAGATAAGATGATCTCAGGGGAGGGGATTACAGATAAGATGATCTCAGGGGAGGGGATTATGGATAAGATGATCTCAGGGGAGGGGAAGGTATCAAATAAATTGCTGATTGTTGCAAGCTAGCAAGTGGTAGCGTCAGGCCCAACCCAAGGCCTTTGGACTTTTAACACAGTATCTTTTCCACTCTCCTCCACAGCCTTTCTTGGGGTCTTAGTTTGCCTTGATCACCTCCTGCTGCAGTGGTTCATCCTCCAGATCAGGGGCTATCTGCCTATGTCTGAACTCAGAAGTCAAATGGCCAGGTTTCCCAAAGTGTGATCCGTGAATTACCGGTGATATGTGAGATCACTGAAGTAGTTAGGTGGATGCACTATTTTAAATGGTAATAGTTCTGTCTGTCTTTTAATGTATATTAAGTAAAACATATAATTATACATCAAACCTTTGATTTCATGGATTGCCACTTAGGATTAAGAGTGATAAAAAGAAAAGGTGAACAGAGCCAGGTGCGGTGGCTCAGGCCTATAATCCCAGCACTTTTGGAGGCTGAGACAGATGGATCACTTGAGGACAGGAGTTTGAGACCAGCCTGGCCAACATGGTGAAACCCCATCTCTGACAAAAAATACAAAAATTAGCCGGGTGTGGTGGTGAGTGCCTGTAATCCCAGCTACTCGAGAGGCTGAGGCGGGAGAATTGCTTGAACCTGGGAGGCGGAGCTTGCAGTGAGCCAAGATTGCACCACTGCACTCCAGCCTGAGCAACAGAGCAAGACTCCGTCTCAAAAAAAAAAAAAAAAAAGAAAAAGAAAAAGAAAAGAAAAGTGAACAAATGTGAGTTACTTTTACTCTATACTTTTCTGTACAGTGTGAACTTTTAACTAAGAGCTTGCATCTGATTCTCTCTCTTGTTTAAAAACAAAAGAAAAATCTGCTTTCTCTGGGATGCAGTCCCTAGCCCTCCCATGTTCACTCAGATGGTCCTGTGTGTACCATGCAAATCTCCATGACAGCACTTCTCACACGGCCCTGTCACAGAGGGTTTATTACTCATGTGTCTTTTTCTCCAGACTGCCTCCTCCCTATGGTCAGAGACCATGTCATTCATTATCTTTTGCATCCCTGATAGTACCACGCCTAGCAGATAGCAGATACTCAATAAATGCATGATAAATAAATGAATGAGCAGTCTTACTCTCCTCTGGGTAGACCCTTCCTCAGCAGTTACAAACCAAGCCCCTAGTGTGCCTGTACTCTCTAAATTAAAAATAAAACAAGCCAAAACCAAATCTTACACCAAATCATTTCTACTGCCTTATTCATGATCTATTCCCTCTGTCCCTTTATGCTTTTGCACAAGAACATCTGCAAGGAAAGAGGCTCTGTTGTCACCTTCCCTTTTCCATCTGCTCCAGATGCCAGCTCACCTGCTGTCATTCTTCCTGGGGTAATATCCAAATCCCCAACCAATGCCTAATTGTGGGTTTGGAACAGTGCTTTAGGGCCCAGAAGTGGAAAGCCTTCAGGAAATATCCATTGCCAACAACGCAAGCCTCAAAAGCCTCTCTCTTTGGAAGGTTATCCCAGGAGACTCTAAAGGTTTCCTAATGAGGAAAATTCACCAAGAAGCTGCAACCTTCAAAACAAGACCAGACTGGCTCAGAAAACGGCCACAGTTCTCAAAGGAGATGGATGCAGATTCCTTCCTCTCACTACTTGTGATTCCGGAAATCATTTTTTAAATTCATGTTCACAATTCATTAGTTAACTCTGGCTGTCACTTGATGAACCATTAAAATAAATAACAATCTGGTAAAGATGTATGATGGGTTACCTCTTTGGGTTCCATTAAATCCTGAAGGATCATAACTGTGTCAAGGTATGAACTGCATCCCTAATACTGGCATGGAAACCACAGTTGGGAGTTTTCCATCCAGGTAAGCCAGGTATGGAAAGGTAAAGGCATCTCAGAGTCTGCAGGCATGTTATTTTATTTATCACTCCCCCATCCCACCCACAAGTCAGCACTTATCCATATGAGAGACTCGCTGGGGATAAGTGACCTTGTCTTTAATTGGTGGAAGTGAGTTAGAAGGCTTCTGTTGCTGCTGAACAGACACACAGAGAAAGGAGCTGAGACCACTGAAGAACACAAGGGAAGAATAGGTGGTTTTTAATGACTTCTGGAGATCATGGGGGCCAGGAAAAGGGCTGCTTATAATCTCCAATCTCAAAATCCCTTCCTCGGGCAACGAGGATCACTCTCCTTATTTAGGGCATGTTCCAATATTAGGTAATTCTTTTTCCTTCCTTCACCAAACACCCAAAATCAAAGTGGCTACCTGGGGTTTTCCTCAATGAAGGGGCAAAAGAACAAGTAATATTTTATTCTAGGTATTCACCAAAATAAAATCAAGTTCCTAAAACACAGTCTGACCAGTGCCCACCCCCAACAACTTTCACACTTAAAATAATCAAAACTGAGAATTTCTTCAAAAAGTAGGAAGGGAGGCAAAGAGTCTACTGGGCATTTTGTTTAGTGCCATTGTGAAACTTCAAATCAGTTTTTATGATCTCATCAATTGATTTCCTAATAATTCCTAATTGGATATTAACTGTCAGCAGCGAGTTTTGTTTATTGAAAAGTATTAATATAATAACTTTTCTTTCTGTACATTCCCTCTTTTTTTTTTTTTTTTTTTTTTTTGAGACGGAGTCTGGCTCTGTTGCCCAGGCTGGAGTGCAGTGGCACGATCTCGGCTCACTGCAAGCTCCGCCTCCCGGGTTCACACCATTCTCCTGCCTCAGCCTCCTGAGTAGCTGGGACTGCAGGCGCCCACCATGATGCCCAGCTAATTTTTTGTATTTTTAGTAGAGATGGGGTTTCACCGTGTTAGCCAGGATGGTCTCGATCTCCTGACCTCGTGATCCACACGCCTCGGCCTCCCAAAGTGCTAGGATTACAGGCGTGAGCCACTGCGCCCGGCCCACATTCCCTCCTTGATAGACGTTTTAGTTGCATTAAAATGAAAAAGCATGAGTTGGAATATTCCAGTCCTACCACTTACTAACTCTTCTAACCTTGGGCAAATCATTTAACCCCCTGAGTCTTAGTTTTTCCATCTGAAAAATGAGAATACTATTTTTTTCACAAGGTTGGTGAGAATGAAATTGGATAATAAGCATTACTGTTAATAGCACAGGGCCTGGCATAGAGCAGGCACTCAAAAAGGTGTTCCTTATACCTGAATCACCTCCTCAGTGAACCTAAAAGCATCCCTTTCCTAAGCGTCTTTGCTTTGTGCTAAAATAAAAGCAGAATGAAAGCAGAAGGATTTGGGCCTTAAAAAAGTAGTAAGAGGCACTAGAATGCTTTTCAAATTTCATTTTTAAAAACCTCTTCCCTTTAAATACACTCTTACCATGGGGATATAAAACTAACTGGATGTTGCTTATGCCTTGGATTTAATCTGCGTGAACCCAAGACCCTAAGTATCCACTGCAGCAAGGCAGGAGGAGTGAGTACACCTACCCAGCCCATGCTCAGAGATACACAGATGTCACTATAGTGGCTGTTTCCCCACCATGCAGGCATGCTGACATTTCCCCTCCTCCCTGTCAATTTTTAAAATAGGAAACAGCTGTCAGATAGAATACATAATAGAGTAAACTTTAAATGGAGCATGTCTCCCCAGTTTAATTGACAGCACAGGGGCATTCACTCATTTGTACTCACTAGCACACGTTTACCAAGGGCCCGCAAGAGAATACCAGGATAAAAAGATCTCAGACCACAAGTTCCAAGTCTAGTGTCACTCAGTGCCCCAGTGGCCAAGGCATTGCCTCCTCTTCTATTACCTTCCCCAAACCTGTCCCTAAGAATTCAGACTGTTTAGCTTTGTTACTTATCAGCCATGATTCTTAACCCCTTCACTGCTCTATCCCCCATAAAAGAACCTAATTCTCCAACTCCCTATAAAAGGAAATACTTAGGCTGGGCACGGTGACTCACGCCTGTAATCCCAGCACTTTGGGAGGCTGAGGCGGGCGTATCACGAGGTCAGGAGTTCGAGACCAGCCTGGCCAACATAGTGAAACCCCATCTCTACTAAAAATACAAAAAATTAGCCGGGCGTGGTGGCGGGTGCCTGCAATCCCAGCTACTTGGGAGGCTGAGGCAGGAGAATTGCTTGAACCTGAGAGGTGGAGGTTGCAGTGAGCCCAGATTGCACCATTGCATTCCAGCCTAGGCAACAAGAGCCGAGGCTCGGTCTCCAAAAAACAAAGGAAATACTTAGGAAAATGCCAGCCTTATAAAGCTTTGGTAAACCTTGGCTAAACAGCGAGCATCACTGCCTATGAGGAGGGAATTTGTTAAACAAATGATGGCACATTCATACAGTGGTATTCTATCCAGCAATTCAAAAAGGACGCAGATCTTTTTGGACTAACATAAAAATAAGATCCAAGATAAATAATGTTAAAAAAGTGAAGAACTGTATAAGTGGAATACTTCTATATCTACTTCCATTTTCTTTCATTACATTTCTAATGTAATTTATCATATTAAAGGCTATTTACAGATACGTCAGTTGTTGTCCATGCATGGAGTATCTCTGGAAGGACACAGAAGAAACTGGTTTCAATCACCAGCAGAGGGGAGGGGAAAGAGGAGTCAGGAATGAAAAGAAACTTTATAGTACGTTTTCCTGTATACCCTTTTGAAATCTTTGCATCCTTTAAAAATATCGATTTTTAACAATCACAATAAAAAAGGCAACGGGTAAAAAGTAGACATTGCTGAACTATGTGTCATAAAAGATAAGCGATAAACACAAAGCCAAGAAGATCAGGAAACATGTCACCACTGAGGGCAAATAAGAGGCGAAAGTTGCTGAGCTGTTCCTGAGCCCTTCCCTTCACCTCTGCTTCTTCCACAGGGTGTAGAGAAGCAGCCTGTGGCCAGAGACCGTGCAACCAGAGTGGTGGGTCCAGCTTTTGTGAGCTACCCATCCTCTCTGGATTTACTGATTGATTGATTCATTGATCGATTGAGATGGAGTTTCACTCTTGTTGCCCCAGGCTGGAGTGCAATGGCACGATCTTGGCTCACTGCAACCTCCGCTTCCCGGGTTCAAGCAATTCTCCTGCCTCAGCCTCCTGAGTAGCTAGGATTACTGGCATGTGCCACCACGCCCAGCTAATTTTTTTGTATTTTTAGTAGAGACGAGGTTTCTCCATGTTGATCAGGCTGGTCTCAAACTCCCAGCCTCAGGTGATCCACCCGCCTCGGCCTCCCAAAGTGCTGGGATTACAGGTGTGAGCCACCACGCCTGGCAGATTTATTTATTTTTAAATCTTTCTTTCTTTTTTTATTTTAGGCAGAGTCTTACTCTGTCACCCAGGCTGGAGTGCAGTGACATGATCTTGGCTCACTGCAACCTCTGCCTCCCAGGTTCAAGTAATCCTCCCACCTTAGCCTCCTGAGTAGCTGGGATGACAGGCGCCTGCCACCACACCCAGCTAATTTTTGTATTTTTAGTGGAGACAGGGTTTCACCATGTTGTCCAGGCTGGTCTTGAACTCCAGGCCTCAAGAGAACCACCCGCCTCAGGCTCCCACAGTGCTGGGATTACTGGCATGAGCCACCAAGCCTCACCTCTTTTTTAATTTTTCAAATGCGAAGGTTGGGTTAGGTAGTTTTTTAAAATCGTTTCAAGTTTCTTAACTCCACAATTATTTTCCTGAGACTCTTGCAAGCAACTGATCTTTATAGGTCATGCCTCAAACTCCCAATTGATGTCATCTGGGCAGATCAGTCCAATGAGAGCCACAAGTGGTCAGAAAGCTTTCCTAGCAGCCCTCTTGGTCACTAGGCACACTACCTAGGAGTCAAGCTGTGACAAGAGACTGCTTCCTAACCTTCCAAAAGATAGGATCTTCCAGGATGTGCTGCTCTGATGTTTTTGAAGGGCATAGAGAAACACACGGGCAATGTTTGCAGAGGCAACAGACTAAAGAAAGCACATCTGTAGTTGTACTGGCTTTGTGTGGGTTGTATGGTAAACAGGTAGTCACCCTGCTTAATGTGGGTATCCCATTTTCCATAAATGTCTATTTCACCACCCCAAAAAGCCCCTTTATCATGAAATTAATCATCTGATGCACTTCAAGTACCAGTCACAAAAATGATGAACTCATATAGAATTCCACTGCTAGATAAGTCCAGACAAAAACTGTTACTGTTAGCCAAGGAAATTTGCACACAATTTTGATAAGTGGCACTAGAGCCACATAAGACAGAAAATGGGTTAGAGGACATCAACGTATTGAGACAGAAAGTGAAAGGGTGGGCAGGATTTGCGAGGTCACCAGTTTGAATATGGCCATTCCTGCTTTTACTAAAGGTCAATTTAGAATACAAATGTTACAGAATTCATTTAAAGCCAAAAAGCAATTCTGACAAAGACTGTCTTAAAATGCAAGATTTTTAGGCCCAAAATTTCTTACTTAACCTAAAAAATGGAAATCTTCACAATGTAATGAGATTGGGTCATTTAAATAGTGTTATATCTAAGCAGTCCAGACAGATCAGCTAAACAATCCTATTATTAAAAGCCTCTAGAGAGTGTTCAACAAGCTCCTTAGATAATGAAACTTGGGGCAGCGACACATCCCTCATTATAGTCACAAAGTTCTCTTAACGTGTGAGCCAGGTTATTGCGTTCATTTATGTTTTCCCACATGCTGCTCTTTCCTCAAGGAATGCGATTCTCCTCCCCGACTCCCTGCCTGGTTCGCTCATTCTTCAAGATCAAACATAAAAGTCACTTTGTGTGTGATGCTTCCCCAACTCCACACATCCTGGCTGCCATTCACGCACTAGTGCATGTATGCATTTTTACATTTTTTAAATTACAAAAATCAACCTATTATAACTGTTTAGATATATATGAAGTAAAAATGAAAGTTCTCCCTTTACATGACCCATCCCCCATCATTTCTCTCTTTATCTTATACTCTCAGCATTCCCAGCTTGTAGCACAGTGTCTGGCAATAGTAAATCCTCAAAAATGATCAATGAATAATTTAATAATGATTAATAAATAAATTAATGATGATGGTAAGATAAATTTTTAGCATTTATTGAATGCTAATTACAAACAAGGGAGTGTGTTAAATATTTTACAAAAATCAATGAATGAGCTAAAATGTCATTCTATTTTTTTGTATAGGTTTTAATATTTTACTCATAAATATGCTTAAAGAATATTATAATTATATGACTTAGATTGTAAAACAATATGTATAGCAGTATCCTATTTTTTAGAATAAAATTATAAATATGTGCTCACATATGTGTTTGTGCGTGCATAGAAAACAGATTAGAAAGGAATGTATTCTAACACCATTATGTCTAGATGGTAGAATTATGGACAATTTTTATTTCCTTCTTTTTGCTTCCAAATTTTATATAATGAGCATATTTGGCTTTGTGGTTTTTTTTTTTTTTTTTTTTGAGACGGAGTCTCGCTCTGTCGCCCAGGCTGGAGTGCAGTGGCACAATCGCGGCTCACTGCAAGCTCCGCCTCCTGGGTACACGCCATTCTCCAGCCTCGGCCTCTCCGAGTAGCTGGGACTACAGGCGCCCACCACCACGCCCAGCTAATTTTTTGTATTTTTAGTAGAGACACGGTTTCACTGTGGTCTCGATCTCCTGACCTTGTGATCCGCCCACCTTGGCCTCCCAGAGTGCTGGGATTACAAGCGTGAGCCACCGCGCCTGGCTGGCTTTGTATAATCATTTTTAAAAAGTTGTTTTAGAAGAATAGTACTGATATATCATTCCCTTTTAGCAGTTTTCTCTAGGATAAAAAATATGAGGAAGTCTGGGCCTAACTAATTAAAAAAACAGATTTCTTTAAAAAATGTTAGCAAATCATTAGTGTTCTTAATGGAGAAAGGGCAATGTTCAAAGAAGAATTAAACAAATCGTTCCAGTAGCAGGAAAAATTCAATTTGCTGCATGCAGACTATTTCTTGACTGAAAAGTTAATTCCTTTCATTCAGAATCAGTATGCATATTCACTGGCTATATTTCATCTCACATCTGCAAACTTAATTTTTCTTTTCTTGGTCATCAGAAGATTAGGAAATAAATTTTAGTCTAGGCAATAGATCCTACTTGGCAAGCTCAAAATAACTCAATTACTAAAAAGCAGCACACAAAGACCAGTAGCGACTTCCAAAGGATTGTTAACAATACTTAAAAAAAAAAAAAAAAAAAGAAAGAAAAGAAAAAAGGGTCCAACTGTCTAAAAGAAGACTAGAGATACATGAATAAGAAAATATGATGTTTTGGAATTATGTGCAAAATAGTAATGCTGCATATTACCCATCCTTTAAGTTTTAGCAATAACTAGAAAAAATAGTTTCCCAACAATAAAAGTTATAAAATAATGTCATCATACCACCTAGAAGAGATTATAGATTTTTATAAACAAAATATGCATTATCATGAATATTTGTATGTTCTTTCCAAGAACTAAAAGATGAAGTTCCCCTTTCAGGATCCCCTGTGCCTGAGAAGGAAACTTTCCAGTGAAAGCCTACTAGCTAGTTAAAAATTTCTTAAAAAAGAAAATCTTCTTAGTAGTATACTTGGGAGCATCCTTTCTCTTGGGGGGATCCCTGTTAGACATATACAACTTATAAATGTTTGCACCTTTAAGTGTAGGGATGGTCTCTGAGTATGCCCACATTCGTATCTAAGATATTCAACGCCTGTCCTTCAGACACTTAACAAGGACTCTGAGTTCCAAATCTCCCTTGAGTGCTGCAGTGCATGCTGACGCTCTTTAAAAGCCTAGCACTCCCTTACTGTGAAATAAAACTGCTCTGTCTCTTGCTGGTTGGCTCTCCTCTTAGCAATGCTGGGCTTGCTCATGAAGGTTTCGGAGACCGTGGACTTGACGGACTCCATGGAGTTGCTGTACTGGAAGCAGTCAGACACATCAAAGTCCTCGACAGTCACAATGTCCTGGATGGTTTGCAGGGTGGCCTCCATTGTCTTCTTTACCTGCCACGACAAGGGCCAACAGGATGCATGAAGGGTAGGTTGTAAAACAGCAGGTGATAGAGAAGCTTGAAGAGAGTGGGCTGGGGAAGGCCAGAGGATGCCATCAGAGTGTGCAGCTCTGTTTCCCACTGGACAGTGCTAAGTGAGAGGTAAACATCACGTGGACTCTGCTACAGCATGCTACTCTTTACAGTGAAAACCTAAAAGCCACTACAACCCTTCATGCTTATGTACTTGACCCAGATCTTTTAATGTTTACTTTTAAAATTTAATATTAGTATTATTATAATATTATATAACAATATTATAATAGAAGTGTTAAGGGAAAGAGAATAAAATAAATCTAAACCAACCCCCTCATACAAACAGCTAATTAAAATGTGTGATGGGCCTAGTATTGCAAAGCCCCAGGTTCTGTTTCATGACCTTCAACGAACTGATGAACTTGTTTGTTCATTTGCAAACTAAGTGACCTATCCCTACTTCTTCCTGATCTTCCTGCGGAAAGTAAGACTTACTGAGACACAAGGTAAGAAGCCATCTGAGCTCAACAGAAAGCTGGATCACCTGACCTTTTGAACCACTTTTTGAAAGCAAATACACTGAGCCCAGAAGAAACTCACCCTTTCCTAAGAGGATGGAGACGTTTGAAGTGTCAAAGTCAAAGGCCTCTGTTTGTTTGAACATGCTGGAAAAAGCTAGGCATGAGGAGGTGGTTTCAGAGACACAATACTGTTCACGTAGCTGCCAAGTGCCATTTTGATTAAATGTGTAGAGGGGAAAAAAAGCATTTCACAAAAGCTCAAAATAGAGCACAACCTTTGGCAATGCAAGAGCAACTTCCTGGAGTTCAAGGGCAGGATGTAGCAGAGGGGGAAAGTCCAGCCTACATTTGGCTAGGAAATGTTTGCGGCCGCCCGGACATTCTCTGCATGCTCCTTCCACCTGCTCCCAGATGGGCAGCAGCAAAAGTTTCAACAGGGAAACTAAGAGTGTGGCTTTGAGCCTCCTAAGGAAGAAACTCACCTCTTCGTTTTCAATCTTTAGAGTGGATAAGCGAGACTGCAGTTGTTGGCATCTCTGTACCAGCTCACTCTGGACAGGCTGCTGGGCACAGAGCTGGGAAGCCTAACAAAAGAAAGCAACACCAGGTCAGAAAGAGGATACAGTCCCTTTGGCAGTTCCAGGGTTCCCATTACTGGCAATGAAACTACCCATATTCAAGGTATAAGGCTCGTGGTTTCTATGTTGAAGCAAAACCCAAAGCCAACTTGCGTGAGCCTCTTCCAGGACCAAACAGTACATGAAAGGAATGGGTAGGGGGATCTGTTTGGAGCCCGGCAGGGGTAGGTCTATGTAGGGTCTGCAGCTCCATGGAAGGCTGAGGAGGCTGGAGAAGAGTGCCTTAGGCAGCCCCGGCTCCAGAAACACAATGCTTTGGCACAGTGAAGATTTCCTGCCGAAAGTCCAAGTGGCCACCTCTGTGGCCCCTCCCTCATCCCGCTTCATACACCAGAGTGAAAGCAGGAGAGAAGTGGGTCAGGAGGCTAACTTGCCACTGCTGGCAGCCAGCATGTGTTTACAAATCCAGGCCATGCATGAGAGCTCTGATTCAATGAGAAAGTGTGAAGCCACGAACAAGTTCGTCGCCTATGCTAGAGGGCCTGAGAGGGTATGGAATCTGAAGGAGCTTGGCATTTTCCAAAGAGCCATCATTTTACCCCAGGCCTTCCCTAGATCTGTAAGAGAGGAGTCTGACCTTCCCGCAAGGATTATTGCCAATTAGCTTTCCCCTGTGTGAAGGAATGGCTGCCCCACTGTCTCCTGTTGGAGATGTGGTTACGGGATGAGGTCATCCACAGTCCCCTGGATGACAGATGAGGAGCAGAAGGCTGAGAGAGTTGGGAGGCAGGACCCATGTGGAGACAGCTCCTGTCACCTTGTTACCGTTCGTCCTTTAGCCTCTTGTCTGCAGAGAGACATCTGGATAGAAATGGCCTCCTTCCTCCTCAGCAACGAGTGGGCACATTCACATGCCCACGGACCATTCCCTTGCTTGAAAAGACAAAACCTCTCTTCAAATGGAGGGGGCTGGGACTTGACCTTTTCCTCCATTGGCTTTTAAGCTGCCAACTGACTTGACCTCCTCCCCCAGCTGAGAGGCTGGCCTGAGCCAACTCTCAGATCCGAAGAGAGCTGACTTCACTCTAACTCTTGGATAAGCAGACACAATGGAGAAAGCTCAGTGGCCAGAACCGGTTAGCGCCAAGAGTGAAATTCTCTGGCTGCCTGATGTCACCAGTCAGGCATCCAGAGTCCCACAGCCTCTGAGGGCACCAAAAATGGAGCCAAGCACCTCCTCCTAGTACATCTGAGAGCACTTGGCATCAATTCATGTGCTGTACATCCCAGAACACCAGTTAGTGTGGGACCTTGGCCAATTTTAAGGCTTCCGGTCAAAACGCCACCCAATCTTTGGCCCTAGTTCAACAACTTCCAGGCAGCTCACTCCTGTTGCCTCCACAATCTGCAGACAACCCACACTGATGGGGATAGACTGGCTGCAGAGGCCAAGAATGACCCACCCTCTCATCTCTTTTTATTTTCACTCATATGAAGGCTAGGCTAGAATGCGGAACCTTCACAAGCTCCAGGACTGGTCCTGGCCCCTGCCTGGCTCAGCCACTGATCAGCTATATTACATAAAGGGAGGGCACTGGCAGAAGAGTGAGCTATTGATTTTTAAAGTAACCCAGACCTAGCAGAGAGGAATCATGGAGGGAAAAAACACCTCCAAGCCTGTTCCTTTAAGAAGTAGCAGAGCTGATGATGATGCATGCTTTGGCAGTGGTCCGCTACCAGGGTGCAAGGTAATACACTTCAGCTGCACTCTGGAGTATGGCAATAAGGCTCTGACAGGGGGAGGAGGGGGCTTGAGCACCCAGCATCTGGATTCCTCCTTTATGGAGACAAGCTGTTTGGCTCAGAAGGCAACTCAGTCACTAACACCAGAAAATGTATCATTTCACTCAGCTGGTCCCCAAGTTCCACTGATCACTGGGAAGGAACCTCAGTGACAGCTGGAGAAGGTGCTTGGAAGGCAAGTTTGACCAGAAGCCAGGGCAGGTGAGGAATGGGGCTTCCTGAGGCTTGGTGACACCCCTTCCCCCAATTCTTTTTTTTTTTTTTTTGAGACGGAGTCTTGCTCTGTCGCCCAGGCTGGAGTGCAGTGGCGCAGTCTCGGCTCACTGCAAGCTCCGCCTCCCGGGTTCACGCCATTCTCCTGCCTCAGCCTCTCCGAGTAGCTGGGACTACAGGCGCCCGCCACCACGCCCGGCTAATTTTTTGTATTTTTAGTAGAGACGGGGTTTCACCGTGGTCTCGATCTCCTGACCTCGTGATCCGCCCGCCTCGGCCTCCCAAAGTGCTGGGATTACAAGCGTGAGCCACCGCGCCCGGCCCCCTTTCCCCCAATTCTAATTGCACACGCTGCCATCTCACTTCTCCATCTGTTCAGACACTGACATTTCCTAAGCCACAGCAATGGAAATGAACTGTAAATGGTTTGATTTTCCCCAAGAAGGAAAGGAAGGAAACCAACTCCACATTTCTATCTCCAGGACAGCGTCTCACTCTCCATAGAGGCCGACTGATGATAGCAAATCCTCTGGTTCCACTGCCACAGTTGTCATTCTGGAGCGGGGATTTCTAGAGTCTGGATGCTAATCTCAAGGGAAGCATCATTCCTGAGGAGTGCACATGTTGCTGTTTTTTGGTCCTTGGCGTCTACTCCTCCTTCTTTTGGTAGCCTTGGTCTGACTGCCCCCAGCGAGGGGAACCTCCCACTCCGCAACTCAGGCCATGCGCTTTGCATGGACCCAGGCATAAGCACTTTACCCAATCAAAACCAACGAGACACACAAACTTTGTGGGGGCTTTGAGGAGGGAGGCAGAGACTCTTTCCACTAGATTTCAACCTAGCAGGGAAGGCTGGAAATGCAGTCACCTTGCCTCCATGGGAGAATGGCCTGTCTGAGAATGGAGTTAACACACAGGAAGTAGTGCAGAGACAGCAAAACAGTGTCTTGGTAAAATTCCTCCTCCTAAAGCCAACTATACCCAAAGGCCCATCTTGATCTTTTCTACCACGTAAGCCCTATACAACCTCCTTCTAATTTCACCAATGGGAGAAATGGTGGCTCTTACCCACAAGAATGAGGTTCACTCTGACTCACACACACAACCACACAAGTGGAACCAAAAGATTCAGAACAATGAAAACCCAGGAGCTTCTCTTGCCTCTCACTTTAGCTTTTTTAGGCCCTTTTTATTCTAGTCACTGGAGGCTAAGAGTCCAAAACAAGGCCCCCAAGTTCATGCTCTGCTGTCTGGGAAACCAGCACCAGGCCTTTGGGATGGCATCTTAGCTCCTTTCCTTCCTGCAGGTACCCATTCTTTTTCATTCAACACCCAAACAAAACTATACACTTCATCACAGTCTTCTAACTTCAGGAGAATAAGATTATTTAGAACTCTGCCAAATGCCAAAAGATCACAGCATTCCCTGCCTAGCCCTTGCTTCCCCACCAAAGCCTCTAGGATGTGGCCCCACCTCAGCTCTCATTTCTTCTAGCCTCACCATTGGGAGCGCCCCCCTCCCTCATTTTCCTTTCACCATCCTGAACTGTTGGTAGTTTTTAGAATATACCTGCTGTTTTTCACCTTCTTTGATCCTGCTGGGCCCCTTCAGATACCCCTCTCTATGCATAGTTCAAACTCTCCCCAAGCCTTAGCGACCTTATTCCCCAGACTGTAAGCTCCCCGAGGGCTTTAATCCTCCATGTCTGCAGCCAAGCCCCAGTGTCTGACAGCAGGAACTGTTTGCTCAATAAGTGGAATGTGCCTCACCCACGTGACAAGAAGCCGGGCCCAGGCCTTTCCCACCCCAGAATAATGTGGCTTCTGTGTAATTAATCTAGACAAGTCCACTCAAGCCCCTTGAGGGTGGGGGTATAGGGAAAGGGCCTCACCATATCCCCCATGTGGGGTTGAAACTCAAACTTCATAGGGGGGCAGAAGACGTTGTTGTACATCTCCATGAGGCGCTGCTTGTCACTGGTGGCATCCAGGTTTTCTACTGCATTCTCGATGGCATCCAGACCCTCATGCTTCGACTGTTCCAGGTTTAACTCAGCAGAGAGGAAGGTGCGTAGAGCCCGGTTCAGACTTGCATGGTAGCCTAAGTCACAACACTGCTGTGGGAAGGAGAAGGCACATGAGCACACCATGGACAGCCCCAAGGCTTGGCAGAAAGGGAGGGTGGTCCAGAGGGCGGATCTGACCACATCAACAGGCTTGGCTGTGCAGTAGGAAGAAGGCTGACATTCCGACTTCCAAGGTCTGGGTGAGAGTTCTCAGTTCTTGACTCCCAATTCAACAGTTAAACACACCCTAGAGGGCTGTGAGGTGGTTAAGAGGAAGGAGATTCATAAGGATAAAATGACATTATTTAATTAAGTGCTATTTCATAAACATGAGAAGAATTGAGAGTTAAAGAGAATCCTCTTTCATTTTCAGGTTTATCTGGCGTTGTCATTATAACAAAATTCAACAATAAAAATACAACCTGCCACTCACTGAGGGTTACTGTGGTTAAATCACTATATAGCACCAAGCCAGGCCATTTCAGGGTTCTGAAAGCAGGAGTATTGCAATAGCAGCTAATGTATGCAAGCTCAACTCTAGATGGGAGAAGGAGAGAATGGGGAGCTGACTCTGTGGGTCATCATCCCCACCAACTCCCAACATCCTAGGATAGGCCTTAGCTGCAGACTAGGGTTTCTGACATGCCTCCTCCTTGTTGGCATCTGACAACAGATGCCCCTGCACTACAGAAATAGCATTTATAAGACTAAAAAGCTCTACGCATAAGTGTTACTGGAAAAATTCATGCCATGTAAAGGATTCTGATTTTTTTACAACAAAATGCAAAAAGAAAATGGTATGAAAGAGGCAACTGTATAAAAAAAGCACTGGCGCAGAATCAAGCAACCTTGGAAAAGCCACTCCCCTTCTCTAGACCTGTTTCTTCCACAGTAAAATGAACAGATTTGGCCAGACTAGTGGCTTTCAAGCAGTAGACCAGAGCCGGCACTGAAGCTGCCCTTGAGAAGTGGGTAAAAGGACAACCCAACTACTAGGACTTGGAGTCTTCTATTCCTCCTTCAACCAAGCCAACTCTCCTCTTTTTTCTATTTAATATTTAGGGATTCTATGTAAGGTTTGGTTTGAAGAAAGAATTCTTCTGTTAGAGAAAAGTCTGAAAATCCTTGGACTAAATGTAATCCCTAAGGCCCTCTTCAGCAATGGCATTCTGTAACTCTGTGATAATATTCCCTATCCCTCCCAAAGGACCCAGAGATCCCAATTCCTTGGCCATCCATCATCCTCTCTATTGCTTAAGCAGCTTTGAGGTCCAGGTCCTGAGAAGAAACCTCAAAGAAGAATCCATGCATAGAGTAAGGCCATCTGCCTGACTGCCATTTCATTGCACAAGCAAGCATCAAATTAACTCTCCCCACAGCCTTTTCCTCTCATGATCACATTGGAAGCAGCTACTATTGGGGAAGAAAAGGCATATGATGTGCCTCCTCTTTCCTGGCATCTGACAAGAAGCTCAGTGAGAACACCAGTTGAGCTAGGCTCTGGGTTCAGTGCCAACAGGCCCTGGCAGCTGCCTGGCTGCAGTGGAATAACAGCAGTTACAACTTAACTAGAGGCAGAGGATGGAAAGACATTAAATTCAGTTGGGAGGGAAGAGCAAATGGAAGCTAGACAAAAGCGGCTGATTAGGACGCTGCACGTGCATGGGCTCTCTGGGAGACGCTGCTGGTCTCACCAGGCTGCCCTTGAACCTGTAAACCTTCCTGACTAGCCCTATGTAGACCCTGTTGATGAGCTCTATGCCTATAAGTCTAATGAACAGAAGTAACACGGCCCACAGAGTGTATGTGTGTGGGTGGAGGGGGTGTGGGCAGGGGGTAGAATCTGGGAGAAAAAAGTTACCCTTCAAAAAACTTTTACCTATTTTTGGTAATTTCCCTTTCCTCTCCATTCTTACTACCTCTACCCCTATTCATACCCTTATTATCTTACACCAGTGCTGTCTGTTTCACTGTCCTAAAATGTGACTTTAATTATGGCACTTTCCTGTTGAAGAACCTAAAATACCTCTCATTTTTTTTCCCCAAGGTAAAATCCACCTTCCTCAGTTTTGAAATTTAAAAAATGCTTCTATTTCACTAAGTATGCTTACTATACATAGTCCATATGCTAAGTGCTTTATATACATTCTACATTTTAATCCTCATAATAACCCCATTGAGGTTGGTATTATCTTAATTTTCCAGGTTCAAAAGCTGAGGCTCAGTGAAGTTAAATAATTTGAGCAAGGTTCAATAGCCAGAACAAACTGTAATCTGTCTTCAATGTACCCATCCAACATCAACTCCCTTTATTTTCTTCTTCAGATTCATCTGCTCTAATCCAATGAAATACTCCCTGTTTAGGGTAGAGTATTAGGCTTCAAATCAGCTATATGGCCGTAAGCAAGCTACTTAATCCTTCTGGGCCTCAAATGAGGATAACACCAGCCACACAGGTTGTTGTAGGCTAACAGGCAATATATTTACAGATAATTGGTACCATGTAAACACTTAAAAAAATACTAATATAGCTCCAAATCCATTGACCTCTGCCCTTCAGCTCCCAGAATGTCCTTTTCGTTAAATGTTTCCTATGCCTCTCACCTGTTGGAATTGGACCAGCTCTTCAAGATCCAAATTAAATTCTCGGCCTCTGGGAAGCCAGCCAACCCTGCAATCCTAGACTCCAATGACCCTGGCCTCTACTTAGAACCACACTAATCTGCAACTTTCATATGACAAGGAATACACTTCTTCATTCTATGACTTGCCATGTCATATCACCCTAACCAGACTAGCTTCTCACTCTTCTTTACATCCCTCAGCATTAGGCCTTGCTCACAGTAGGCATTTAATAAATTTCAGTTGACTGACTGATACCACAAATACAGATTCCAGCCTCTCAGGAAATAAAACACTTACGCTGAATACTGACCTAAGTCAAGTGTGTAGATGGGGCCAGTGAAGCCTTTTGTTTTGCTCACTCTATGGCCAAAGGGAGGCTGGGAGTTTTCCCAGGCTGGTGCACTGTCTCTATTTATATAACTATTCTGTAGCTTCTTTGTGCCAATGAGTGAGGGTCTGAGTCACAATGTGCCCCTGGCTCCTCTACACCTCTAGCCAACCAGGCAGATTCGGAAGAGGTTCTCCAGAGTCTTGACTATCTACATACCTGTAGGGGAAACAGCCAGAAATCGAGCCTTTAGCGAATAAGCAATATCTGGCAAGGTTAGGTAAATGAGATTTGAATATTTTATCCTGTTCCAAGGAGAATCCCAGTAAGTAAAGGAAGCACATTATTTTGCTCACAGTGGGGACAAAGCAGGCTTTCTATGGCTTCTGATGAGTTCTGTGGCCACGCTGGGCTCCCCTGGCCATTTCTGGGTTATATAAATGTTTGATGAAAAATCTCTCAGGGGAAATCAAATTTTTGTAAGAAATTAATGACAGCCCATCCAGATGTATGATGACTTGAGTTGATAGCTCATTAACCCTTTCCCTGCTGATATCCTCACCCAGAGACTCCAGAAGGCCTGGAAAGGAAAAATGGGTGTTTCACAACACCCACTTCAAGTTCACACAAAAGAGAAAAATAACTGCCCTTAATGACATTTCTTACTGAAACAGCCAAGTTCCCTCATGTCCGACTTGGGTGCACATGGTGTCACAGACCTTCCATACATGTACACGACACTTACACACTCCAGCTATGCATGAGGACAATGCCCTGTTCTTCATTCACCCATCTGCTCCTGGGTTGAGAGAGCCAGAAGAGTACGGGGGAGGAAAATTACATTCCAGTGAGCCTACCGTTCTTAGATGCTATCAAATGAGCTCAGAACGTCTTTTTGGCCTGAAGTCAAGGTTTCCCCAGTGTGGCAGATGCCTCACGTGGATTCCTACAGTCTGAAGTTTAAATCTTACACTATACTATAAAAAGAAATCGGAGGCTAGTCCTTGGTCAATGTAATGGCATCGAGAAAAATAACTTCTTTTCACTTATCCTCAATGCCTTATGCACACATTTGGCTTCAGACCCACTAGGAAGGAGGCAGAAGGGTGTACATGACACAGATGGCAATGGACTGAAACAGGATTCATCCCATGTCTTAAAGCAAGTAATGGATAATGTTAAGATCAGGATGCCAATATCCCAGGCTCCTCACTTAGTCCTGCTCTAACTGCATCCTTTTGGCCCTTTTTATCGCGTAGATCAGCAAGAAAAAGAAAGAAACTACCGATACATGCAAACAACACGGATGAAATTCAAAGACATCATGCTGGCAAAAGATGCCAGACACAAAAAAGGATAATCGCATCTTTGTGAAGTTCTACAATGGGCAAAACTAATTTATGGTGAAAGAAATCATAACAGTGGTTGCCTTGGGGTGGGGGATTGGCTGGGAAGAGACAAGAGAAAACTGAGGCAATGGAAAGATATCTCTTATCAAAATATTTATTCTATACCTTGACATAGGTTACAAAGATGTAAAAATTTGTCAAAACTCTTGAAACTGTAACACTTAAGTTTAGTTACTGTATGTAAATTATACTTCAAAACAGTATTGAAAGGTACAAAAAGAAAAACCGATCTTAGCTTAGATGATCATCTTCCTCCTCTTTCTATTCCTTTCTTTCTTCAGTAAACACACTATGTGCTCAGCTATATATTAAGCACTGGAGGCTACTACGGTAAAGAAAACTCTTGGTTCCTGCTCTCACAGAACTTAACAGATGACACTGAGATCTTCCTCTGTTCATGGTACAATGGCTCACAAACACTTCGACTCCCAACTCACAATAAGAAACACATCTTCTATTGTCACACAGTCCCCTATAGGATGTGCAAGTGTGTACATACACATCTAACATAAAAGTTTCACATAATCTTACCAATGTGATGTACTCTAATATCTTCTTTCTTATTCTAGTCTCATCTATTCATTTGAAAACATAGGTTAAACCAATAAAAGTGATTTCCTGACTTCCTTAAGGGATCTGACTGATGGTTTGAAAAATGTTGTCTTACAGCCTATGAATACCTCTAGGGCAAGAACTACTATAATCCATTTTTGCCCCGATACTGAGCATGTGGCTTCTCCCTAAATAAATATTTACTGAACATTTATAGAGCAGAATAATACAACTTTAAAAAAATAATGAATGTGTCCATATCTCAGGAAAAACAACAAAAACCCAACCAACCAACAAAATAAAACAAGACACAACCAAAACAGCAGCAAAGAAACGAGGCTGAGGTGGGCGGATCACAAGGTCAGGAGATCGAGACCATCCTGGCTAACATGGTGAAAACCTGTCTCTACTAAAAAAATACAAAAAATTAGCTGGGCGTAGTGGCGGGCGCCTGTAGTCCCAGCTGCTCGGGAGCCTGAGGCAGGAGAATGGCGTGAACCTGGGAGGCGGAGCTTGCAGTGAGCCAAGATTGCACCACTGCACTCCGGCCTGGGCGACAGAGCGAGACTCCTTCTCAAAAAAAAAAAAAAAAGAAACATGAGAAACTTTATTACTACCTATGTAGCCTTTTTTTGAGCCCAGTGATCTAGACCCACACCCTGCCAAGTACTAAGGCAGCCTCTTTTTCAATGGCATGTCACACCACATCCTGTGAAATTAGGCTCTTAGCAGACATTTTTTTTAAAATGATGAAAATAAGGTACAAAATACCTTGCTTCTTGGACTGATTTTAAAACACTTGGTTATACCTGATGGAGAATCTATGGATTGCAAAGGTTGTGGCTGATACAGCAGTAGCCCCTCCCTTCCCCTGAGATCAATATTTTGGTGAAAAAGGTAGGGAAGTTGCCTTGAGTACAAAAAAAAGAGAAGAAGGCTAACCAATAGTAGAGATGTGGCAGACAGCACAGTCTGAATTTTTACCAAATGCGAGATAAATAGCAGAAATTGTGCATAAGAAAGAATGGATTCTCTTCCTCATGCTGAGAACAGGCCTCTCTCCCAACAATGAGGAGCTCTTCCCCTGAGGAGGAGAAAGGATCTTGTTTAGGGCTTTGATCTCCATTGAAGGACAGTGTTCAGATTGTCATCAACAAGCAGAGAGAACAAAGAGGTACCAGAACAGGGAGCAAGGCTCCACTAACCCAGTGAGACAATGACACCTAGGGCATTAAGTGGCTGAAATCTACTGAATCAAAAATCCTCGGCTAAAGGGAGACAGGAATCTGTATTTCAGAGAAGTTCCCCAAGCAACTCTTACGTGAGGCCAGATTTCAATACCAGGGAATTAGCCCAGTTCTTCAGTTAGCTAGAGGAGCTTGGGAGTGGGTGAGAAACAAAGCTGGGTTCCAGAACAATTCAGTGACAAGCCTAGATGACCCAGGTGGTGATATAACAGCAAGACTCGGACCCAAATCCCATATGATGTTGTGAGGTGGGGCAGGTTTGCTTGTGGAGAAACCAAGGCAGGAAAGCATGAGTGGTCTGGCCAGAGTTTTGCAAAGTCCAACTGCTGCCAACAAGACCCTGAAACAAATGGCAGGCCTCAGAGACAAGATACACTTGAAGCTCCAGAGACTGGGATGCTAAATTGGCTGGCTCCAGATGTCTCACTTTGATGACTGGAAGGAGAGGTGAGAAAGGGTATAATTACATAGCTTCACTTAAGTGTGGCTCAGGACCTGGGCCAGATTGGCGTCTGTAGGTGAGAGGGCTTATAAGACCCAACTGTAAGGAGAAGCAGCAGGAAAAACAAGGCCAAGAATAACTCACTGGCAAAAAAACAAAAAGCTTATCCCTGTGCTTGCCCCTTGCAAAACACGTGTGCCTATTAACTGCTTTCCTCAATCCCCTTTGCATCGCATATTTTAAAAAATGGGCCAGATGTCAGGGGGAGCTGGATACCTTCCTGACAAGACCCTAATTTGCAGCATAACCTTGGACAAGTGAGTCTCATGGTCCTCTGGACCTTGAGCTTCCTTATGTAGCAACTGGAGACAGCAACGCTTACCCATAATGGTAATGTGAGAGTCAAACGAGTTAACACTGAGAAACCTTAAATGCTGTACAAATGTAAGGTATGGCATTCTAACTCTTTAGTTCAGTTCTTGCCACTCACTTCTGTGCAAGAGAAGCTGATGTAAGAAAGTATTTCCTAGGTCGGGCGCAGTGGCTCACAACTGTAATCCCAGCACTTTGGGAAGTCGAGGCAGCTGGATCACCTGAGGTCAAGTCACCTGAGGTGAGGAGTTCCAGATCAGCTTCACTAACATGGTGAAACCCCATCTCTACTAAAAATACAAAAATTAGCTGGGCATGGTGGTGCATGCCTGTAGTCCCAGTTACTGGGGAGGCTGAGGTAGGAGAATTGCTTGAACCTGGGAGATGGAGGTTGCAGTGAGCCAAGATTGCGCCACTGCACTCCAGCCTGGGGGACGGAGCAAGACTCTATCTCAAAAAATAAAAAAAGAAAGTATTTCCTGGCAGATAGACGACTGTAGTGGTTATGAGCCTGGGTGGAGTCATCAGGCCTAGGTGCAAATTTTGTCTCTGTCATTTGTTAACTGACTCTGAGTAAGTCATCTAAACTCTCTGTTAATCTGTAAAAATACAGATAATAATGTCTTCCTCCCAGAATTTCAGTTAGGATTGAATAAGTGTGAAGCGTTTCACTTGGTGCTTGGCAAGCACCCTGATGGATCATGGCTGCTATCTTCCTAATTGTTCTCAAAATGCACCAGATTCCTGAACAATAGTATCAGCGAGTGTCTGACGAGGATTCTGAAACCAGAAAAGAGGTGCCCTCAGGCCCTTGGCTTTAAGCACTTACATCAATAAGATCAGATAGGTCATGGATGTAGTACTTGAAGACAGATGCATTGGTTGCCTCCAAAGCCAGTAAGTACTCATTCCGGGCTTTGATGGCCTTCAGCTTATTCTCCGTGTACTTGGCTTGGCGCTGAAAAGGAAACAGAAGTTCACTTTTACTTTTTTTTTTAAGGGGGGGATTGTTCTCTAAAAGATAAAAGTACAGTGTATTCAAGAACTACAACTGTGCTGCTACTCCCTATGCGCATCTGCCTTAAATTGGGTTCTAATTCTGTTTAATGAGATTCAAGGGCACAATGTAGATCAATTCAGGAAAGGTTAATGAGGCTCCCTACTTAAGATGCGTGCCCCACTTTGATTCTGTCTTCAAATATCATTCTTCATTCTTGCAATGCCACTCTGAAGGAGGTACCACTACTCTTGCCCCTCAACACCTGATACCCAAAACCAAACCCTGGGTTTACAGTCACCCCCAACCCCTCCAAAGCAATAGGATATTGAGCTCTATTTGGAAAATGGATTGGGAAAGGTGACTACTGTTTTTTGGTTTTCTGCTAGAGGCTAAAAACTTGAATCCCACGTGCCCAGTTCTTCCAATACCTAGTATTCCTGCCAGGGCACAGAGCAAGGCCTCATTTTTAGTCATTAGGCACTAAAAGAACCCAGAGCTTCCTTGTCTGCTCTTCCCAGTGACTACTGGGAAATTCCTATCAGCCATGCCTTACCGAATGTTGCTTCCCAGCAACTACAGCTGTGGGAGCATACGCACCTTCTCCTTCATCTTCTCAATCTTCTTCACTGAGCTCCTTCGGACATGTTTCTCCTCAATGCGAACGTTGGCCGTGGAGTCAGGGGAGCGTGGGGTCTGCCGGTCCTCCTGCTTTACCGATTTACCAATTTGCTTCTCCTCCTGCTTCTCCGCCTCCTTTAGTTTGCTCTGAGCACTGATGCTGTCGGCATTGTACATGTGATATGTCTTCATGACCTGCAAGACATCGCCCACCCCCACCCCCAGAGGTCAAGCCAAGGGGGTCATTTCTCTGCTTTGCAGACTAACAAGACTCAGCCGGAGCTCTCCCCCATGAAGCAATATCCTCACACCCCTAAGGGAAAAATCCAGAAGTGTTTGGTTCAGCAAACACAGATTACAGACCACTCTAAAGCACAGGAAAGCAATATGTGAACTGAGCCAACATTTCCTCTTATTGAAATAACTTCATGTCTATCCATCATGTATTATTTACTTCTATTCATTATCATTTGTAATCATTTCTCTTTAATATTGGCCAGGTGATTTCTATCACTTAGTCACCTCATAATACTGAGTAGATGGGAAACAACACCACCACTCTCAGGCCGCAAGGGCAGAGCCTTTCTGGGCTGGTCAGGAACCCCGAAGAGGGCAGTGCAGCCTATGGATTAGCCTATGCTTTCTGTTACCTTTCAGATATAAAACAGGGAAGAGGAAAAGCTTCCAAAGGCTCTTTCTACTAGCCTGGCATTCTGGGGATCTGTCTGTTCTGCTTTATCCAGATCAAACACCCTCTCACAGCAACTAAAGCAGCAGCAGCAATTGCAATGCCAGTTATCATTTACTGAGCACTTAGTATATTCCTGGCTTTATGCCAAGTACCACACACACATATTTTCTCATTTCATCCTTAGGGCAATTCCACAATCTAGACAACAACCCTATGAAGACTGTAAGCCTTCATAACAATTCAGGTAAGAGTCTGGGAAGGAATAAAATCCATATCAAGTATAACTGGAATTGCCACAGGAGGGAAGTAGTATAAAAGGTGAAAGATGATTTTCCATCAAAGCAACCATCTAGGAGTCCAATCCTTGCTCTTAACAGGGAAGCCAGGAAGCCTAGAACTCAAGCTTGTTTCCAATCCTACTAAACATACTACTTCCAGCCACCTAGTGCCTGCTCTACTCTGTGGGAACTTTCTGTTTCCACACAGGGAGTTCAAGAGTGCTGAAAGTGTGATGCCATAAGATTTCTTTGAGAGGGAGAATTAGAGAGTAGAAGTTGGGTGGATGTGTGTGTGTGTGTGTGTGTGTGTGTGTGTGCATGTGTGTGTGTAACAGAGGAGTGCAAAGGTACAATATTATTATTAGTATCTACCACGTAATAAACATTGTGTACCATGGGCTTTATGTAGGTTACCTCATTTAATCCTTACAATAACTCTGTGAAAGACACTGTTATTATTTCTATTTCTAAAGATAAGGAAATAAGGCTCAGAGAGATTAACTATCATACCCAAGGTCATACAATGAGGAAATGGCGGAATCAGGATTCAAACCCAGGTCTATCAGACTCCAAAGACCACATTCTTAGCCACTAAGCAACACCGACTCTCCTCTGGATAGGACTGGAGCTGAACTGGTTGGGAGGAAAGGTTAAGTATGGTCAGGATATTCCTGAAAAGAGAAACTGGTTCCATTTATGAACCTGAGTTAGAGAAGTGTCTCAACCTGGGGCTATTTTGGCCCCCAGGGGAAATGTGGCAGTGTCTGTTAATATTTTTGATTGTCACAACTTGGGGATTGCTACTGGCATCTAGTAGTTAGAAGTCAGGGATGCTGCTGAACATCCCATGCACAGGACAGCCCCCCACAACAACTAATTATCTGGCCCAAATGTCAGTGGTGCTGACGTTGAGAAAATCTAGCTTAGAAAGACTTTGTGGGTATACTAATCTAGCCCCTACGATCAGCTGGAGGCAGACGAAGGAATAAAGAATACTGGGACGCTGACAAAATCAAAGTACATTAGAGTCTAAATTATGTCTCATTTTGAATGCAGAATGTTTTACATTAGCTTCACCTTATTCTGAACCTAACACTACTTCCCGTAAATTTTACCAGGATGATACTCTTCATATTTTCTATACAGAAGAAACAATACTTAACAACCAATGGCGTTTAAAAGCCTTTCTAAGTAATTCAAACAGACCCCCAGCTTTCCAGGTTAACTAAGTAGAAAAGAGGCATCTGTCATCCCGGCTGAAGAAGTGTAGATAGGAGGCTCCTTTTTTTTTCTCTTTTTTCACCTGAATCTGACCATACGATTCAAAAGCTTAGTGAGCAGTTACAAAAGTGAGTGCTTTTTTCTTTTTTAAAGTGATTTCCTATTTCATGAAGGTGCATGATAAAGAGAAAACGTTATGAATAAACATGAGATAAAAAAGAGGTCAAAGAATAGTGCTACCAGGTCAACAAATGAAGTAACAAAAATCAACAATTTACGTTGTTCCTTACCCCTAAAAAACTTAAAGAACTTTCTTGTTAAAAGAGAGTAAAACGCTACTTTGCCTAAGAAACTATACATTCTTCAAGCTAAGATCTACTTCTTTTGTGTTTTCTTCTCACAGTGGAGAAATATGTCATATACACAATGGTAGTTTTACAAAGTGGTTGCCCAAATGACTGAATGACAGTGAATCTCTCTTCTGGGTAAATACTGGAGAAGCTTTATTAGTGCCTTCCAGCTCAAGAGAAAACTGAGGTACCTAGAAGCTGAAGCTTAAATAAGTGATGCCAAAACAATTGAAAAAATAGGAAAGTCAAGACAGGACTTAGAAATGTATATAGATATAGATATAGATATACATGTTAAATATATATTTATAAATATATATTTATAGTCAAGATAGGACTTAGAGAAAGCCAAGATAGGACTTAGATATATATATCTAGGTACATATACATATGGAAATATATGTATATCTATATATCTATGTCTTAGACATATAGCTACACATATATGTATATATAGATATGTATACATATAGATATATATATACATACAGATATATATATACATACTTCTATCTATATATAGATAGTGAGGCAAATACAAACTATGGGGAAGAATTGAAAAGTCTAAATTCTCAGTTCTGCGAAGAACATTCTACTTTACTTTGAAAAACTAAACACTGAAGTCATATATTTAGCTCTGCTTCCTCTGACAGCCACACTAAAATAATAGGAAAAAAAAGGTTCTAAGATTATTATCATTTAGGTATAAATTGAGAAAGACAAAAAGAATGGAAGCAGAAGCCAAAAAGCAGGCAGGCAAGCAGTAACTGATCTACTTGAGTCCTAAACCAAAACTAGAATGAGCCAGGAAGCAGCCAGATTCATATCACAGAAGCCTGAAGAGAAATAAGTAGCAGTGGGATGAAGGTAGAGCTAAACACAAAATAAGCTATTGAAAGTCTGAGAACAGGCTGGGCATGGTGGCTCACGCCTATAATCCCAGCACTTTGGGAGGCTGAGGCGGGCAGATCACGAGGTCAGGAGATCGAGACCATCCTGGCTAACATGATGAAACCCCATCTCTACTAAAAATACAAAAAGAAATTAGCCAGGCGTGGTGGCGGGCGCCTGTGGTCCCAGCTACTGGGGAGGCTGAGGCAGGAGAATGGAGTGAACCTGGGAGGCGGAGCTCGCAGTGAGCCGAGATCGCGCCACTGCACTGCAGCCCGGGTGACAGAGTGAGACTCCGTCTCAAAAAAAAAAAAAAAAAAAAAGTCTGAGAACAGTGAGACCCCAAGATCCCCTCTCCCATTGTAGTGGAAGACTAGATGAGAGGTTTATTCTGTTAGAGAGGGTCCATGGACTAGGGGATACAAGGTTCAGCTGAGGATAGGGGTATACTGAACTTAAACAGGAGGATTAGCTGGTCTACATTAAATTTTGAGATGGTCCAGGCCTCTTCACAACCCAGCCCCCAGACATAAGTGGGAGATCAAAAGTGTGATCTCTTGGCAATCTGACCATCCAAGATAAGAGACCTACAAATACTAAAGTTGGGGCTTCTGCAAGGACACAGCCCAGTTAGAGCACCCTACTGTGAAGGCCACAACTGACATAGAATCTTTTAGTGCCTCACTTTAAAGTGTGAACAGGCAGCTAAGGATGACCAGGCATTTAAAGGAAATGTCTAATATGAAAGACCAAGACCAAAACTAGCAATTTAGAAGAAATATTATACAACAAGAAGAAAAGTTTGAAAACAATATATCCATAATAGCCCTGGAGAGATAAATGAGAAATAAAATGATATTGCATCATGAAACAAAAATTGGATGCAACAAAAAAGGGAACATGTAGAGAACAAGAAAAGAGTTCTTGGCAATTAAGATTCAATTCAAGTATCTCTTCAAGGAGCCTGACTTCATCCTTGTCCTCTGTGCAGACATGTAAACGAGTTCTTGTCACTTCATTTTTCACTTGATGCTTTACTTTTCTGTCTCTCCCTATTAAAACTAAACACCTTGAGGTCAGAAACATCTCTTATTTGTTCTTGTCTCCCTAGTGCCTAATGCCAGGGTCAAATAGGCAAGCAGAGTTGAGGGACTATTAAGTGCCACTATTTCAACAGAACAGGTGCTAAATACCAGTCTGAAGTAGCTCTGCCAGCACACGGCTGCTGCTCCAAGCCAAGGGGATGTATATTTAGGGGGAGTACAGAAGCATAAGGCCTCTGGAATAACAACAGCCCCAAAGTGTCCCAAAGCCTCTTCTTTCTCAATTCTAGAGCTTCCTTGACTCTTCATACTCAGCCAATCCACACTGGCTTCAGTGCCTCCATGTACACTCCTTCCTGTGGGGGTTTGCTGGGTTTTTCCAGACACGACCTCTGAGTACAACTAAGGCAAAGAATCCCAGAGTTCTTTGGGAAGCAGTGTGTTCTGACTTCAAAGGCATTCCCGGTGCATCAGTCAGAAAATGAAAGCCACTTATGCCATGGCTTACATACAAGCCAGCTCATTATGGGGGGAAAACACGTGGAGAAGAATGCTCGCTAGGACTGCTCTCTGAATAGCAGCTGTGGGAAGCAGGCCCCGGCACAGAATGCCAAGTCAGGGAAATCAAAGGCCCTTCAGGCAGAAAAGAGGAAGGTGCAGAGGTGCAGCTGGCCACTTATGGTGGCATTCTGGGCCCCGTGCCCAAAGGCATCTTTATTTGGGAACACCTGGGTCCTGCTCCTTGGATCATCAAGGTTCAAAGGTACTAAAATTACCAACCCTTGGATAACTAGTCCCCTAAAAAAAGGTATTCATGGGCATTAGGGGCAGATGTGAAGAAGGGCACCGAAAAAACTGGGTGGGTTTCTTATATCCTTGGTTTCCTTTTTCCAGTGACCCCAAATAACTTCTATTGCCTACAACGTCATTGAAACGAGAGGCCCTTTCCTGCCTTCCTGACAAGCAAATAATGGGAAAGCTCCTTCTAAGAAACTCTTCCTTGTTGTCTTCTTGACTCCTCAAGAGTGTGCATACAGCAAGCAGCTTCCCAAAGCTAGCATGTAACAGTCCCAGCTTCCCACCTGATAAAACCACTCTCCCATGCAAGGTGACCAGTTAACACTTTTTAACCTAGAACTTTTCCAGTTTCAGCACTGACAATTTCTTGTCCCAGGAAACTCTTCAGTACTAGGCAAAGAGGGACAGTTAGTCGCCGTAATCCCATGGTACCTTATTCAGACCAGTCCTAAACCTGTCTTAATCTCCAGAAGAAATAATTCTATTCTCTGAACTTCTTTTTTCTTTTTCTTTTCTTTTCTTTTCTTTTTTTTTTTTTTTTTTTTGAGACACAGTCTTGCTCTGTCCCCCAGGCTGGAGTGCAGTGGCACGATCTTGGCTCACTGCACGCTCTGCCTCCCAGGTTCATGCCATTCTCCTGCCTCGGTCTCCTGAGTAGCTGGAACTATAGGCGCCCACCACCATGCCCGGCTAATTTTTTTTGTATTTTTAGTAGAGACGGGTTTTCACCGTGTTAGCCAGGATGGTCTCGATCTCCTGACCTCATGATCCGCCCACCTCAGCCTCCCAAAGTGCTGGGATTACAGGCATGAGCCACTGCACCAGGCCTCTTTTTTCTTTTTTGAGATAGAGTCTCACCCTGGTGCCCAGGCTGGAGTGCAGTGGTGAGATCTCGGCTCACTGCAACTTCCGTCTCCCAGGTTCAAGTGATTCTCCTGCCTCAGCCTCCCAAGTAGCTGGGATTACAGGTGCCCACCACCATGCCCAGCTAATTTTTGCATTTTTAGTAGATACTGGGTTTCGCCATGTTGGCCAAGCTGGTCTTGAACTCCTGACCTCAGGTGATCTGCCTGCCTCGGCCTCCCAAAGTGCTGGGATTACAGGCGTGAGCCACTGTGACCGGCTATTCTCTGAACTTTCATTTTTTTCTTTTTTTCTTTTTTTTTTTTTTTTGAGACAGAGTCTCGCTCTGTTGCCCAGGCTGGAGTGCAGTGCGCGATCTCGGCTCACTGCAAGCTCTGCCTCCCGGGTTCACACCATTCTCCTGCCTCAGCCTCCCCAGTAGCTGAGACTACAGGCGCCCGCCACCATGCCTGGCTAATTTTTTTTGTATTTTTAGTAGAGACGTGGTTTCACCGTGTTAGCCAGGATGGTCTCGATCTCCTGACCTCATGATCTGCCTGCCTCAGCCTCCCAAAGGGCTGGGATTACAGGCATGAGCCTGGCTCACTGAACTTTCTAATGGCCTACAGAATCTGGAAACCTATTTGATCCTTAGCTCTAGTCTAATATTTCAAGAAGCATAACTCACCCAACTACTCCACCCCCTAGGATATAGAAATACCAGTGCATGGAGTATATGCAGACACCAAGGTCATAAAGGTTTGGGGTATCCCTTAAGTTCATACAGCTAGTAGTCAAGACAGGGTAGAATCTAGGTTGCCTAATTCAGGAGACTCTAGTCACTAGACCAGCGTTTCTCAATCTTGGTATATTGACATTGTGGGTCAGATAATTCTTTGTTGTGGGGGCTGCCCTGTGCACTGTAGGATTTTAGCAGCATCCCTGGCCTCTAGATCATTAGATACCAGTAGCGCCTCCTACTCCTCCAGTTGTGACAATCAAAAATGTCTTCAGACATTGCCAAATGTCCTCTTGGGGTAAAACTCCCTCTGCTTAAAACTCCATTTGGACCAGAATGTTTTGACTTCTCTGAAACTTCCTAGTGCCTCTACTCTTTTTTCCCTCTTTCCATTGCCTACTAGAGGAAAACATCACATTTTAATTTTGGCCTTTGACAGATTTTGAAGGTGTATTCCAGCTCACCTTATGGCAGGGGATACCACACTCAGGCAATTCTCAGTTTGAACATCAATGGGAAGATGTTATGCTCTATGTTGACCGTGGCCTCACAATCGCCAGTAAAGTAGTTGGCCAATATTGGGCTGTCTTAAGTCTGCAGTCAGAGGTAGCACCTTGGCCCTCTGCAGACCAGAGAAATAAGTTCCAAGGTTTTCTTCCTCACTCGAACACAGCTTACACCCTTTCACTTATTATTATTATTATTATTTTTTAAAGCGCAGCATATGAAGAGACATAGGACCCTGGGTAAAAGCTAACAGATCCTTAAACACTAGTCTTCTTCTGCTGTCTTGAGTCCCACTGAAGAAGTGGCAAGGTTTGTTCGTTATCCAAACTACTCCTCCCCGGAAACAGCTGCAAATAGCAGAGGGTCAAGATGCTTACAGGAAAATAAAAGAATGTATATAATGACTACATGTATCATTTTCTATCTTAGGGAATTCTCTGCCAGGAGAAAGGAGTAATAGCTCTTCTTGGTGCTTAGAAAATGATCTAAAAGAGCAGAAGTAAAGCATTGAAAAGACAACGTTCAGGAAACCCATCCAGTCTGAAAATGGTTCACATTGATGTGCTTCTATTTTTAAAAACTCTTGACTTCATTTGAGAGAAACGAAAACTTGGGAGCTGAACCAAAGGTACCATCTATCTATGTTTGGCTTCAGAGCAGAAGAGTCACAGAGTAGAAATTCAAAACAAACTGAACATCACTGGAGATAAGTCAGATGACTACTCTACCCTATTTACTTGCTTAACAGTTGCCATGACAAAATGGCCACACCTAGGCTTCTGGATCAGCAACATCTGATCCCAAATGCCTGTCATGCATGTTACCACTGCCTGTTCTGTGAATTAAAAAAAAAAAGGAAAGGAAGAAAAGAAAAGAAAAAAAATGCAGCAAATAATCAAGTAAACATCAGAAATCAGTATCACCTTCAAACAGGATGGAGAAACCCTGGAGAATGACACAGTAGGCTGGTACATCCAAGCTGGAGAAGGGGCCCCTGAAAGGCATTCCCTGTATAACAACAGGAATTTCTTTGGTGTATATGTGTGTGAGTGTGTGTTTGTTTTCATTATAATTAGAAAAACATGGCTGGGGAACAACCACCACCACCACCTCTCTGTGCATGAATTAACATGCACCAGCCACAGGCATCATGTGCCTGAAGCGCCAGTCATCTCAGAACAGATTGTGTTCTCTTCTCCAAGCCCGCAGCCTGCCTCGTCACTGAGGTTTGGCTTTATAAAACTCCAGGAAGCCAGTGCAAAGCTCTCTCTGCTCAAACTGGTCCCTCTTATTGAGGGCATTTAGGACTCTGTGCTGCCCTCTAGAGCATTTGTTCTAGTCTCAAAGCCATAGATCAATCCAAGATCTGATGCAAAACATAGAACAATAAAGCCTTTCCGACAGGCACATATTAATAGTGCAATGCAGGCTACATTCCTTGCCATTAGGTTCAGGGTCCCTTGTTTGCTGCTAATGGGGTCCATTGTGCCAATGACCTAGACTTTGGCTGGTCTCTAGTAATTATGCCCCAAATAAAGCCAGGGTGAGTTTGCACAGCTGAGGAGAAAACTTATTTTGAGGAAGTATTTTTTGACTCATTCCGTTTTGAAAAGACGAGTGTGAAAAAAGAGATGGGTGGGGTCAGCCCCAGTGGGGACCATGCACTTGTCCTCAACCTAAGTTCAGTTCTGTTGCTGATGTACTACAGCTGCAAGCTGCCAAATGCTGCTTCCCTCTGCTTGTTAAAGAGCCAAGCAACCCATCTGATTTACCGAGTAGAGCTCGTTCAGGACCTTCATCAAATCATCTTGGAGCTGCTGGCCGACTTCTTTACTCTGCAAAGAAAGCGGAATAAAGGTTAATTGGGAAACAGAAGAGAGAGGAAGGAGCAACGAAGGCAAAAGCCGCACTGACTCTACAAATAACCCAGACTCAAGTAAGGCCCATTATTTAACCCAGCAAATCAGATAACCACTCCAATCAGACCCAATTATGGTCAGATTACTCAAAGAGTTTTAATAAAATGAAATGTGCCCTTTCTATAGCCTAGCAAAGGCAATTGCGTGGAGGGAAAAAGGGTGGTAGCCTTTGGTTTTTCTATTGGTCCTCAAAGAGCAGGCCTGAAAGCCACATCCTACCTAGCAACTGTTGTTAGGTGGAACACGGTTTCTCAGATACTTGCAGTCAAGCATTCCAGAAGATTTCAAAGGAGAGTAAGATGTGTAATGGGATGAAATAGGAAAAAGTATATAAACATCCATGGACTTCAAAGTCCCTAACTAAATAGAAAACTCCAAGCAGGATGGAACTATATTTCTTACTTGCTTTATTTCTACCCAAAACTCACAAGGCAGCGGTATCTCAATATTGACTGCCTGCGAGATTAGCTGTTACTAGATGCTGAAAATATATGTTAAGGGGTCTCCAACTAGTTAATCTTCAGCAGTGATGGCTCCTGGGTTCTTTGCTGCTGCCACCCAGGGCTAACATCTAACTACATAGAGCAGTAGAAATAAAGAATGAGGGCTGGGCACAGTGGCTCACACCTGTAATCCCAGCACTTTGAGAGGCCGAGGTGGGTGGATCACCTGAGGTCAGGAATTCGAGACCAGCCTGGCCAACATAGTGAAACCCTGTCTCTACTAAAAATACAAAAATTAGCCGGGCGTGATGGCACACGCCTGTAGTCCCAGCTACTCAGGAAGCTGAGGCAAGAGAATCGCTTGAACCCAGGAGATGGAGGTGGCAAGGAGCCAAGATTGTGCCATTGCACTCCAGCCTGGGTGACAAGAGTGAGACTCCGTCTCAAAAAAAAAAAAAAAGAAAAGAAAAGAAAAGAAAGGAGGAAGCAGGAAGGAAACTGTCACACCTTCTATACTAAGTGTTATATGCCAAACCTAAGAGAGCTAAAACTGATTGGCAGCATGGGTCATTGAGAGGGAAACCCCTTGTTTTATCTTTTGCCAGCTCCTTCTAGATCTTTCTTACCAGAAATTCGGGTATCAAAATGCCATCCTAACAGAAGTTATAATACTGTCTCCCATCCCTCCCACCATAGCTGCTAGCTCCCAGGCAAAAAAAGGAAGGACTTTCATGTCAGATACACAATCATTTAAGATCTTGCTTTTTTTCAAGATATATACCTCTCTACTTAAAAAAATACTTTTTTTCTGATTACAAAAGTAATGCATGTTTATTATAATCAGGAAACTAGAAAACCTCAAAAAAGAAAACAAAAGTAACTCAAATTCCTACCACTAAGAAATCACCACTCTAAGTGTTATTATGTATTTTTCTAATCTTCTCTATTTTTACAAAATTTGGATTGCATTATAAATCCTGTTTTGTAACTTATTCACTTAAACATATGTTGTAAACATTTCCACATGTATTATTCTTCTATAGCATTATAATACGTTATATTGATGTAGCTCCCATTCTTGGACATTTACTTCACGTCTAAATTTTTGTGATAAAAAATGCCATATCACATTATTTTGTATATGATCTAATGCACACACCTTTCATTATTTTCTCCTAGAAATAACATTGCTGGGCCAAAGACTACCATTTATACCACTAAAATGCCTTTGAGAAAAACGGTACCAATTTAAAATACCACCAATAGCATATATGAATGTCTATTTCACATTTTTTTGTCTTGACAATTTAATGTGGTATCCTATTGTAATTTGCAGTCCTTTGATTCTAGTGAGCCTGAGCATTTTAAAAAATGTTTATCAGTCATTTTCATTTTTCTTTTATAATCTGCCATTTTCTTATTAAGGTGTTCTCTGCCCATTTTTCTATTAAGGTATTGATTATGGAATATAACCTATGTGTGGCCTCTGTCATGAGTAAGCATGAATTTTTACATCTGATAGTGGGGAAAGGGGTGGAAGGAGCCCTAAATTAGCAATCACAAGATTCTCTTTCTATTCCTGGCCCCTGCATTACCAAAGAAGTAACTCTGGACAACCTGGTTAACCTCTCTGGCCCTCTGTTTTCCCTTCTATAAAATGAAAAGCTTCAGCTAAAACATTTCTAAGGTCTTTTCCAACCTCTGCCATTCTACAATTCTACATGATCTTCTGCCTGGCTTCTGGAGTCCATATTAGCTTCAAACATCCCTCCCTTTAGTGTATGGCTGGTTGGCTAGAAGATAATGAGCAAGTTCTCCTCGGGGACCCAGATGCTCTACAAAATGGACGGGTTCAGGGGATCTTGCCAGTCTTAAATTTACCATTCCAGGGTCTCTCATCCAATGACCTCAACTGCTGGAAGAAGCCACAAGAGGGAATGCCTTTCATCTGTGACCTCACATACCAGCCTCTCCTTTCCATCGAGAGGAAAGCTGAGCTCCACTGAAGCAACAGAGGCCCGAGGAGGTGAAGTGAGGCAACATGACTCACTCTGAGCCCCAGACTCAGCAACAGGGTCAGGAAGTGACCATGAGTATCACTTCCCACAGCCCTGCCCTCCTGCGCCTGGGCCATCTCCCCCTGCCAGCCTATCGTTTCTTAACTCCTCCTTATGTTTGAATGGCAGAGGTTAAAGGAGAAAGCTCCTATTCCTCTACCCTGTTGCTTACCCATGACTTAAATAACCTAGCCCCAGAGTGGGGGATGGGGGAAGAAGAGGAGGGAAAAGTGTAACCAAAAAAAAACAGCAATTAAGCCCAGGCAGATGTTTCCTTTCATGTACTGATTAGTTGGGAGGACCACTCAACTATTATCCCTGTTTATTTGAACAGGCTGCTGAAGTGATCTGACTTACTGCTGCCTCTGGCTGAGGGTTGGGCTGGGAATACATGTGTAGCAAGCCCACTTAAAATGTACAATACAGCCTCTAGCAATCAGGAGAAATTCTGACACTAGGCCAGAGGCAGGAAATTGCCAGTGTCTCTCCTTTCACAGATGACAAAAGGCCATTCGTTCTCTGTTTCGAAACCTTAACTGTGTGCCTTTGGGGGAAAGCGCGGCCCCAGAATGGGCTTCCGTGCTGGCCACTGCAGTGGGGTTGACAGAGCTGGTAAGCCACAAGGGGGCCCCACCCAAAGACAAGGGGGACATTTATTCCTGGGAACAACAAAACCTGATGAGGCCGAGTACATGACAATGAAGACTGTAGAGCTTTTCCGTTCTCTATAAAAAGGCAAGGAGTTTCTAGACAGGGAAGAAAAAGAGAATTTACAGAGCAGTCTTTGTGTACTAACATACAGCCTGCATCTCTTTTCTTTAAAATTTCTTGGAAGAGAATGAGTCATCTCAACATTGCAGGAAACCAAATAGAAGTTGGGGGAAAAAATTACTTTGGACAAAGTTTTTCTCTTAAATGTTTGCATAGTAATCTTTGCCTGGAAAACAAAAGATGCCTAAATTTAGAATAGAGATGTGGCACAGTTAACAAAGCTGGTTCTATCGGATGGGAAGCGTGACGGTGCGCTCAGGCTGGGATCTCTTATTTTGAAACTCACCACAACCGTTTGGCCAGAGAGTGTTTCACCGGCCTCCACTCTGACTGCTGCCGAGGGGCTGATCAGAAGACAATGAGATTGCAACAGCTCCTACCAGTTGTATGCTGACAAAATGGGTAGGAAGGCTTCCTTTTCCAACAGATAACAGCATTGGAAACAGAACTGAAATGCACAGTGTCATCTCATCTCCCCAAGACAAGACTGTAATTTTCCAAAGCCTCCTTGCTCACAGAAAGGATGTAACAGCAGATATGTACGGAAACATAAGGATCCTAGGCATCCGGGATGCCTGGCCACTAGGCTGGTCCCTCTTCCTTAGACCTCTTTAAATCAGTACATTTCCTGAGCTTGGATGGGTTTGTCTATTAGCATTTCCCAAAGAACACCAATTATGAAAGAGGTTTCAGACTTGTTCTCAATAGGGAGGTTACTTGTTACTGATTCTCTAGTTATTTAGATCAGCACTCATGTGCTTTCCAAGTTGGGGGTGGGACTGTTGTTAATTGGTTATCTACATTTCAAAGCTGTATTTTTTGACAGGCACAAAATTACCCCCTATTTGTAAGAAAGAAGAAGAAAAAGAGGAAGGCATGTCTCTGCCATGTGGCGAGAGCTCATTTCAGCCCCATCCCAAGGCTGAGCCTGTCAGCAGGTAGGAACAGTAGGGCCATTTAGTTCTCTGCCATTTAGCCTGTGTCAGCAGTTTTCCAAAAAAGAATCCAGTTTTCAAGGGCACATATCTCCCCCACAACCACTAGTATCCCCTCCCCACCCTAAAGATTGTTCAGAGACCAACTGTTAAAAAAAAAAAATCCAGTTTAAAACTGAATTTATATTACAGATTTCAGAGGAAAGGAACGTGTATTAAGCTCTGGCAGCAGAAGCACCACCATACATAAGGTGGTGGTTTCAGGGGCATTCACTAACCACTTCAAAGAGGCCACATTTCAGGAGCTGGCGCTTTGCCTGAAATGCTTTTGATGGGGAGGAGAGGGCTAAAAGGAATGACTGTTTGGTAGCAGGGCCAGTGCTAGGTGATAGTGGGCACCGTGTCTGGTCCTCTCCCTCACCTAACTTGAGCCACCAAAATAGGTGGTATAGTGTGAGGCTGTATGCCGAGGCTCTGGGGGTTCAGGGGGTGATGATCCAGCAGGTCAGAGCTCAGAAATGACTTCTAGATTTCCCCTCCACCATACTACCTGCATATATGCAAGCAGGGCTCTTTCTATTCAGCATTCATTCATCGGTTAGGATACCATGAGATGGCTCTGAGAAAGACTGAACTCCAGTTAGGACCTTAAACTCTGAGAAGCCCAAGGATGTATAAAACACAAATATACTTAATTGCAAAACTTTTATAGAGAGGTAGGCTAGGAGATGCCACAACAGGGACACCAGAGGTGCTTCTGCCTTCTGAAGATAGGTAGACTAGGATGTTCAAAAAATACATTTTTTATTGCAATACAGCAAAATATGTGTCTGTAATAAAAGTACTTATGTGTCCGGAGTTGGTTCCTTCCGGTGGGTTCTTGGTCTCACTGACTTCAAGAATGAAGCCATGGACCTTCGCAGTGAGTGTTACAGCTCTTAAGAGTGCTGATTGGTGCATTTACAATCCTTTAGCTAGACACAGAGCACTGATTGGTGCATTTACAATCCTTTAGCTAGACACAGAGCGCTGATTGGTGCGTTTTTACAGAGTGCTGATTGGTGCATTTACAATCCTCTAGCTAGACAGAAAAGTTCTCCAAGTCCCCACTCGACTGAGGAAGTCCAGCTGGCTTCACCTCTACTTATGTGCTGTCCATTATTATATTTCCTATTCTTTTATCTTCTTTTTTTCTTTTCTTTCTTTTTAGATACAAGGTCTTGCTCTATTGCCCAGGCTAGAATGCAGTGACATGATCATAGCTCACTGCAGCCTTGAACTCTTGGGCTCAACTGTCACGTGATCCTCCTCTCTCAGCTTCCCATGTAGCTGGGACAACAGATGTGTACCGACACGCTGGTTAATTTTTTAAATTTTTGTAGAGATGGGATCTCACTGAGTTTGCTCAGGCTGGTCTCAAACTCCTGGCTTCAAATAATCCTCCTGCCTCAGCTTCCCAAGTAGCTGGTAACAGGCATGCTTGGCTAATTTTTAAAAAATTGTTTTTAGAGATGGAATCTCATGATGTTTCCCCAAGCTAGTCTCAAACTCCTGGCCTAAAGATCCCCCACCTCAGCCTCTTAGAGTAGCTGGGATTATATTCTCGAGCAACTGTGCCTGGCTTTTCTATTTTTTAATATTGGTCATAACTCACTAAATTTATTTTACAACTCATTAATGAGTCATTATACATAGGTTTAAAAAGATCGGTTACATACAAAAGTCTGTACTTGAGGAATTAATAAAGAAAATAGTGGTTTAAGGACTGGAGCCCACTAACTTATTTAGACAAGAGCTAAAATAACTTGCTCTCTTGAAGTGGCTGATCAGATGTTTCAAAGCAGGTTCAATTATTGAATGCTGGCAAGGGAGAAATGGCTGGATTTTAGGGAGTGAGCAATAAAGAGTCCATCAGCAAATATTTATAGAACATCTATTAAGTGTCAGGCACTTGTGGTCTGAATGCAAAACAGAAAGTTTATAAGTTTACAATCTGTTGAGAAAGATGGACATTAACCTAACGTATGGGCCCATCAGAATGCAATTCTTCCAATCTCAAAGGTATTACTAGAAATGGAATATCTTCAGTTAGTTTTTTAGTTTAAGATCAATTTTTTTCCTGTCCCAGCCAAGAGGTTTCCACACCATAACCTAACCCCACAGCAAGCTAGATATTGAATCTAGCTTGCCAGAAAAAAAAAAAAAAAATCTGATTTCAAAAAATCCAGCTATTACATAGTAAATTCTTTTTCTTTGAGTTTGCCTTTCTAAGTTACTAATGGATATTTCAGGTTATAATGATCCAGCTTCAGTATTAGTGACTCCCAAAGCAGTCACATTCCATTTTTAAAGAATCCCTTGAGCTTGTAAGCACCATAAAAAACAATTTCACCAGAAGCTCCTTCACTCAGGAGTTAATGGATATAAACTATCCTAGTGACAAAAGTTATATTTTAAAAGAAAATGTCAGAAACTTGACTAGTCTAAGGCCCAATGCCTGTTTCAGGATTCCTCTTCTGGAATATGAATGGTTTTTGAATTTGATTCCTGTTTAATTACCTAAAAAACTTAGTCTAAAAAAATCTCGACCAGGCGCGGTGGCTCAAGCCTGTAATCCTAGCACTTTGGGAGGCCGAGGTGGGCGGATCACGAGGTCAGGAGTTCAGGACCATCCTGGCCAACATAGTGAAACCCTGTCTCTACTA
Source organism: Hylobates moloch (assembly GCF_009828535.3). Classification (NCBI taxonomy): domain Eukaryota; kingdom Metazoa; phylum Chordata; class Mammalia; order Primates; family Hylobatidae; genus Hylobates; species Hylobates moloch. The sequence goes on from NW_026652293.1 coordinate 7,476,287, forward strand.
AAAATACAAATAAATTAGCAGGGCGTGGTGGCGGGCACCTGTAGTCCCAGCTACTCGGGAGGCTGAGGCAAAAGGATGGCGTGAACCCGGGAGGCGGAGCTTGCAGTGAGCCGAGATGGTGCCACTGCACTCCAGCCTGGGGGACAGAACCAGACTCTGTCTCAAAAAAAAAAAAAATCTCAAAGCAACTACAATATAAAACCATCTAAAGCTAATGGAAGAGATAGGTTTTAACTTTTTAAGCATTTTTCTGAATCCTCTGTGGTACCCAGCCCATTGCTTTGTGCACAGTGGCCATAAAATAATCAGTTGCTGAATCAATGAGATCAAAGTTTAAATACTATGCTTTCACATAATGACAAGAACTAAACAATATAGCTGCATTTCATCATATAAATTATTAAAAGTGGAAACTCCATCAGAGGTTAGCCACAATGAGCTCCCTTTGGTTATGGTTCACCAATGAGCCCTAAAAATTGAAATGACTTTTCCAGGGTCAGTAGCCTATCAAGGACCACATGCAGTATCAAAAGAGAGCTGAACATGCAGGCTGTGGAGCAGGAATTGAATCCTACTTCTACTCGCCAATTGATGACCTTGGGTAAATTATATTTAAACACTCTATGCTTCAGCTTCCACATCTGTAAAATAGGATAATAAGAATAGTGAGATAATCCACATAAAGTGCTTTAAACAGAATCTAGCACCTAGCCTGTTCAATAAATGTTGGCTAATATTAATCTTCGAATCCAGCTCCCTCAACACTCACTTGAGTGTTCTTTCCGCCGCACTATGCTGCCTCCTTACGTACTCTCAAACATGTTAAAGATGCTATGTGGAATTGCAAAGGTCCTGGAAACTACTTCCCACGCAGGTTTGTAGCTGAATCCCTCCAATGGGCTCTGTGGGCCCAAAGGGAAGAACGTTCTCTGTTTTTCCTTATGCCTGCGGTTGCATAATCTTTTTCTTCCCCAGTTTCAGTAAGAACTAAATGACTCTGTAAGAAATAATTCAGCTTTCCTGAGGAAAGAAAACAAAAAAACAAAACTCCCAAACGAAACAAAGAAAGATGATAAAAAGTGCTTAGCAGAAAGGAAGAAATGATGAAGGTAGGGGTGGCAGAATGAAAATAAGGAGGATACAATTACCTTCTATTCCTCCAGATAGATTAAACAGAAAAGATCCTTCTCGGCTGTACACCTAGGATATGGTTTGACTGTGGGCATAAAGGAAACATCCAAAGGAAGGAGCTCCCCACTACCTAGGTCACAGAATACCAAAACCACCCATCGAGTTCTGATTCAGTGAAATCCAGGACCTCTCTCCTCTAGGACAGAAATGGCTTTCTGAAAGCCATTTCCTTAAGGCTTTTCCAGAAGCTCTGGAATGTGTGAGCAGTAACACTTGATAACCCACAAGTAATGCTAGTGGCCCTGGGAGAAAATCCATTCCTTGGCATGATGTGAACTCCGTGGACTCAGCTCCTACCCTCTGTGAATGCTCACTAACAAAGCTCACTTTGGTCCCTGACCAAAGTCTCTTGTTAGGGACAGGCATACTCAGGACAAGGGTGGGAGTTCAGGGGAGTGCAGGGTGGGGTCAGGAAGAGGCTAACGGCCCTCCGCTCTCCCAGTCTGAAACACAGTCCTATAACAATCTGAATGTTCTTCCATGGTTGTTCCAATCTCTTTGAATGACCTATCCTAATACTAAGAAAATAAACTCAAAACAACATCCCTTAAAATAAAACAGACAATCAAATCTAAGCTTTCATTTCTTAAACTGCCACTGTGATCTTTGTCTTGGCAAATTTCCATCTTTCACCCCTTTTGGATAATGATTTGGGTAGGGGCGTAATGTCTTCAGGCCCTGATCTCTCATGCCAAAGCATTTCTTGAGGTCATTCTGAAGATGAGTGATCACCCCATTTCCCAAGCAGGACACTAAAAGCACAGAGTAGAAATGGTATCTAGGTGACTGTGGGTATCCTTGAGTAGACTGGGACATAAGGGACAAAAGACACAGAAGCAAACAGGCAACAAGAGAGCACAAATCTCTCAGCAGCTATAAAATGAACTAAGGAGGAAAAGCAATCAATGGCTTGGAACTGGGAGAGAAGCGGGGGGAAAGAGCCAGAATGATAAGGTACTTGAAAACATATGCCCTTCTACAATAAGGAAATCTATGAGCTGGGGGATGGGAAGAATGCCTATGTGGCTCCCAGATGGCTGAGCCAGGAGGAGGCTGGAAGAACAGGAGTTAATAGAGCTCATCTGAAAGTTGGAAGTGTGAATGCCAAGAGGAGGAGGGCAGCCTGGTAGGAAGTAAAACAGTCAGCAGCACTCGTACAGGAAATGACTGGGGCACTGGGAAAATCGCTGATTAAATACTTTTAAGAAAGAGGAACCCAGTAGCAAAGCCAATTCATCGAGAGATCTGTGTAGTTTTAGAACACTTGGGAGTAGCCTTTAGAATCAAGAGAGGAAGAGGCTCCAGAGGGTTATGAAGACAGCATTTTCTTGACACCTCAGGTGCCAGGGTTGGACCTAAGAGGAGCACAAAGCCAACTTTGGGTGAATGAGTAGAGCCCTTTACTGACAGAAATTAGAATGCATTGCCTAGGGACTGGGATGAAGATTTGAGCCTGTATCAGCTTTCTTCAGCTACAGTGGTGGTTTGCAGCCTCTTGTCTTTGTCCACAGTAAACACATGGGTAGCCATTCCCATTAGTCATGGCCTACATACAGTTGAAAAAAGAAAAATCAATATTCTTGGGGGAGGATACCTTCCCTCTTGGCCAACACCCCACTCCCACTGAAAAATCACTGAATTGTGAGAAAAAGAAGGTAGACTTTGGAACGGGAGATTTCCAATCTCCAGCTCTAATTTCTCCCCTAAGCTCTTCGATTTTTCCTTCCCATTTCAGGTTTAAACTTTATAAATGTTCCACGTACACTTGAAAAGAACGTGTATCCACCCGCAGTTGTCAGGCACAGTATCCATATATGTCATTTAGGTCAAGTTTGTTGTTTTTCAACTGTTCTGTATTTCAACTGTACTTTTTTGGTCTAGTTGTTTAATCATTCACTGAGACAGGTGTGTTAAATCTCTCATTGGGGTTGATGATTTATCTAGTACCCATTTTAATTCTGTCCCATTTGATTTACATATTTTAAGGCTATGTTATTAAGTATATATTTCTTCCTGGAAACTTAGTGTTTACTAGGAAATGTCTCTCTCTCTTTTTTTTTTTTGAGACGGAGTCTCGCTCTATCACCAGGCTGGAGTGCAGTGGTGCCATCTCAGCTCACTGCAACCTCCGCCTCCCGGGTTCAAGTGATTCCCCTGCCTCAGCCTCCCAAGTAGCTGGGACTACAGGTGTGCACCACCATGCCTGGATAATTTTTTGGATTTTAGTAAAGACAGAGTTTCACCATTTTGGCCGGGATGATCTCGAACTCCTGACCTCAAGTGATCTGCCTGCCTCGGCCTCCGAAAGTGCAGGGATTACAGGAGTGAGCCACCATGCCCAGCCTGGAAATGTCTCTCTTTATAACTAAAAATACTTTTTGCATTGAAATCTACCTGGACTGCCTGGGCACGGTGGCTCAGGCTTGTAATCCTAGCACCTTTTGAGACCCAGGTGAGCAGATGACTTGGGGTCAGGAGTTTGAGACCAGCCTGGCTGACATGGTGAAACGCTGTCTCTACTAAAAATACAAAAATTAGCTGGGCATGGTGGCGCATGCCTGTAATCCCAGGGATTTGGGAGGCTGAGGCGGGAGAACTGCTTGAACCTGGGAGGCAGAGGTTGCAGTGAGCTGAGATTGCACTACTGCCCTCCAGCCTGGGTTCTGATTCCTCCACACCCTCTCCAAAACTCTTCTTTCCTTTTCTTTCTTCCTTTTTAAAATTATAGTTTCCCATGAAGCTATCCTAGTGGGTGTGAAGTGGTGTTTCATTGTGGTTTTGATTTGCAGTACCCCAATAAATAACAGTGTCAAAAATGTGCTTGTTGGCCATCTGTGTATCTTCTGTGGAGAAATGCCTATTCAAGTCTTTTGCCAATTTTTAAACTGGACTGGTCATCTTTTTGTTGCTGAGTTGTAAGAATTCTTTATATATTCTGAAAATTAGACCTTGATGAGATATATGATTCTATGGCTGTCTTTTCATTTTCTTGACAGTGTCCTCTGAAGCACAGAAGTTTTTGACTTTGAAGAAGTTCAATTTATTTATTTTTTCTTTTGTTGCTTGTGCTTTGGTGTCATATGTAAGAAATCATTGCCTAATCCAAGGTCACGAAGACTTACACCTATATTTTCTTCTAAGACTTTTATAGTTTTGGCTCTTTCATTTATGTCTTTGACCCATTTTGAGTTAATTTTTTTTTTTTTTTTTTTTTTTTTTGAGACGGAGTCTCGCTCTGTCGCCCAGGCTGGAGTGCAGTGGCGCAGTCTCGGCTCACTGCAAGCTCCGCCTCCCGGGTTCACGCCATTCTCCTGCCTCAGCCTCCGAGTAGCTGGGACTACAGGCGCCCGCCACCACGCCCGGCTAATTTTTTGTATTTTTAGTAGAGACGGGGTTTCACTGTGGTCTTGATCTCCTGACCTCGTGATCCGCCCGCCTCGGCCTCCCAAAGTGCTGGGATTACAAGCGTGAGCCACCGCGCCTGGCCAATTTTTTTTTATTATTTCCAGGTTTGTTTTTATCATTTAATTTCATAAACATATTAAACAGTTAATTTAAAGTTTGCATCTGTTAACACCATTACTAGGATCTCCTGTGGGTCTAGCTGTTTCTCTTAGCTTTTGGTCAAAGTTCTTATTTCCTCATAGGCCTAATTATTTATAACTGAGTGCCAAACATCATAACGAAAAATGATGAGAGATATATTAGGTCTAGGATGATAGTATCTTCCATAGTATCTTCCTCTAGAGAGGATTTAAATTTGTGTCTAGCCTATCCTAAATCACCTTAATCCAATTAGAGGTTAAGATAATTTGAAGCTAGGCTTTAGTCTCTATGAAACTGCCTTAGTCTATTTCCAGCTTATCCTTACTTCTTAATTGTATCCCTTTGGTGTCTCAAAGCCTGGGGAATTTTACCAAGGCTACCCCTCCTGGGCCTTAAATTCCCATATTTGTCCTGCTAGCCCTACAAATCTATTAAACACTCTGCTCAGCTTTTTGACACTCAGTAATATTTTCTAAAATGGCAGAAGCCTCTTCAAGGAAAGCAGCTCCCGTGAAGCAAAAGGATTGGTCTGAATTTTCTTCTAGAAAAGCTTCCATTTCTAGAAGGAAAACTCCAAGTTTAAATTTTGAAAACAGATTACTTTATGTTTATTTGTAGCCCTCACCAGGCCCAGTGCAACTCTGGAAACCTAATAAGAATGGAAATATGCTTTGTTTGATACAATGAACAGATGCTGGTGATAGTGAAGGCTTGCCACACTTACGTTTTAAGTTGTTCATTTCCCAGGACGTGGTAACCAAAGCATTCTGGTAAAACAAGAGAGAAGCAAGCCTGAGGTTTTAAGTATGGTTTCACATTACTTCCTTAGGGACTTTTCAAAAACCACACTCCATCAAACAGAAAAAGGAGGCTAAATCTACCTCAAATAAAGGACATCTCTGAAATTAGCTGAATGATTAAGAATCCAGATACTAATCTCAGAGATCCTCTGGTGACCACCAAATGGAGGAACTCTACAAGAAATTCTAAAAATTGGCACATATAAAAGCTCTATATGAGGCCATCTGGGGTCTGAGAAAGATTTGGGCATCTAGTTCCTGAGACATATGTGAAAATGTCAGCTTCACCAGCCACCTCAAATTCTGTAACAGCACACTGGCTTTTCCTAAGTGGCACTAGCATAAAAAATTTGAAAGAAGTAATCACTGACTTCGAATTCTCTTTCCAATAAGTGGCCATACGCTGTTCATTTCTCCTTCATGATATGTCTGGCATCTGTCTCCTTCTTTTCATTCCCCCTGTCACTGCTACCACATCTCAGGCTCTTATTACCCTGTCCCGGAATTAGAGGCCCAGTCTTTTGGAAATAGCAGCAATATTTTATCATTTCCCTATGAGTAGATCTTCCACCGTTCCCTAGCGCTCTCAGAATGAAGTTCAAACTCCAAGTTTGGCATTCGAGGCTCTTTTCGGCTTTGTTTCAGCTGCTCTCCTCATTAACACTCTGATTTAGCCAAACTATTTTTACTCACCACCCTCTGAAGAGTCCTCACACATTCCTGTGCTCTCCTTCATCCTGAAGCCTGTTCTTCCATATGGAATATCCTTTGACTCCAGCTCCCCCTCCATGCTCACAAACTCTGTACTTTTTCATCTTTAATTACTGAAATCATTTTCATTCACTAAAAACCCAGCTCCAATTTCACCTCTCTACATCTCTCTGCACAAAAAGCACTTAGTACTTATAGATGCTAAAGCTTAGAGAGGTCAAGCAATTTGTCCATGAGAACAACTATTAATTGGTGAAGTTGGAATTGAACTCATAAACTCCTTCAACGCTATTTTGTCTTATCTGTATTCTCCTAATCTTATACAATGCCTTGCATACAGTAAGCACCTAATAATTATTGAGCGAAGATAGGGGAAAGAAAGAAAGGCCATAAATGTTCACAGCAAGAAAGACATAATACAAAAGAATATTCTTGATGTATCAGTTTTTAAATTCGTCAGATATATACTGCTGAAAAGGTTGTGATTCCATCTGTTAAAAAGAGAATCATATAAGCAGAACTATAAAAACAAGCTGCTAGAATATCTGGTTAAAGGAAAGAAATCTAAAACTTAATCAGCTTTTAAATCCATTTGCTACATTGGGATTGTTGGCAGTTCAAAGGGCAAATGGCAAAAGCATGTCTCACCAAGCACCCTGGCCACAGTGCAGATGGAACTCAGCCAAGGGGTTACCCAGCTAGAAAGCATTACTGCTTTCCCACTGACCAGGGCAGTCCTGTGGAAGCCTTCAACAGCCCATGTGTTCTCTGCTTTTGTCTTGGGACTTAAGGATAAATGAGATGAGGACGGTGGGTAAATGACAAGGGTAGGCACTGTCTTGGGGGCACTGCTTCTCATTCTTGCCCTACAGAGTTCAGGCAACGATCTTCTTGGGGAGCCCCAAGGAAGGGGGTGGAAAGAGGCTGAAGACAATGGGTGCTTTCAGGAGTCCCCTTAATACCCAGAGAAGCAAGGAGCAGAGCAAAGGTTCAAACACCCAGGGGAAAGGAAACCGCTTCTTGATCCCTTCCAAACACAAGGACCATGATCAAAGAATTGCTTGCTGTAGTTACCGCAAAAAGAAAGCAACAACAGGCCTTCCTGCATTCCTGCCTTTCCATGCCAGGCTGTCCTCTCCCCATGATCGTCCCCACCCCCCAAATCCTGGGGACAATTGAGCTGTGTCTCTGGCATGTGTGGAGCTGCAGGTCATGGCCATATTTAACGAGAACATTCATTCTCCACAGGCGCTACAGGGCTCCTCAAAACACCCTTTGTGTCACTGTGCCTTTCTCTCCACCCCCCTTGACACTAATTTAATCAAGATGTCCTTCTAGCTTGTAGATGGGGTGGACTCGTCAGTTCCGCATTCCTCCTGGCATTAGGGCTTTGCAGCCAAATATGTAGAGTTGAAACCAGCAAGTTGAGATGGGGTCAGGGTCTCCAAGCCAGAGCATGTGGACCTTTTGGGTAAACCCTAGGCATAAAGAGTGTACTAGGTCTGTGGTATGTTTTTATAATTTTTAGTTAACCCTAAATACTCTGGAGGAGTTGAGAAATATTTTCTTAGGCAAGTATGTAGACATTTAGAAGCATTTTTTTTTAAAGCAAGAAAAAAGACAAAATTTTATCTCTATATTTTTGGGCTCATCAGTACTGTTTCTAGAATGCAGAACTAGAAAAGAGAGCTCCTTGTCACAACTATGCCTGTCCTTTTTCTCCTAGTCTGCACTCTCCATAATTCTGCAAAATCTGAAAACTTCAGTTCTTTCCCAAGAACCAGATTTTAATTCAGATTTGCCTTCCTTAGCTGTTTCTCTAGACCACAGTCAATATCCAGAAGAGAATGTCAAAACTGCGGTAGGGAATTTAACCAATAAGAAAAATAAAAAAATAAACCGTCTAGAGCCCTGGGTCCCCAACCAGGTTACCTGATTCCTGGTCTAATGTTCATTTCCTATGCTGTGGTAGCTCCCAAAGAGGGCATCACTGCTCATCAGTACCCCCACCCCAGCCCTGAGTTGATTTGTGGACGCCAAGCCAAACATTTGAAGCGTGAGTATTATGGGCGAGAAGGAGTCAAATGCATTTGAGGAGGGCATGAGGCAGGCCCAGGGAACTCAGACAATCTATCTTAGGAGCTGATTTGAATGTGTGTTGAAATTCCTCTGTCAACCACAGATCCAACTGTCATGACCTCCCGCCTGGGACATGTAACCATTCCTTCCATCATCTGCCTGCCAGTTTAATCGGCTCACATCAGCAGCGGCAGAAATATATTCAAAGGGCTATTGTTTCATGACCCACAAGGGCATTTTCAGAAACCCAGTAAGACTCCAGAATATAAGAGGGGTGTACCCCCTATAGATTTTGGAGCAAAAAGCTCAACTCCCTATCCTTAACTCTTTCTCCTCTCTCCTAGGTCAAGTAGGCCATTGACCTGGGGTCAGGAACAACCCTAAGTTCTTAGACCAATTTCAAAGTTATCTTTAAGTAATTTTATAAACCAAATTAAACTCCCAGTCATGAAAAACTGAAAGGTTCTTTCCAGCTCCCTCACAAAGCTATACTGCAAAAATTCACCACCCTCAAATCAACAAACATATCCTCCATGTTATTTCTTAAAGTAAGAACTGAGCCACTTCCCTTTTCCCCTCTGTCTTTTTGCTGGCTTGCTTATTTTCTCTCTTTCTCTGGAAAAGCCAATAAGAAATGCTTCCCTGATACTGTCAAATCATAAGAACATGGCCTACGGCTCTAGGTTTTGTATTAGGGGAAAGGGCAGGCGTTCTGAACCCAAGAGAGGATACTGCTAAGCCAGAAGGTGGCAAAAGTTTGGGGAAAGGGCTAATGGAAGCAGCCTCTGGGCTACGCAGAACACCATCTCATTTGCTCACATCCTATAACCAAATGATGAGCACATCCACACTGGAGATTAGAAACAGCTCTCGGCTGAACAACAGGAATTTGGTCCAGGAGAAGCAACACCTTGTGAAACATCATTTAATGAAACCTACAATATGTTTAATAAAGTCAGCTATTCTTAGAAGAGCAACCCAGGGCCGGGTGCAGTGGCTTATGCCTGTAATCTCAGCAGTTTGGGAGGCCGAGGTGGATGGATCACCTGAGGTCAGAAGTTCAAGACTAGCCTGGCCAACATAGGGAAACCCTGTCTCTACTAAATATACAAAAATTAGCCAGGCGTGGTGGCACATACTATAATCCCAGCTACTCAGGAGGCTGAGGCAAGAGAATCACTTGAACCTGGGAGGCGGAGGTTACAGTGAGTCAAGATCGTGCATTGCACTCCAGCCTGGGCAACAAGAGCAAAACTCCAACTCAAAAAAAAAAAGAGCAACCCAGAGGTTATATAGATGCCTGTTAATCTATAAAAAATGTGGTATTTCCCCCCATTTCAGAATTTTTCCAGCATTTAAATCTATAGCACAAAATGTAAACCCTGCTTATTGATTCCAAACATAGCCCAAATGGCTCTTCTGTCTTCTATACTCCTCCTCTCACTGCCTTAGATCAGGGCCCCTCTCTTAAATGAACTACTGTAGTAACTTTTTCCCTGTTCTCACATCTCTCTCACAACCAAACATTTCAGAGTAATCTTTCTAAAAGGCAAATCTGTCCATGGCACTGTCTTGGTAAAATCCGCTAGTAGAATTGTTTCAGTTAGCAAGCATGCTAAAAATTAGTAAGCAAAGGATGAGGAGAAACAGGATATTTACATAGTATCTTCACAAGACACTTATTACAGTGCAAAGGGGACACCCATCCTCACCAAGTAATCAAAATTATCACCATCGGTAATGGGGACAAATCAACGGCAAGTGCCTCCTGATATAATGCACTAAGAAAATTATGACATCGCTTCTATGGTGTTCTTGCCAAAATTGCTGAAACTGAATCTAATCATGAGGAAACCAAATAAACCAAAATTGAGGAACATTCTACAAAATAACTGACCAGAACTCTTTAAAACCATGAAAGACAAAGCAAGACAGAGGACTGTCAGAGATTAGAGGAGACTAAGATGACAGTTCACCTCGACATCATGTGTGATCCTAAACTGAACCCTGAACCAGAAATTTGAATTGGACATTAGCAAGGCAACGAGTGAAATTTCAGTAAGATTGAGAGATTATAGTATTACCTCCATATTAATTTCCTGATTTTGATCATTGTACTGTGATTATACGAGATTTTTTAAAAATCTTGCCCCCAAATATTGGAAAGATGGGATTTTAGCATTTGGGGAATTTGGGTTAAGGGTACAGAGGAACTTCTGGACTACTTTGCAACCTTTCTTTAAGTCTGAAATTATCTCAAAATAAGAAGTTAAAACAGTAACAACATTACAGGGGCTTCTGCTTCACTGGCTTCAGGGTATAAGCCCTTTCGTGTGGCAGGCAAAGCCCTGCCTACCTCCTCAGCCTCATTGCTTGCCACTCCCCTACAAGGGACCTGTGTGTAGCCATTCTCACCCACACCACCTGTAGTTCCGGAACGCTTTTCACCTATTATACTTCCTTGCTTTCTGCATAAACGGTTTCATCTCCCAGAAATCCCCTATGCTCCCCTCTCCTATGCTCCCATTCTTCCTAAGACACAAAGGACATCATAAGGCAAACCTCACCTCATATTTCCCTCCACCCAAGAACCCATTATTACACTGTATCATCATAGCTTATGTGCATGTCTATTTCTCCCATTAGACACTGTACTCAACATCAGGGGCCACGTCAGTCATCTTCATATTCTCAACACATGGCCCAGAGAGTCAGAACTCAATCTGCCCCAGAGAGTCAGAACTCAATTCACTGTGTATTGAGTAAACATACTGTTTCCACTTAGAACTATCATAACAGCCCAATGGTTTGCCAAGCACTTTCATAGAAATTCCCTCACTTAATTACAGAATTTCAGAGATAAATCTTAGAAAGATTAGTCCAAACCACTACCTTACAGATCAGAAAACTAAGTCCTAGACAGGTTACAAAGTTAGGCCGCGTTCACAGTCAAAGGCTGTGAGTCAGTGTGAAAGGTAGGATAAGATTCTCACTCCCAGATCAGGAATTTTTTTTCTTTAATTCATAAACTACAAAAGCCTCTTTCCTCCAACCAACAAATACCACAGGATGTGTACAGGCAGAATTGTCTGGGCCTGGTGTGGTGCTTGGGGAAAGCATTTAATAAACACTTGCTAAAACGAGCTGAATCACCAGGGAGCAGCACCTCAATTCCTTATTTCACTCAGGTTGAACCTGAACAAGGTGTGACTCTAAGGTCTAACCTAACCTGACTACATCTTGTGAGGAATGCGCAGCCAGAATACACTAGTCTTAAGTGAGAAGGCCTGATTTTCCAACTAAGAGATCTCTGATTCAGAGAGCAGGATCCTGGCTTTCCTCCAGGGCTGATGGGAGGATGAGGCAGACACTGCATAGCCCCGAGCTATGTGGTGTCAGGCCAGAGGCAACAAGCTCAGATCACTTCCTTACATCTAACCTGGGGAGGAAGCCCATCCAGTGTGTCAGAAATCATCTGCTCTGATTACAACAGCCTTTTTAATCTTCCTGGCCCAAGAGGGGATACGCACTGATAACTTTAATAATGCCAGCAGGTACAATTAATTTCCATTCCCACTATTTCCCACTCTTCGTATGAAGGGGACTGGAAGGATGGAATTAGATTCCACTGCGGCTTCAGCCTGCAGCTTGAGACAGACAGACTGCCTGACACTCAGCAGGGAAAACCTCATCCTGGGTTTCATCAGAAGGACCAATACTGATCTATCAATGTTTGAAAGATCTGTGTGGTCTTAAGCACAGGGGTAATTCTTTTATGGTTGGGTAACAATGACTACAAAATTAAATTAAATTAAATAACAAAGCCAAGACAGGATTTGATATGAGTCTAATGAACAGTTATTAAGCAAGATTTAATCAAAATGATACTGAAGTATTTTCCATTGTTTCAAAGAAGAATATCTATTTTATCGGTCAACATGTCCTGCATTTAGTGTATCTCTAAAGTAAAGTTTTTTGTGACTCTTTCAAGAATTTTTCTTAAATTAAAAATATAAAGTCAACTAGAAAAGGATATCTTGATTTATGTAACATTTCTCTTCCAAAGCAGTTTCCTATCCTTTGTCTTTGTTATCCTCACAGGATCTCCAGGAGGCAAAGTAGGCAAGAAGTATGCTTCTTGTTCAGTTTATAGATGGGCACATGGGAGTCTGGGAAGGTCAAATTCTTGTGTAGGATTCACAAGAAGGTAATGCAGGAGTTGGAAGTAAATTTGTTTTTAATTCTCTGTCTCAGGCTTACCCTGTTATATTCCTTCTCCTTATTAGCTGAAACGGCAAGAAAAGTGCTTAAAATTTTAGAGGAGGTTAAGTGGTAGGCATCACAGTTTCCCAAGATTCTAAAACCCAAATCTAATGACATTTGTTCAGTTCCCATTCTTCCTGACCCCTTCATAGAACTCATCATTGAGTCTTCTTCTCTCTTAAGTCCTTTGAGCCATATTACTCTGATTTTCCTTTTGCCCATTTTAATTTGTTCTTCTCTCTTCTTTGCTAGCTCTTCAAAGTCTTCTTTCTAGGCCTCAACTACCCTTTACTCTGAATACTCTTTCATGACCTCAACTGTCAGTTTTGTGTGGTTAATTTTCAAGTCTTCTTCTAGCTCTTGCCCTCACTAAACCTTCCCTTTACCATGTCTAAAGCTGAAGTCAGAAATATGGTATGTACTGGACAGAGCAGTGAGTAGAATTTAGAAGACCTGGTAGTTTCAGTCACATCTCAACTATTACCTAACTGGGTAAACTAAGGCAAGTTGCTTCTCATTGGCTCTCAGATTCTTCATAAATTACAGGGCTTGACTAGAATCAGTGGCTCTTCCACACACTTCCCTCAATAAATGGCAATTCCAACTTCGAATCGTTCAGGCCAGAATGCTTGGGGTCATCTTCGACTGCTATTTTTTTCATACACCATATCAATCAAGCAGCAAATCCTATTGGCTCCATCTTCAAAATATATCCCAGAATTTGACCACTTCTCACCATCTCCACAGCTCCACCCTGTTTCAATCCACTATGATCTCCTGCACTAATTATTTATAGAAGCTCCCTTAATTGGTCTTCCCTTGCTGCTTCCACCCTACTCCTCCTAAAGCCCTCTCGTCACATAGAAGCCGGAATAATCCTATTTAAACAGAAGTCAGACTGTATCATGCCTCTCCAGTCCTCCAGTAGCCTCCAAGGCCCTTCCTGATGAGACCTGCTCCCTGCCCCCGACCACATCTCCCACCACCCTTCCTCTTGCCTACTCTGTACAAGGTCTCCTTACTGTTTCTCTAACCAGATAAGTGCATTCCCATCTCATGGCCTTAGACGTGCACTATTATTTCTGCCTGAAATACCTTCCTCAAAGAGCTAAACAGCAAAATCCCTCATTTCCTCCAAGAATCAGTTCCAATGCCAGTTTATCAGTGACGCCGTTTCTGACCACCCTATATAAAAGAGCAATATCCCTTGTACCCCTATCCTCTTCGCCCTATTTTATCATCATCTGATATATATTTACTTTTTTATGTATTATCTGTTTCAACTATTAGAATATAAGCTCCATGAAGGCAAGAACTTTTTGTTATCTGCTCTCTATTCCAGTGCCTAACACAGTGCCTGGAACATGGGAGGCACACTGCAAATATCTGCTGAATGACTAAGTGAACTGCTGAATGACTACGTTGAATGACCTCCTCCCACCTCATGTCAGGCCACTCAGTCCTGTCTATAATGTCTTTCCTCTGTCTTCTGGTAAATCTAATTCTTTTAGTTCCCATTGCCATTATCCAAGTTTCTATTATCCCTCTGAATTATTGTAGCAGGCTCCTATATAGTTTCTTCCATGCTAAACCACACTGAGTACTGCTGCCAATGCCACTGGAAATCATGGTTTTCAAGATTTCATTGCCCTGCCTAAAATTGTCAATGGCTCTCTTTGACCTGTAGTTTGAACTCCTTGGACTGGCATTCAAAGCCTTCTACACTCAGGCTTCAGGCTATTTCCACATATTTCTCCCATTGCTGGTCAAAAGGAAGTCTCTGCTCTCGCACTGTCCTCATGAGTGACATCTCTAATGGGGACAAAGAGGCAGGAAAGGAACTTGGAATCAGATAATATGGAAATCTTCAAAAGATATTTCTGTAAGATAAGAAACAGATGGCTAATTGAGAACCCTGGCAGCAGGTAATTAAAAGAACATCGGCCCCATTCTTTCCCCTTTATGAAGCTCTCCTGACTCACTTTTCATGAATCTATTTTTTTTGCAAGATCCTATAGACAACAAATTGTCTGCACCACTCATTACATTGCTGTCTAAATTGTAACCTGCTTTGGGAGTCTATGGTCTGTCTTTCAGCTGAGATGTAAGAAATCTAAGATCTTGAACCATGTTTTAGGCTTGATCTGCAGGCCTTTTACACTGCCAACTTGAATACTGAGCAATTACAGACAATAAAATAATATTATTAAATTGAACTGAATGGGTTGATAGTGGTTATTTGTGGTCCTGAATTTGAGTAAAGCAATACTTTTTTTTTTCCTTCAGTCCTTGAAAGGTCAGGTAGACTATGTGGTTTTCCTTGCCTGAGAACTCAAAGGTCCAGAAAGACCACTGACTCTGAAAGCAGCAAAAAGATAATGCTTTTTCTACTCTCCACCCTGAAAATGAACATCAAAAGAAAAACAAGGTCATGGGAAGAGGCAAGGCAGGAAGGGATGCAATGCTTATGTGGGCAGAAGGCTTGGATTATCTTGGCTTTGGAGAAGAGATGATTAAAGTTGGAGACTGGATCGCCCAGTTTGTTTTCTGTATTTCCTTTCTAGCCTATATGATAGCATACCACTAAAAAAAGATTAGCTTAGAGATTGCAAAGACCACCCTAGCTGGGCGAAGGCACAAGACACACGCTCTTCTACATGAACACAACCAGACACCTTCTGACCATAACATAACTTTGCAGAGCACTTTGTTCCCAGGTTTTACTGATGCATATAGCATTCTGAGAAGGAAGTATGAGTAATTTCATTAGTGTAAAGATGAGGAAACTGAAACTCAGCATGGTGAAAGAACTCCACTGAGCCAGCCAGGGCCCAGGCTCAGGCATAGGGCTGAGGCCCAGATTCTCAGCTAAGCTCTAAGACAATGAGCAAGAAAGAAGAGGAAGAAAAAGGGAAAGCAGCAGGGGGAAAAACCCTCTCTCCTCGCCTTATATTAAATGGAAGTAGGGTATTTCCAAGGAAAGCATTGGCTACCTAGTCATCCTAAAAACAAGTGATTTCCAAAAAGACAACAATGAGATTTTTAATTGCTTCTAGATGTACAAGAACATAGTCCAGGGGAGAGTCAAGACAACAGCCAGCTGGTCGTGGTGGCTCACGCCTGAAATCCCAGCACTTTGGGAGGCCAAGGCAGGCAGATCACTTGAGTTCAGGAGTTCAAGACCAGTTTGGGCAACATGGTGAAACCCCACCTCTACTAAAAAAACACAAAAAACTTAGCTGGATGTGGTAGCCCACGCCTGTAATCCCAGCTACTCGGGAGGCTGAGGCACGAGAATCACTTGAACCTGGGAGGCGGAGGTTGCAGTGAGCCAAGATCGTGCCACTGTATTCCAGCCTGAAAAAGCGAAACGCTGGCTCAAAAAAAAAAAAAAGACAACATAGCCAAAGAACCATAAGGAATATATGAAAAAGCTATGGGACAGCCAGACTACAGACTACTGTATGATCATATAGGCAACATTTAAAAGAAGAAGCAATGACATGATAAAAATGCTTACTCCAAATATTAAATGAAAAAAATTACACCAAGCTTAATATACAATGTAACTCTCATTTTTAAAAAAATGTGTACAAAAAAGATTGGAAGGAAATACATCAAAATAATCAAAATACAATCAAAATAATGATTCCAAGTAATTATTATTTTCTTTTTAGTATGTTTTTACCCACAATATCTTGAAAAAAAACATGTTACTACTTTTTAAAATTTTTTCTTTTCTTTCATAGTCTTAACTGAAGCTCAGTATTACTTTAACAATTGAAAAAACCCTAAGCTGAAGGGTTTTTTGTTTGTTTGCTTCCAAATTTAAGAGGAAAACTAAAATAAAAATAGAAGATGTTACTTCTCAGTCCTGTCCCTAGGCCTTACTAATAACTACTTAGCTTACCAAGAGGATGATTCTGGGAGCTCTTGAGACCATGAAGAGGGATGCTCTGAGGTTCCTATGGTCTTTTAAATAATTAGTGCAAAGAATTCAAATTAATCTATAACTGGAACTTTCATATTGAGTAAATGCTGGGAAAAGCTGGATGTAGACCCAAATGATTTGTAGGGAACGGAGAAAAAGGAAAAAAAAAGAAAACAAAACAAAAAACCCCAAGGGCTGGGCTTAAAAGCAAAGAAAGGTAGGATCCAGTAGAAAAACTAAGAGACCAGAGAAAGTCCAGTATTGTAAGGAAAGAAGATAAAAATGAAAAAAACTGAAGATGCTGCGTCAAAAGAAGGAAAATTTAAATTTTGTCCTCACTTTAAATAAAAATCATACTCAGACAAGCAGGGAGGAATTCAAAGGAAAAGTCTTGACAAAGATAAATAGGAGAGTCAACAGAAGCCTGTCCTGCAACAAGGGAGGCTAAAATCAAAGGTGCTACTCTCTCTGGACAAGCTGGGCAAGAAGCAGAATCAGAATAGCACAATGGAAATTCTGACCTGACAGAAGCCCAGCAACATATGACTGCAGAATGCATGAGCCATTAATTCCCTGCACAAGCACTGGTTCTTTAGCTTACCAATATGACTGCCACCTTCCTACATGCAAGGCAGCAGAGCATGATGATGTGAAGAGATCAGGGGAACCTAGGCTTGAATCCCATTTCTCCCATCAACCAGCTGTATAATCTTGAGCAAATTGCTTAAACCCCCTGCCCATGCTCTTATCTACAAATGGGGATGATAAAACCAGTACTCATCTCAAAGTGTTGTTGTGATGAGATTAAATAGGTTAATACATGTAAAACACCTAGCACAGTCCCTAGGCATGGTTAGCACTCATTTAGAATTATGCTTTTTTAAAAAAAATTATTGCTCTGATTCTTAATAATAACAAATTGATACCTAGTCAGCTTGCACATTATTCGTGTGTGTGGTTTCTCCCAAGACTAACATGTTTTTACAAACTACTATTTGCATGGTGCCTGATGAGCTGTATTAACAATCCTCTCCATTTCTCAGAGAGGCATTTTTATTTTATTTATTTATTTTTTGAGTCGGAGTTTTGCTCTGTCACCCAGGCTGGAGTGCAGTGGCACAATCTTGGCTCACTGCAACCTCTGCCTCCCAGGTTCAAGCGATTCTCCTGCCTCAGCCTCCTGAGTAGCTGAGATACAGGAATACACCATGACGCCTGGCTAATTTCTGTATTTTTAGTAGATACAGGGTTTCACCATGTTGGTCAGGCTGGTCTCGAACTCCTGACCTCAGGTGATTCACCTGCCTCCGCCTCCCAAAGTGCTGGGATTACAGGCATAAGCCACTGTGCCTAGCCTCAGAGAGGCATCTTAAAGTCAAGTAAGAGAGGTAGAGAGATGACAAAAAGGAACTTGTCTAAAATTATCAACTGATATTAAAATTATCAGACGAATGACTGAACTGGCACCCAATATTTGTAGGCTGGCACCATGAATAACACCTTACAATCAGGTTTCTATCATGTGATTAAAAAAATGTAACTAGAAAATGGAAGGATCAGACTATCACAACCCTATTCTAGAGGGTACCAATATTAGCATCACTATTGGTAGACTAACTAGATGTTATGTATTTCCTGCTCTGATGCTACATGAAGTACTAACATCACTTATTATGCATTCTTAGTCACTTGAATCCACTTGGACCTTTAGAACCAACTTCCAATTTACAGGAAATATAGGATACAGGCAGAAGCTTAACAACACAGGTAAACAACCAGACAAATCTAGAAGATGGGAGATTTTGCAGGACATCTGGCTTGGTCTCTCAACAAATCAGTTTCATGGAAAGAAAATAATACTAGATTAAAGTACACTTAAGGGACATAAAACTGTGTGCATTAGATACTGGCTTGGACAAACTAGTTGTCAAAGAGATTTCTTGAGTAATTAATTAAATCTTTACATGACCTGGGTATTAGATGAGACAAAAGTTTTTTGAAATGTAAAGGAGAAGGTCTTGACTAAAACAGTAGATTACAAAATAGTATGTACAATAAATCTGTTTTTATATCATATTTTTGCTTCCTGTATTTTTAAATTTTCTATAACATACATCTACTATAAAATTTAAAAGACTATTCAAAAGAATAAAGAAAAGGAAGGGAGGGAGGAAACAAGGAAAGGGAGAAGGAAAGAGAAAAAGGAGAGAGAGAGGAGAGGAAAGAGAAGGTAGAAGGGGAGAAGGAACGGGGGGAGGGAGACAGACAGAGGAGGGAGAGAAGGAGAGAGAGAGAGAGAAAGAGAGAGAAAAGGTTTTGAATTCACTATTCTTAAAGCCTGGCTTGTGACCAGGTTCAACCATACATTGGAAAGAACAACTTCCCAATATAATGTTCATAGTAGCATTATTTATAACATACATAATAGCCTCAAACTGAAAACTACCCAAATGCTATCAACAGTTGAACAGATAAAACTAAAGGTCTCATGTCCTAGGAACACCCTCAGCCCAAGGCAAACAGGATAGTTGGTCGTCTTAGGCGCTGCCCACTGTAAGGAAGATAGAATTTGGCATTGAAAGCCTGCCAAGTTAGAGGGCCTTGATAAACATCTTGGGCTTCCCATGGAAACCCCAGAAAGGCCATGCCTTAAGTATATGGTATATCCTAAGACGAAGAGCAAAACCAAAATATACTCACTGTACGAAGTATAAAGCCAAGCCCCCACAAGTTCAAGGTGATCAACCAGTAATTTAATAGCCTCCTAGAATAAAACTTCATACTCTTCAGAGGAAGATAAGTACACCTAGAGTTTCTATGACATATTATCTATGATGTCCAATATGCAATAAAAGATTAGTAGGCATGTAAAAAAAAGTCAAGAGGAAAATCAATAAACAGACCCACAGATAATGTCAATGTTAAAAATAGAAGACAAGAATTTTTAAGTAATTGCCAACTATGTTTTAAAAATATCCATACAATAATTGGGAGGCTGAAGGGCAAGGATCACTTGAGCCCCAGAGTTCAAGTCTAGCCTGGGCACCACAGCGAGACCCCATCTCTAAAAAAATTAGCCAAGCATGATGGTACACACCTGTAGTCTCAGACACATGAGAAGCTGAGGTGGGAGGATCGCTTGAGCCCAGGAGCCTGAGGGTACAGTGAGCTATGATCACACCACTGTACTCCAACCTGGGTGACAAAGTGAGTCTCCATCTCAAAAAAAAAAAAAAAAAAAACCAAAAAAACTGAAATAAAAAAATTTATTGGATGGCATTTATAGCATCTTAGGTGAACAAAATAAAGAATTGGTTGTTTTATTTTTATTTATTTTTTTTGAGATGGAGTCTTGCTCTGTCTCCCAGGCTGGAGTGCAGTGGCACAATCAGCTCATTGCAAACTCCACCTTCCGGGTTCAAGTGATTCTCCTGCCTCAGCCTCCTGAGTAGCTGGGATTACAGGCACACACCACCACGCCCAGCTAATTTTTGTATTTTTAGTAGAGACGGGGTTTCACCATGTTGGCCAGGCTGGTCTCAAACTCTTGACCTCAAGTGATCCACCCACCTTGGCCTCCCAAAGTGCTGGGATTACAGGTGTGAGCCACCACGCCCAGCCAAATTGGTAAACTTTAGAAATCATCTAAAGCATACAGAAAACAAAAATTTGAAAAAAATGGACAGAACATCAACAAGCTGTGGGACTGAATCAAGTAGTCTAACATACATGCAACTGATATCAAAGCAAAACAGGAAGGAGAGATGGGACAGAACAAAATATTTGCCAAAAATTTTTCTCAAATTGAGGAAAAATTTGATATTTTTCCTACAATTTCTACAAATTAGATATTTGACAGATCAGGGATTGGATATTAGATTTAACCAAGCCAAATGAATACAATGAAAACCACGCTTACATTCTTATGATAATCAAAGTACTAAAAACCAAAGATAATGAATAAATATTAGAAGAAGCCAAATAAAGAAGGGCTGGGCATGGCAGCTCACGCCTATAATCCCACCACTTTGGGAGGCCAAGGTGGAAGGACTGGGATTGCTTGAGCACAGAAGTTTGAGTCTACAGTGAGCTGTAATCATGCCATAGGACTCCAGCCTGGGGAACAGAGACTCCATCTCTTTAAAACAAACAAACAAACAAACAAAAAGATGACATATTACATACAAGTAAGCAATAATAAGACCCTAAGAACCACAGCTGATTTCTCATCAGAAATAATGGAGGCCAGAAGACAAACGAATTACATATTACATATTCAAATTGTGGAAAAAAATTATCTGATTCCATTTACATAAAAAAATTTTTAAATGGGCAAATACTTATATTGTGTTAGAAGTCAAGATAATGGTTACCCTTCAGAAAGTAATGACTTGAAGTGGAGAGAAGGAGGGTTCATGGGATACTAGTAACATTCTTTCTTCATCTGGGTGCTGATTACATAGCGGTATTCAGTTTGTAAAAATTCATTGAGCTGTACACTTTATAATATGTGTACTTTCTCTAAGTATTTTATACTTTCATAAATAGTTTAGGGAAAAAACTTTGCAAAAATAAATGAAAGGTTCAGAGAAAATACACATCTAGGGCCTACTACAGTGGGAGGTATTCACAGTGCGAATTTTACGAAAGGTTACTATTATTACTTTGTCATCATCATCATCCCACAGGAAGTTTTGAGAGACCTAAATAAACCAAAAACCCCAAGCTCCCATGAGGGAGGCAAATCTTACTCCTCAATTTGATTTTCAAGCTCTAAGCACCTAGCAGCATAATGCTGTATACAGTATTCACTAAAATACTTACTGACTGTATAATCTCCTAATTTAGGGTAGTATTCCAATACAAGGTTGCATATGGACACTTTCATTTTTTGTCTACTGCACCTCTCTTTCCCATATTCCATTTCCCATATTCCATTCCTTGTCTTCAGATTCCCTTAATAATCCTTTGATTTATACAAATCGAAGTACTATTATACTTTTGAAAGTTCTAAATACAGCACCTTGAGCTCTTTTAGAAAAGGCAGATACCTAAGAACTAAAACACCAAAAAGGCGAACACACAAACTAACCTAAGCAAAAGACCACAGACATCTTTGATGCACACATTCCCTTTGAGCTGCACCTTCCTAAGTCTAAATAAAAGCCTGGACCACCCAGAGAGCAGCCTCAAGGGAGAGCACGCAGATGCTGCTGACCCAGTGTCACAGAAACCAAAGCTAAAACACCCCCAACAGCACGAGCTGCAAAGCTCCCCTCAGTGTTGGCTTTGGCAGCAAACCTGACGCCCCTTATCAGCAGAGATACCTTTGAAGTAGCTGGCAGCCTTCCATCCCCTACTCAAATAAGCTCAGCTTCACATCCTATTCTTTTCTCCAAAGAGGATCTTTTCATCAGATATGAGAGAATAAAGCTCAATTAATTAGAACAGATTTTTGCTACCAACAAGATATATTGGGCAACTGGAACAGCTGTCTGTAAAGCACTGTGCAAACACTGTTAGTGACCATGCTATAATGTGGAGGAAATTCAGTCCAATAACAGATACTGAGTTCAGATGAGCAGGAGGGATATGGTAGACGGGGAAGGGAGGGAGGGTTAAATCACTCATCTACTCCTTCTCCCAAAGAGTTAAACCCTTTCTTAAGGGGGCAGAGCACAGGGACACAACCTTTGGAAAACCATTCTTTTCCTCCATTCATTCAATCAACAGCACCTACCAGGGACATCCAACTATACCTGCATTGTGGGTCACTTCTTCTCCTCTTTTTGTTTATGACTATCACACCACCCAACATGCCTTCTCACAGTATCATCATCCACTCTCCGCACACATGCCAAACAGCTGGACTCAAAACACGCCATAGGAAATCCTATCCCAGTCCAAAGGGATATCAAACAGATAGGTAACATGCACTGCTTTTAGTTTTAAATCTCCTTTATCCTTTTTAACTACCAGATTCATTTCCTTAGTTCCAAAAGAAATCTGACCGTTGTGGCAATTCTCTTGTGACTGATTCACTAATGGCAAAAGGACATGTTTAACATCTCCGAGGCCCTGGAGAAAAGTATTAACTGAGCCTCTTATATTCCTTCCTCAGCACTCTTCTTGCATTCCCCACTTCCTGCAGTGTGAAGGAAGCCAGATTCACCCTTTGTCACCAGATTTATTTATCTGAAGCTAACTTCACCCTTCATCACCCTCCAAGAATAAAGTAGGGAACTACAATGGGTTGCCTAGAGAAACTAGCCTAGATGCTTTAACACTGTCTGTTGCGGAGGCAAACATGGCTCACATACAGATAGACAGGATCTTAGGGCATCAGATATTCTCTGTGCTCTGCAGTTTCCCCAAGGTGGAAAACAGTGCAGCAGTGATTCTCAGCCCTGGCTGCAGGCAACAATCACCCAGGCCCTACTCCAGAGATTCTGACTCAGTTGTGCTGGGGTAGGGGCTTGGCATGGGTATTTTTTAAATTAGATCAACTTTATTGAGGCATAATTTACATAATAAAATGTACACATTTTAAGTGTACAATATGATAAATTCTGTCTAATGTACCACCATGGTCAAGATTATGTAACATTATAAAAACGTTTTAAAGCATCATTTAATATGTTATATAATGTAGGCTATAAAAACCCTACAAATTCCCTTGTGTCCCTTAGCAGTCAATCCTTCATCCCCATCCTGGTCCCAAGGCAATAAATGATCTATTCTCTATCACTGTAGATCAGGTTTTTTTTTTCTAAAATTTTATAGAAATGGAATCATACAGAATGTACTCATTGTGCTTGGCTTCTTTTTATCAACATAATGTTTTTTGAGCTCATTTATATTGTATCAGCATTTCCCTTCTTATTGCTGAGTAGTATTAATATATGGATACACTACAATATGTTTTTCCATTCATCTGTTGATGGATATTTGGGTTGTTTCCAGTTTGGGCTATTATGAATAAAGTACCTAAGGCAGCTGTAACAAATTACTGCAAACATGGTGGCTTAAAACAACATACATTTGTTGTCTTAGAGTTCTGGAGGTCAGAACTCCAAAACCAATTTCACTGGGCTGAAACCAGTGTGTCAGCAGGGCTGCTTCTGCTCCGGAGACTCTCAGGAAGAATCCTTGCCTTTTCCAGCATCTAGAGCTGTATTCATTGGCTCATGGCCACTTCCTCTGTATTCAAAGCCAGTGGCATAGCATCCTCTCTCTATGACTCTGCTTCCCTCTGCTTCTATCACATGACCTTCCTCTCTTTTATCTGTAATCTCCTTCTTATGAGGACACTTGTGATTGCATTTACAGCCCACCTGGCTAATTAAGCATAATATCTCCATCACAAGATCCTCAAATTAGTCATATCTGCAAAGTATTACATGCATAAGGTAACACTCACAGGTTCCAGAGGTTAGAATATGGACCTTTTTTTTTTTTTTTGAGGGGGGCATTACTCAGCCTATCACAAAAGCTTTATGAATATTCAGGTGCAAGTCTTTGTTTAGACATATGCTTTTATTTCTTTTAGGTAGACGCCTATAAATACCTGGAATTACTGGGTCACATGACAAGTACAAATTTAATATCATAAGAAACTGCCACTATTTTCCAAAGTGGTTGTACCACTTTCACACTCTCACCAGCAACATATGAGGGTTCTGGCCAACTTCCTTAACACTTGGTATTGCCAGATGTTTTAATTTTAACCATCCTAGTGAACGTATGGTATATCTTCTTACAGTTTTAACTTGCATTTCCATCATGAGTGATGATACTGAGCATATTTTCATGTGTTGATTAGCCATTTATATATTTTTATTAGTGAAATGTTTATTAAAACCTGTTTCCAATTTTTAAAATTTGGGTAGTTTGTCTTATTACTGAGTTCTCAGACATCTTTATTCTATATTCTGATATAAGTCCATGTCACAGATATATATTACAAATATTTTCTCCCAGTCTGTGTCTTGTCTTTCATTTTGTAAATAAAGTCTTTCCAGGAACAAAAGTCCAAGACTTGATGAAGTCTGACTTATCCTTTATAAAATTTTATGGTTCATGCTTTTTATATCCTAAGAAACCTTTGTTTATTCAAGGTCACAAAGATTTTTTTAAAACTCCCCAAGTAACTTTCATGCCCAGGCAAAGTTGAAAGCTACTGGTCTATAGGGAATCTGACTTGGCTTTTTCAATTTAACCTAAATTTCTGCCATAGAAACTTAAGAGTCCTAACAGCAAAACAGGAGTACAGTTCACTGCAGTGCTCTAAAAACAAGGATGCAACTGAGCCTTAGCACTGCCTGAACTGACCAGCTTCCAAGCTTAAGTGTGAGCAGCCGTGAAGGGCTAGAAACAGTGATTTGAGAAAGCAAAATCAGAGGTACTTTTAGTGTGTTCCAGCTAAGTAAAAAGAGAAAACAGGATTATCTTCTCTCCTGTAGGAAAAAGCACACCCAAGTTTATTTCAGTTTAAACTGAGCAAGTGGGAAAAATTATTTCTGTTCTTGGTGGGCTTCTTTAGAACATGCCCCTCATGGAGACCACAGGGAGATGGGAGTCAAACTTGGCAGTTTTTGGCCATGGTTTTCGAAGCCACCGCATTAAACAAATGAAGGTGGCAGCAATAATATTTGCCCAAACTCTTGTTCCAACAGAGGTTAGACAGACTGAGCTTTCATTACATGAAAGGAGATGTCAGCAGCACCAAACGGGCTCAATTTTCCCTCTCGTCCTAGACAAAGTCAGTCTGTTTTTAAGCTGTGAACAGGAGGCTACTTTCTCCAGATGTTATATTTAGCTAAAGGAATCTCCAACATGGCTTCATGCAAAATGTAAAATATGTCCCAGCAGACATTACCACAAACCAGAGGGCTAGCAAGCAGCCTCCCTTAAGGGGGTTCAATAGCATAGAGGGGCCAATTGTGCAGCCACCCTGACATCCCTAAATTTGCTAAATTAGCTGTGAGCCAGATTTGGGGCCAATTCTCACATTTAATGAGTCCTTGTTTCCCTCTTACAGGGGGCAGAGATATTTTGCCCCTGGGGAGTGTAAACATGCTGCCCTATTTCATTCCCAACTTCCAGCTGCTTGCCCCAACCCCAGGTAGGAAAAACAATCCAATGTTGATGTTCAACATCTCCATACCCTTTGAAGGTTTATGTGCAAAAGAAAAATTAGGCTAATTCTATAACTAAGTGAAATATCTGAATTCAATGAAAAAGAGAAAATTCAGGATTTTCTCTTTTCTGCACAACATACTTAGAGAATCCTAATACAGTATGTAGATGAAAACGTTGGATTCTAGAGCCAGGTGACTGGAGTTAAACACTAGCTTCATTTCATTTTTCTTAATCTCTCTCTCTTCTTTTTTTTTTTTTTGAGACGAAGTCTCACTCTGTTGCCTAGGCTGAAGTGCAATGGCACGATCTCTGCTCACTGCAACCTCCGCTTCCTGGGTTCAAGAGATTCTCCTGCCTCAGTCTCTCGAGTAGCTGGGATTACAGGCACTGGCCATCTTCCCTGGCTAATTTTTGTGTTTTTGTAGAGACGGGGTTTCACCATGTTGGCCAAGCTGGTCTTGAACTCCTGACCTCAGGTGATCTGCCCACCTTGGCCTCCCAAAGCGCTGGGATTACAGGCATGAGCCACCGCACCCATCCCTCTATTTTGTTTTGTTTTGTATTGTTTTAAAGAGACAGGGTCTCGCTCTGTTACTCAGGCTAGATAGAGTACAGTGGCATGATTATAGATCACTGCAGCCTCAAACTTATGGGCTCAAGTGATCCTTCCTGCTTCAGCCTCCTGGGTAGCTAGGCCTTCAGGTGTGTACTATCATGCCGAGCTAATTTTTTTTTAGGGGGGGGAGGGAGGTAGAGACAGAGTCTTGCTATGTTGCCCAGGCTGGTCTTGAACTCCTTGCTTCAAGCGATCCTCCCACCTCAACCTCCCAAAGGGCTGGAATTACAGGCTTGAGCCACTGTGCCTGGCCTGCTTAATCTCTTTAAGCCATAGTTTCTTCCTTCATAAAACAGCGATGATAACAATAGTAACTACTTTATAAAATTATGGTAAGGATTAAAGAAGATAATACATATAAAGTGCTTAACACAATACCTGGCACATACAGGTTCAAAATATAATGACTTCTGTTATCATAATTTTTGCAGTGAATCATTAAGTTTTATAGATTAAAAAAAGATTTTTAAAAATATCTACTTTTGCTAGTGACAAACAGACTCAAATTCACATAAAGCACAGGTGTGTACAGCCATACCACAAATTAAGGTATCTTTTCTAAGCCTATGTCCCCAGAGAAATGGCTCCTTTTTGCCACTGGAACCATATTGATTGGTAAAACATACCTATTTTATATATTTGGATCCCAATTTGGTATTTCTTGGTTGCTGACACTGTAGATATCAGCACCTGAAATAATGCTTCATTCTTCAAGAAATTTGGTCTTCATTTGCTTAAGCTAGCCCTCTCCACACCCATATCCACTTTTGTTTGTCCTTATCTGTGGGACTACAATTTACCTATCACAATTTAACAAAGGTAACCTAACAACCAGAAGGAAGACCCCATTGTAGGATCCCCTTATCGTCACAGAACTGTGGTATCCTGAATTTGGAAGGCACCATGGAGATCATATAGACCACACTCTTTTTTTAAAGTTTAGGCAACTGAGGCACAGAACGAAGTCATTGTCCAAGGTCTCAGAGTTAATAGCAGGGCTAGGCCCAAGAGAAAGGGTCACTTGGAAAAGGTGTGTCCTCTGATAGCACAAAGCAAATCCCGGGGAAGATTCATATAACTACAGAATGGCTGAGGACATTCCTCAGGACTCTTATCTGATACTATATCTTAACCAGTAGGATTCTAATTCTTCACGTGCAACAACACTCTAAACAGAAGAGGTTAAAAAACTGGGGTGGGGGCCAGGCGCGGTGGCTCACGCTTGTAATCCTAGCACTTTGGGAGGCCAAGGCGGGCGGATCACGAGGTCAGGAGATCGAGACCACGGTGAAACCCCGTCTCTACTAAAAATACAAAAAAAATTAGCCGGGTGTGGTGGCGGGCGCCTGTAGTTCCAGCTACTTGGAGAGGCTGAGGCAGAAGAATGGCGTGAACCCGGGAGGCGGAGCTTGCAGTGAGCCGAGATTGCGCCACTGCACTCCAGCCTGGGCGACAGAGCAAGACTCTGTCTCAAAAAAAAAACAAAAAAAAAAACAACTGGGGTGGGGTATGAAGAATGTTTCTTTGCCCATTACTAGAAAGCAGAGAGACTCTTTACCCAGCCAAAATAGAATGAATCAAATTTTTTTTTTTTTAAGAGTCAGGGTCTCTCTCTGTTGCCCAGGCTGGAGTACAGTGGCATGATTACAGCTCACTGCATCCTCAAACTATCAGGGTCTCGCTCTGTTGCCCAGGCTGGAGTGCAGTGGCATGATCATAGCTCACTGCATCCTCAAACACCTGGGCTCATGCAATACTCCCGCCTCAGTATCCCAAGTAGCTGTGGCTACAGGCACAGGCCACCATGCCCAGCTAACTTTTAAAATTTTTTTAGGGACAAGGTCTTGTTATGTTGCCCAGGTTGTTCTTGAACTTCTGGCCTCAAGCATTTTCCCACCTTGACCTCCTGAGTTGTTGGGATTACAGGAATGATCCATGGTGCTTGGCTGAATCCATTTTTATGATCCGCTAACCAGCTCCTAACTTAAGAGTTTTCTGCCTACATGGGAATGCCCCAAAGGAGGGAGAAAAGAGATTACTCACCCTGTGGGATAGTAATCATTGGCCATTCAGCAACCCTAGGCATGTCTCTAATCAACTATAATTTAATTGATCCAAAGTTACAAAGATCAAGAGAAATTCCTATGATCTGCAACTATACATGACAGTATGAATAAATCTCACAAACATAATACTGAGAGAAACCAGACAAAAAAGAGTACATACTGTGCAATTCTACTTATATAAAGTATGAAACCAAGCAAAGCTAACCTCAGCTGTTAAAAGTCAAGACAGTTGTTATCCTTGGGGATTTAGGGTGGGGAGATGACTAGAAGGGAATATGAGGGGGCTTCTAGAGTACAGAAATATTCTGTTTCTTGATCTGGGTGCTGGTTACACAGGTGTGAATTCAGTTTGTGAAAATGCATATAGCTATTAAATTATGATAGGCATACTTTTTCTTCAGTGAAATGTAATATATAAACAGTCCTGCGAGAAATAAGTTCTTCCTCACACTCTAGCATAGTAATACACAGCTTAAGGAAGTCAACCCTGAGCCCATGGCTAGGAATATCATTCACAGATGAATCTTCTTCATGGAGGTCATCGGCCCCACACCTTGTATACGTGCCATGTACCTAGGCCTTTGGTGAAATATGCATGGGGCACTTGAAGAGCCAGGAACACTCGTGGCTTTGCTATCTGGCTGCCTTCAGTATAAGCATCTCTGAGATCTGGAGAGGCTATTAAATTCTCTCAGCTTGGTTTTTCTCTAACCTAAGGTTGGGAAAAAAGGGAGCTGAGAGACTGGGTGAAGTCTAGCTAGGTGAACAGATCTTATAAAAGTTGTTTTCTCAGATGAACAAAGAAAACGGAGGAGGAAACTATCAGTCAAGCCCTTTCCTTCTTGAGATAGTCTAAGTGGCTGTCAAGGTCATAGAGATGAGCTGTCAAAATTTCACCTAAATAGGTTTTAATTTTAGTCACACATACGCATCACCAAGTATTGCAGAATAATTCAAATTAATGACAACCAAGCTGAAGCTGATGCTGGAAACCATGGAGTTGATGGTGAGAAGCACCCTCACCCCGAAATGAGGTGTGGCCCCAACCACAGCACAGCCGGGCTACTAATAGTAGCCAGTGAGCTCTGGGAGGAGTTATCTTTCTCTGCCTTCTTTTCTTCGTCAGACGATTGTACCCTCAATATTCCGTCTCTAAGACACAGGGAAAGCACCTTTACGAATGCAATTAAGTAGATGGAAGATTCCAAATCAGTTATTTGATCAGGCTTGTAATAACAGAAAAAAATGGGGTATTAATTCCAGATCTAGTGAAATCTGGAAAACTTCCTGAGAACTGGAAAGCTGATCAAGAGCTTTGACTGCATCGACTACAGTCCTGTTTACCAGTCTTTTCTCCCATACTTCCAAATTTTAATAATGGATTTTGTCACCTGGAAACTGATGAATTCTAAATAGCCCTCTATAATCTTTTTCTACCTATCACTTACAGGAAGATTATTTGCCTTCTGAAAAGTCTTCCAGGGATGTCAACGCTTGAATGGTAGACATGGCATACCATATACAATGGTTGGGGACTTCGCCACTGTTTGTAATCAAACCTCATGATTAAATGATTCCACTTTGAGCTCAAGCTGAGACAGCTTAGAAAAGACCTTCCTGGATTTTTTTTTTTTTTGAGACGGAGTCTCGCTCTGTCGCCCAGGCTGGAGTGCAGTGGCGTGATCTCGGCTCACTGCAAGCTCCGCCTCCTGGGTTCACGCCATTCTCCTGCCTCAGCCTCCCGAGTAGCTGGGACTACAGGCGCCCGCCACCACGCCCGGCTAATTTTTTTGTACTTTTTAGTAGAGATGGGGTTTCACCGTGGTCTTCATCTCCTGACCTCGTGATCCACCCACCTCAGCCTCCCAAAGTGCTGGGATTGCAAGCGTGAGCCACCGCGCCTGGCCTAGCTTCCTGGATTTTCAAGAGGTTAGTTCCATCATTGACAGGTAAGGTGAATTGGCTCCTTAAGATTATCATGATTATTTTGAGTTTTCCTTAGTCAAATTGTTCAACCTACACCCAAGGAAGTGTGATAACAATTGAGTTCCAAAAGCATTCAGAGATCCAAAGACAAAGACATATCACGGTAAGAATAACCACACTTTTGAGTCTACCTTGGCCAAGATAAGACCCTGGGAAGAAAACTAAACTAAAAACATAAACGTATATGAGTTTGCTAAATGAACTAGAATAGGAAAACATAAAATGACAGTACTGGCCCCTTAAGCTCAACGGCTTCACAAATCATTTTAAGAAAACTTCCCAAAACACAGTTTTTGTTAATAGATGCAGCTTATGAATTACAGTACCAGTCCTGGGTTTATACCTTGCAAATGGTTCCTTTCCCAAGGCTACTATTAATTCAGCTCAGAAAGGAAGAAAGGAATGCCAATTCAAATATTTTTTTTCTCCACAAGTATGTGGTAGGGAATGACTAGTGGAAAGCCTATGAAGTGGGCCAATAAGATATTCTTTCTTTTATTTTTTCTTTCCAACTTTTATTTTAGGTTCAAGGGGTATATGTGCAAGTTTGTTACATGGTTAAATTGCATGTCACGGGGGTTTGGTGTACAGATAATTTTGTCACCCAGGTAATCAACATAATACCTAATAGGATTTTAAAAATTGTGTCATTGCTTCACCCAAGAACCTCTGTGACTAGAAATATCCCTGTACCTTTTTAAAGAGTCTTCCTGAGTCCTCGCTGACTTGGACAAATCGAGGAATGATATTATTCAGGTAGATATCACTCAGGGTGGTATGGTCCCTGCTTTCCCGCTTCACCTGGTTTAAGAGGAGATTCCAGCAGTTGACTGGAGAGAGAACATTCTGATCCTTCCTGTGGAGAAACATCAAGGAAAAGAAGTCATTGTTGATACGCAGCCAGGGCAACATCTACAACTATAGTCCGTGTCCTAAAATCACAGCAATCAAAGCCAATCCAGAAATAAAGATATTTTTCCTGAAGCTCACCTCTCTGGTTTTCTCCTTTTCTAAAAACTCAGTGGAGAAAAAAGGAGAAAATAAGGACAAGAAAGAGAAGGAGGGAAGATGTACAAAGAGAAACAGGATTATCTATGTTCTAAGAACTTGGCGAATGCTTTATACGTATTATCTCATCTAAGCTCTATCATTTCATTTTAAGGAAAGAACTACCATTATCCCCCTTCTACTGATTAGAAAACTGAAGCTCAGAGAGGTTGTCACTTGTCTACAGCGAGTAAGACTAACACAACAAGTAAGAGGGCACCAGGGACTAGAGCAACAGTTCTGCATTGTCTGGCTAGACCATGCAGGTCTAATCACCTTCAGGTCTAAGGTGATTCTGAAGTACATCATTTTAGCCATTAAGTCACTTGGTTTGTCTCTAGGGTTAGAAACCAAAGTTAGAGATTTTGTCTAGAGACAAAAATCACTACAGCACTACAAAATCCCCGCAAATTTATCCATTGTAGGATTTAATAAAGGCAAGTTTGGAGAAGTATGCCATTAAAACGTTACTGAAAACTCTGGAGTTCTACAGAACACATCTAAGGAAGTTTTGATTTCATTTATTGAGCCATGATCTCATGTCCCATACAATCAAGAACACAAACCATACCTGAACATATGTGTTCCTACATATCTACAGCTTGAGTGGAGCAGTAAAGTGCTAAACCAAGGTGCTCATTCCTTTTTTTTTTTTTTTTTTTGAGACAAAGTCTCACTCTGTCGCCCAGGCTGGAGTACAGTGGCACAATCTTGGCTCACTGCAACCTCCACATCCCGGGTTCAAGAGATTCTCCTGCCTCAGCCTCCCTAGTAGCTGGGATTATAGGCACCTGCCACCACGCCCAGCTAACTTTTGTATTTTTAGTAGAGATGGGTTTTCACCATGTTGACCAGGCTGATCTTGAACTCCCGACCTCAAGTGATCCACCCACCTCAGCCTCCCAAAGTGCTGGGATTATAGGAATGAACCACCGCGCCCGGCCCTAGATGCTCATTTCTAATGAAAACATTGTGATCCAAAAGAATTATTGATTACCAACTCAGCATTAACTTAAGCAACAGAAAGTTCTACATTTGGAAGTTGGATTTCTTTAAGGAGAGAAACAAAAGTAGGAATAATTTGCAGTACTATTTATCAAGGGATACTGTACACATATCTGGGCCCTTTATACATGTTGTTTGACCTAAACCCCACAACCACCTGATGAGGTGGGTGTTATTAACCACATTTGGCAGATGAGGAAACGTAGACTAAAAATTTTTAAACACTTTGCCCAGGGTCATATAGCTAAAAAGTGGCAATTCCAGAATTCAAACCAAGCCTATAACTGCAAAACGAGTACTCTCATTCACTGCAAATAATAATGATCTGTTTATTTCCCCCTTTCCTCTCTTCCTCCCTCCAGGCAGACTCCTACTACAAAGAAAGTGAGTTGAGAGTAGCTTGGTTATTAAGTCAGTACTGCCTCCATTCAGCACTAAAGGCCAGGCACTTGTGATTTGTAAAGCGTGAAGTTCAACTTAGAAGGCTTTTCCAATTCTATAGTAATAAGTATTAACAAATAATCATGCCATACTTACTTGGACTTCAGAACACATCAGACAAATCAAGTATCTGTCTAACCCAAACCAAGAAGTTACTTCAAACCAATTAATATTAGAGTCCAAATTGAAACTGTTCTAAACCCGTATCCAGGTACCCACCCCCTGCCCCAGGCATCACTCTTCTGTAGCCAAAATCACTAACTCTTAAGAGTGCCGATCACTGTGACAACACTTACCTTTTTAGGGAAACTGAAAGATTGCTGTGGAAATCAAAAATATACTAGCTGAGAGGAAGAGAGACACATAATTAATTTACTCCTTTCAAAATGTTTAGTATCTGGGGAAAAAAAAGTGAACAGGAAACAATCCTAAATTCAAAATGGTAAGATATTTGAACACATGCACTCCATAGCATCTGATGTTTCCATTGCAAGAAAACTTTCAAAATGATTCCAATTAGATTTCAGTTACAAAATTCTAAATAACCTAATTTACATTTTAATCAAGTGGTGTCTCTCGGCAAGATACCATGTCCTCAGTAAGCATGCTTTTTAAAGGGGCAGATCTCATGAGACTTTACATTGACAATTGGTTTCAATCTATTTCTTTCTTTTTTTTTTTTTGAGACGGAGTCTTGCACTGTTCCCTAGCCTGGAGTGCAGTGGCTTCATCTCGGCTCACTGCAAGCTCCGCCTCCTGGGTTCAAGCCATTCTCCTGCCTCAGCCTACGAGTAGCTGGGACCACAGGTGTCTGCCACCACGCCCGGCTAATTTTTCGTATTTTTAGTACAGATGGGGGTTTCACCGTGTTAGCCAGGATGGTCTCGATCTCCTGACTTCGTGATCTGCCCGCCTCGGCCTCCCAAAGTGCTGGGATTACAGGCGTGAGCCACCGCGCCCAGCCATCAATCTATTTCTTAAGGGACAACATGGATTGGGGGGGTCTATACTGGTTCTTTCCCTATAGCACTTTACATACACACAAATGATGCCACAATTCAATTCCACAAATGTACACACATTTGTATCTTAAATGAACAAGGCATGGTGTTAGGTGCTTTAGTGGTTATAAAAGTGCAAATGCTGCAATATAGTAAGGGAGACAAAGAAAGACCTACAGCAAAGTAGAACTTTAATGGCGGTACAAACAAAAGGCCAGCTAGCTCAGAAAGGTAGACCGCAGATCACAAGAGGAAGCAGAAGAGGCAAAACCAACCTGACACCATGGGAAAGGATGCAGAGCACATATCCCCAGGGTGTCCTCAAAAGAAAGGATGAGTGAACAAAGATGCGTCAATAAACACGATGGCTGGAAGTAGAAATCTTTTAAAATAAAATGCCTTATCACTTAATGCTAGTAAGTTTTACTAAGAACTTGTAAGGTGTGGCTCACGCCTGCAATCCCAGCACTTTGGGAGGCCAAGGCAGGTGGATCACTTGAGACCAGGAGTTCAAGACTAGCCTGGCCAACATGGCAAAACCCCATCTCTACTAAAAATACAAAATTACCTCAGTGTGGATGGTGCACACCTGTCATCCCAGCTACTTGGGAGGCTGAGGCAGGAGAATCGCTTGAACCCCGGAGGCAGAGGTTGCAATGAGCTGAGATCATGTCACTGCACTCCAGCCTGGGTGAGAGCAAGACTCCATCTCAAAACAAAAGAGAAAAAAGAAAAAAGAACTTGCAAGGTGCTATAAGTACTTTTACCACATGTATTTATTTCCATCCTTACAGCGTTTTGTGCCATAGTTACAGTATCAGTATTGGTTTCAATGAGCAGGAGCTTTTAAACTGTGTTCTGAGATACTCTGGAATTAGCAGAAAATCACATTTCAATTTAAAAAACGGTGACACATCCATTCAAATGAGCAACCCCCACTGACACGAGCAAGAGACCCAGGACCCAGTTTCCCTGCATTAGATACCACCGCAATGTCTCGCAGGCTGCTAGCATTGTTTTATGTAACCCTGGAAGAAAGAATCACTGTATGCCTTGGAACTTCTGAACAATATGCTATTGGTTAGAATACATGTAGCTTTGCATAGGCTTATTTTTTCATTCAAGCCTGTGTGTGCCTCCTCCAATAAAGCTGAACAGGTGAGCCTATAACTTGACACACAGCAGTAAGGTTCAATCACATGCCATAGAAGGCTCAAGGGCCTAGGCTGAGTTCATGTTAGACCGTGGTTGGGTAGCGAAAATCAACATGCTTAATATCATACCATCCCATTATCATTTGTTGCAATGCCTATTATACATGTTGGGGCTTATCCAATTAATATTTATGAAGGGGAATAGCTGCTAGGTGATGATAGTGACTCAACTTTAAAACAAAAATATCTTCTTTTTTCCATCTAAATCAATTTAAATCTCAAGATTACAATAACTTATCTATGCTAATCAGAATTTTCTTGATATTGGACTACCTAAACCAAAACCAGATGCTGAAATGAATATAAAACTATAACTGATTCATAATCCTGATCTCAATATTTTTAGTTCATGAAAACAGCCTCATTGTTCTCATTGACTGATGGTATAATAAGTACTTTATAAATTTGTACCTTAAAAGCAGATTTATACCAATAAAAATACTGCTTTGATCTGTTTCATATATTGAGGCTCTATGCAAGATTTTTATTTTAAAAAAGGAGTCTATGCTTAAAAAACCAGCACTAGATCCTGTTGTCTGTTTCTTCTAGGAGTTCTCAGCCTCTCCTACTATTAATGCAGCTTTTCACACAGTATTTCTGGTCCTTTGAGTCTGTAAGCTTTCTCAGACATATTCTTCCTTTCAACTGAGGTGTTTTAATTAATTCATTTATTTATTTTTGGGTAGTGGTAGGGCAAGTAAGGTAGAGAGAAAGTGGGAGGAGGGGATCACAAATATACAGACAATTTTCCCAGCCAACACGAACAAAGATGAAACACACTTCAGGCTGGAAAATAAGCAAGGCAACGAGACGTGATTTCATAGGGAGCATATTAAGGCTCTGCTAGAGTGGTTTCCTGCTCCAGAAGCTTTGCAACCTCATTTTATTTGGGACCGCTGGAGCCAAGGGAACTTCGTTTGGTTAGGAGATTGAAATTTGTCTTTGTATCTTTTCCATCTATCATTTGTTTGCATAGTCTCTTTACTTTCCCCACCCCCAGAGCCTTAGGTTGTATAATACTTGGGCCTTTAAAGGAAAGGGTCTGCATCCCTTAGGAATGTGCTGAACAGCTGCAAACCTCCTCAAACACTAATCCCTAAAAAGCAGACAAAATATCTAGGAGTATTTTTCTTACTTAAAATTTTTTTCAGGAGGAAGATCAAGAAAACATCATACTGTACTTGAGAGGGAATGACTCTGGAGTCAAAAGAAAGGAGACCCGGAAAGTCACATGCTGCCTGTACATCTGCAGAAGACATTATCACTGTAAATGCACTGAAAGAGATAAACCTGCATAGCTGAATCATTAGCTTCGAAGATATTAGCCCAGCTTTTCTCCCTCAGCTTGGACTATTTATGGACGTTCAACAAACTTAGCAACGAGCATTTAAAGGGATTTCTCTAAAATATCCATGGTTAAGAGCCAAGTCCATAAAGGTCCAAGTTGGCCTCTCTATTATGTTTCTTTTCCATATCACCTCTGTTTGGTTTTGATCCTCTCATCTGTAAAACGGACACGTGCCCTGTTGGTATACATCTCACTCCTCAAAGATCTTCAAAGTATGGCTGTAAAATCCTGGAAGCTCTCCTGACCTAAGGTGCCATTTAATTAATAATTGCTACATTCATGGCTATGCAGATGGAATGCATGGCATGAGGCTGGCATTGCTGGAATATAGCTTGAGCTTCTGCATTGCTATAATGAGGTGTGTTTCCTTTTGGGCCAATAGTCTCTAAGTTGCTCACCTCTCAGGGCTGTTGTGTGGATCAAATGAAATGATGGATGCAAAAGAACTATGCCAACAGTTCAGCACTATACAAATGTGAAGAAATATTATTACTTTTATTTCCAAACAAACTAGGACTCAGCTTTCATCAATTTCCAACATGCTTCTCACCCGGCTCTGGGCCAGGGCCAAGATTGCTGCCTGCTGAAAATGCACAGCCTTCAGCAAATAATGGTTGGAGTAAGACAGCAGCAACAGGCAATTAACAAAGCAGCTGTAAGGCTCTGGGAAGACGTGAGAGAGATACCAACGGGAGAGCAGATTTTAATCTCCCACTGTCCTTTCCCTAAGGGACAAGGTAGGACAATCAGTCCTGCATTCCACACTGGGAACTGTGTGCTGAGGTTGACAGAAAGGAATCCAAAGGGAGCACAGATTGCCAGAACCCTAGATGCTTCAGCAACTTATACTAAGCTCCCATCTCCTGTCTCAGAATTCCTATGAAACCTGCCAATCTGCATAGAGAGATGGCAACTATCAATACATCTAAGCAGAATATAATTTCTCACTTTTAAAAACAGACCTATCTGTGATGATAGACAAAACTTAAAGAGTTAAATACATCATTCAATATATGTTATTGAACATACAAGTATGTGGTGAATTAAAAAAAGGTATATGCATGATAAAAGGAATAATTTAAGTGATGGTTGGACAGGGAACTAGTGACAAGAAGGAGGTGGGATTTTTTAACCTAAATTCCCTCCTGGCACCTTGATTAAAATGAAATGAACTGAGGCAGCCAAAGAGATTATTTTATTCAGATGAGTGTTATTAGCCTTTCTGGCTTATTTTCTCTATTATGCATTCTGCTGATGCTGACAGAAGCAGGCAGGCTGGATAGAGAGGCAAAGCTGCAGCGGATTTATGGTCTGACAGTGCCATGCATACAGTCAGACCCTTGCTGACCCAGATAAGCCAGAGGATGGATTGGATTTGCTGGGGAAGGTGTTAAAAGAAGGAGGGGGTAAAAATCACCAAGGTAGGAACTGACTTGAAAACGATTCTGCCTGTAATGGTGGATGCTGGTTTTGTGACCCAGTAGTACAGTGGCAGCCTGAAGGTATCTTTCAAAGACAGGCGGGCAGGCAGGGGGTGGGCACACTTCTCTGGGCTTATCACAGCTTTGGCTTCAGCTTTGCCAGCAATGAGATCAGAGGAGGAGAGTTCAGAAACAGAGAAAAGTGCCAAAGGGAAAAATAATATAGTCTACATATGGAGAAATGAGCTTTCAAATTTTCAGGGACAAGTGAGTACCACAAATTGTCTTCGGTAGCCTAGACAGATGATTAGAAAGGATTCAAACAGTGGTAGACCCACCTTCTCAAAATAGCCTAAATTGTCCCCTATAATCAGGTTTGGGGGAAGGACTGTATGAAAATAGGACTCTTGTGGCTCTGGATTAGTTCCATGGAGCAGAACCACACCCTTGAGAGAACAGCATGCCCAAGAGCCGGACCTTAGGAATCTGCTTTGAAGTAGAGAACTGGACTAGCACCGTGTCTGACATCTATTAAGTGCTTAATCACGATTTCCTGATTGATTATAGGACCAAGGTTCTTGTGGGTTGGGTCAGAGAACTAGGAATGGCCCCCAAATATAAGCTATTGTAAACACTAAGTGGAAATGTCTCCATCAATTTATGTTAAGTGAGAGATTTTGCCTTCCTTTCAACCACCCCTATGGCACGGTGCTCACAGCAGAAAGGAGGCAGCTGGAGGGTCTTCATATCTCTTAAGATACATCTATGGATGGATCCCATAAGACCAGACATGGGGGTCTATACAAGATTTGAATCTCTGCCATCCACATTTCTTGCCTAGTTTCTGATATCTTATTGTCCAGGCTCCTTCTCTGAGTCCCTGATGTCTTCTTATTTCATTCATTCATTTAACAAATATTAATTGAGCATCCTATTATGGGCTAGCCACTATTCTAGGAATAAAAGGATCAACATTCTTTTTTCTGACCTGCTTCTCCCATGTTTGCAGACTTCCTGGATCCAAGACATGGCTTTCCTGCTCCTAAACTGTGCATCAGCCACAACCCACATCTTATCCTGGTCTTGTGGCTTGTGTGTACATTGGCTTGGATGAACCCACTGCGAAACCCTGATTTGGCTGACTTAGAAAATCTGCCTGCCCACCAGCTCTCTCTATAGCTTCTGTAGACCCGGGACCTTCCCTTTGTTTACATCCCATGTGTTAGCACTAGCATTCCCAGAACTATAGGCAGGAATGAATAAAGAGGCTTTTAATCCTCTTGGTACAATCTACATGCTACAATGCCACCTCAATATAATCCATAGAACTAAGGGCCTAGAAATTCACTTGTATTAAATATGCTCCCTGAAAGCCCCCCAAAATAGGCTGTGATCACATCAAAGGCCTGAGCTGACTCATTCATTCAATTAAACTAAAACACCATAGCAAGGGTAAAAGACAGAACAAAGGTGTGATCAATGACCAAGGAACATAAAATTTATACGTTTCTCAGCTTAAAAAGAATTTGTAACCATCGATATCATGTTGACAGTTGGATCCACAAAGTCCACAGAAAAACCTGTGAACAACTCTACAATTATATCTTCGGTTTTTTCTTCTCTAGTTAATTAAGATGTCACCAGAAGCTCCATAAGTAATTATAGCACATGACAAACATACAGAGAAAAAAAAATACATGCAGATGTGTTAGCAGATTTTTAAAATAAATGAAACCTTGGGCGATGACTGAGGCAGACAGTCTGGCTCACCCCTGGTAGTTCATTCTAGAGAAATAAATACCTGTCTGTGCCAAAGTGGAATGACGTCACTCAGAAATCCACACACTTATTATCAAAGCAGTAACCACCCCCTTAAGAGCAAGCATCTCCCTGGCACCAGGCATGAGTGGAGAAGCTTGATCTACAGCCAGAAACTCCTCCTGGCTAGCAAATTGTACTTTAGTATGCCAAATAGCAATAAGCCACTGAGAAGAAACGGTATCCATAAAGATCTCCCCCTCCCAAATACCTGTCCCTGGGACAATGAGTCTCCTTACATGGCTCATAACAACAATGAAAAGGAGGAAAAAAAAATAAAATTCTTGATTCTGTGAAACTATAGATCTAAATGGAATGAAGTCTACACAGTCATCAGATTGGCTGCATGTGTCATTATCAGTTCTCATGTGTTATTTGGATATTTATCTTACCTTTATTAGAAGGAAGTCTCTTTTTGTGTGGGTGCAGGAGGAATAACCCCCAGGCCCAGTAAGGAATTCTCTTGAGGACAGGGTATATTTAGGATGTTTAATGAACACCTATCACCAAGAATAGGTGGGTCCTTAATCAGTATTGACTAACAACAGATGCCAGAGCCAAAGCAATCCTGTAAATGTTGAGGACAGAAAGACCATGATTCATTTAATGACTAGTTAATATCTTCAGCCTCCACCAATCTTGCCAAATCAGCTGCTCCTGCGTGTATCTGTGCTCACTCTCTGGGTGGCTACTGAATGACCAAATTGGTATGTCCATTGGCTTGTGTGCTCTAAATTACAGCATATTATTAACCATGTTGATACTTTACTGGCAAAACTTCAAAGGGTTGAGTGCTATAAGAGAAGCCCTAGTCAATTTCCAGGTTAGTAGATCAAATTATCGAGTTCAGATCCTTAAGGAATCTGGATGAACAATGTGAAACTCCATCTATACTCTGTGAAAAGTACCTTGAACTATGCTTAAGACCCAGAGTCTAGGCTTAGCTCTGCCACTTACTAGCCAGGTAACTTTGGGCAAGTCACAAATGCATTCTGGGTCTCAAAATCTCTTCACCTGTTTTAAAAAGTAAATGGAAGCCAGGTATGGTGGCACGTGCCTGTACTCTTGGCTACTCGGGAAGCTGAGGTGGGAAGATCGCTTGAGCCCAGGAGCTTGAGGCCATGGTGCACAATGATTGTGCCTGGAAATGACCAGCCTGGGCAACATAGTAGGACCTGTCTCTTAAAAAAAATTAAAAAATGGGATAAGCAGGGACAGCAGACCTGCCCTGCCTAAGACACATGACTTTTGTGAAGATCCAATCAAACAAGGTGATGCCCACAAACAAACTTCATAAACATGAAAGTGTTCTACAACTATATATCAGTATCAACATCTTTTCTTATAATTGTAACAACTATTATTACTCAACAGCCCGCACAATGAATTCATACCCACAAAACAAAGTGACTAGAATCATGTCTGAAAAGACAAATACATCTCAAAATTCCTTTTATAATAAACTTGTTTCATAAATTCCCTACTTCATTAGTATACTAAATAGGAATACTTCCTTTTTTTTTTTTTGAGACGGAGTTTCGCTCTTGTCCAGGCTAGAGTGCAATGGCGCGATCTCGGCTCACCGCAACCTCCGCCTCCCGGGTTCAAGCGATTCTCCTGCCTCAGCCTCCCAAGTAGCTGGGATTACAGGCATGTGCCACCACGCCCGGCTAATTTTGTGTTTTTTAGTAGAGACAGGGTTTCTCCATGTAGGTCAGGCTGGTCTCGAACTCCCGACCTCAGGTGATCTGTCCACCTTGGCCTTCCGAAGTGCTGGGATTATAGGTGTGAGCCACTGCACCCGGCCCACACTTTCTCTTTTTTTTTTTTTTTGAGAGATGGGGTCTTGCTCTGTTGCCCAGGTTGGAGTACAGGGGCATGACCATGGTTCACTGTAGCCTCAAACTCCTGGGCTCAAGCAATCCTCCCGCCTTAGCCTCCCAAAGTGCCAGGCTCACAAGTGTGAGCCACCTCACCTGGCCAGGAATACATTTTGTTGCTATTAATTTATCATCTGATTCTCTGGAAATTCCCAAACTCAGTGAATCTTCTGTGCCTAACCTAGCTGAGACTTTAAACGAAAGAATCATGTGCAAAGAGAAAAGGCCAGAGTGTACAAAAATAGAATCATGGAATTTCAGAGCTAGAAGGGACTGTCAAGATGGTCTAGAGTCTAGACCAAGCCTGTCATTTTCTGAGTGAGGAAACTGAGGCTCAGGGAGCCTGAGGTCACACAGATAGTGATGGAGCAGGACAAGAATCCAGGTCTCCTAACTAGTAACCCTTTTCTTATTTCATTGTGGTGGTTATTACATTTCATTCAAAAAGCCCTTAGCATCTCAAAGGGCTGGTGCTGAAAGAGTTAATGGACAATGCTCAGAGCCCCAGAATGCAGAGCTATTCTAAGACAACACATAACAGGAATACCAAGGGTCCATGAACCCAGAGGGAGCAAAACTGCTGCTGCCTAACGGCGCCTGAAAGCATGTTGACACACTGCATGTGGTTACACATGAAAGGCAAGTGAATAGGAAAAGCAGTTTTGAATCCCACCCCATTCTAATTTTGGACTGGCTCTGGGCACCTACTGGAGGACTGGGCCACACCCCAGTCACTCTGTAAAATGACCCTTCAGTTCCTTCACTCTCTCTATTCTGTGGCCTCAGTTAACCCCTTCTCTGCCTTCTTAAGGGCCGTAAGAGACATCAGTAAAAGAGGACTATCAAGGAATTATCAAGATCCAGAAGTAAACCTAAGTGATTGGGGTCATCCTGTAACGAGAAGATTCTCAGTCTGGAGTCAGATGATCCCCACTAGTATCTACCATCCCCAAGCAAGCATGTGATCTGAAGCCTTCAACAGCCAGGTTCATAAATGCAAAAGAGAGCAGTTTCTGTAAGTGTGAGGCTTTAAGACCCCAAATCACCTTGCATCAGAATTACCTGGAATGCTTGTTTAAAATGTGGATTCTTATGCTCGTCTGCCAGAGATTACAACTTACTAGGGGTGGACTGATGCCCAGGAATCTGCCTTTCAAATCAGCATGACAGATAATTTTATGCACACCAAACATTTAAAAACCAATGCTCTTAAAGCAATGTTTTACAAACTGTGGGATTCAACCCATTAGTGAGGTTTAAAAAAATCAACTTATAGGTCACCAACTAGCATTTCTCAAAAAATTAAGTAGACAACAGAATAGAATAACAGAAAAAAGTAGCCTGGAAGCAGTGCCTCACACCTGCATTCCCAGGACTTTGGGAGGCTGAGGCAGGCAGATCACTTGAGGTCAGGAGTTTGAGACCAGCCTGGGCAACATGGCAAAACATTGTCTCTACCAAAAATACAAAAAATTAGCTGGGCGTGGCGGTGTGCACTTGTGGTCCTAGCTACTCGGGAGGATGAGGTGGGAGGATCGCTTGAGCTCAGGAGGCAGAGGTTGCAGTGAGCCAAGATGGCACCATTGCACTCCAGCCTGGGTGAAAGAGTGAGACCCCATCTCAACAAAAAAAAGAATAACAGAACAAAGTAGAAAATCTCAGAGTACATCACACAAAGCAAAGATAAGTATTGTTTTGTGAAAGTATTGTTCTCAG
Organism: Hylobates moloch; assembly: GCF_009828535.3. Classification (NCBI taxonomy): domain Eukaryota; kingdom Metazoa; phylum Chordata; class Mammalia; order Primates; family Hylobatidae; genus Hylobates; species Hylobates moloch. The sequence goes on from NW_026652293.1 coordinate 7,519,508, forward strand.
CTATTTATGTGTATATATGTATATTCCAGCCTGTAGTATAAAATATAGAGATTCATGATCAAAACGTTTTAAAGTCACTGCTCCAGAGTAATGGTCTTAAATTATGGGAGATAATTACGTATCCCAGATCCTTTTGAGAATCATTTTTGTTTTTTTTTTTTTTTTTTTTTTTTTTTTTCAGTTACCATCCATAGGACTCTGCTTGATACTTTTTGAGACTCTGAGGATTCTAAGTATTTTCTTCTAAAGAAGGGAAGGAGGGAGGGAGGGAGGGAAGGAGGGAAGCGGAGAAACATTATAATTTGCATAGATAAATCCAGCGTGTACCTGAACTTCTAGAAGCCTATCCCTCAAGGGCTTCTCTTGAGGACAGTTCCTACAATGTCTGGTCACAGTGGGCACCCAACAACCACTGTACCATGCCAACAGCTTTCTCCCCATGCTCTGTAAATGACCCCAGTGTCTTCCTTATATACCTGTAAGATAAGTGGTCGCACTATGATGATTGTTTTCCTCTTATTTTTAGGGTGACTAGGAATGCCAAAGCTAAACAATGTTCTACAGAACACTGGGAGAAAGCAGTTGGCATATTCCCAGAATGAGGATTCTGAAAGCAATGGTGTGGGTCCAATGTCACTGCTTTCCAAGGAACATGCTCCCTGTCTACAGGGAGTGTCTACTCACTCCCGACAAGGGCAGACAGTGGCACTGGCACAATTGTGCACCCCTAGTGATAAAGTCAATAGAATAATATCTACTTTATTTGCAAGTTGGTGAATTATTTGACCTACAAATGTACCCACAGACACAGAGGCCCCAGCCTCACCTTCTCCATATGAAAAGGACATAAGGTCCCTAGTCCTAGATGGAAGATTTTAAAAGGGTATAAACATTTAGAAAAACAACCAACAGCCCTAGCTTGATTATCAACACAGTCCCATCCTGATGGTTAAACCTATCAGTACATAGAAAGAGTAAAAATGAGGATAAAGGTTTTAAAAACCAGCCTTTGCTAAGTGAGGAATATGAAGAAGAGATGGAAAGTGGCAAGGTACAATAGGGGGCGGGGACGGTGAAGAGAAATGGAAGAGTTGGGGAGGAAGGACCATTGAGAAGACAGAGAATCAAACCCCAAAACTATTCTAAAATTTCCTGATGCTTTTCAGTAATTTGTTTTCATGCGGTGGAAATTGGCGCAGCATCTAGGATACTTTGGGCCCATCTGTTTTTGAACTTAAGCTGCAGACAAGATTCAGAACAGCTGGAATCAGCAGCACTGACCAGGTTATATGTGTCTGGAGGAAAGAGAAATAAAATGAGTGTGTGGGAGATGGAGGAAGAGGGTTAAATGGGGCAGAGGAAGGGGATTCTGGAAGCCATTCCCAGACAGACAGGAGAAAATGGCCAGGCCATCAGAAATGATGCAAAAGAGCTATTAGAGAGGCCAAAGCATGTAACTGAAGAAAGTCCAGGAGGAGAAATTTCAATTTCAGAACAGGGCACTAGAGAAATTTCAATTTCAGAACAGGGCACTAGCAAACAGTCTCACAAAAGGACGTAAAAGTTTGCAAGTTTGAGTGTCAATGTGCAGTGCCCCAGGGCTTCACGTCTGAGAGGACAGATCAACATCATCCTAAGGTCTTACATCAAGCATATTACATGGGCTGCTGGTAAACAGTTCACACAATCATGGCCTACAGCTGAGCAGATGCTGATGCTGATGCTAGATTCTTGGTTCGCTAAATGCAAAAGAGGTGATGAGGGAGAATGGCAAGGAGAACCTAGGAGTAGGCTTAGGAGAAATTGGCAAGGATCTCAATCCATACGATGGCTTGCTTAGAGACAGGGCTGGTCCAGAAGCAGGGGAAAATGGTTGGTTTGTTCTCAGTGCATGTCTGGCCTATGTCCCCATCACTGACTTCTGCTAAAGCCCTGACTTAATCTATGGATACATGAGTCTCTCACTTTTCCTGAATCTGCTCCATCTTTAGTCAAGGTTTGGCAGTGAGAAATGTCAAGATCCCATTCTGGAGAGGAAAACATTAAATACAAACAAATAAATAAACCAAATTATATTTCAAACAAATAATATAACTACATTGAAGGTCTGGAGGTTGAGGGATGCTATGGTTTGAATCTGGTTCGTTCCCTCCAAAACTCATGTTGAAATCTGATTGCAATTGCAAGTGGTATTGAGAGGCGGGGCCACTGGGGGTTGTCGGGGTCATGGGAAGAATCCTTCATTAATAAGATTAATATTCTCATGGAAATGAGTTCTCACTCTTGTGGGACTGGATTAGTTCCTGAGAGAGTGAGTTGTTGTAAAGCAAGCTTCTTCCTAGTGTTTGCTTTCTTTTCACTCATTCCCCAGCCTTTTAGCTTCTCCGCCATGTTGTCAGGCAGCACATGGCCCCCACCAGGAGCTGAGCAGATGCTGATGCCACGTCCTTATACTCTCAAGCCACTACAGTTGTGAGCCAAATAAGCTTCTTTTCTTTATAAATTACCTGGACTCAGGTATTCTGTTATGGTGACACAAAACAGACTAAGATAGGAAAGAAAGAACTAGTCAGCTAACTTTTGAACACTGTGTCTTGGCCCTCAAGGCTAATAACAAAAAGAACTCTAAACCAGTATTAAAATCTAGTCAGTAGTCTTCTTTTTCAGAGGCATGGGTTAGTAATTCTGAAACAACTTTCTGTACACTCTAGGACTGAGCAATTAAGTGAACATGTGTGTTATGGATAATAGGAACCAGGTTTCTCACTGTTCAGAGAACAGGAAAGGGGAGAAAATTAAAACATGTGGTATTGGATTGGAATGAAAGATACTGATATGAACTCATCAGCTTTAATATATATAAATATACAGACAGATAAAGAAATAGCTACTTGTAGAAGTACATGGGTGTGTGTCTGTGTGTGTGTGTGTGTGTGTGTGTGTCTATGTGTACATACATATATCTACTACCTCTGTCTGCTGAAACGGACTATAAATAATGGTACTTCAGTTACAAAGAGCATATTTAGCATCCATGGTTTTTAAATACCATTTCCCACTAAAAGCAACCAAGGCTCTCTGAAAAAATTGTCAATTCCATAGTAAAGGCAAGGAAAGTACAAGTTAAGCCTGGAACATCTTGTTGTGCCATCAAGTAAGGAAGTGCTCAAAGAATGATGGGGACATATCAATAAGACACAGGAGCCAGCTTGAAGGGACTCCATTGGCCAAATCTAGAACCATATGAACATTAAAATAAAGATGTTAAAGGACTATAACCTGTTGAATAAAATAATAAGCCACAAGTCCACACTGATATAAACCAACAAACCAGACCAAAAAGTGGGGGTGATGGAAAAGCTCTTCCTTACAGTAGAATTGCAACTGATAAATGAAAAAGGAATGATGAAAACTGGAAAAATGACTCTTTGGTAACCATCATAATAAAAATTGATTCAAGCAAGAATTATAATGGATGCTAAAACTAGTGAGTATAAAAGGTGAAGGGTAAGCTGATATTTACATGGTCTCAAAGTATCTCTCCACAATATATGCATTAATTACAAAGCTTATAGAACAACTTCATGGTGGAGAAACCTAGCAGACACAACTGTAACCAAATGGTCAAATTTAACATCATCAGTAATGGCACAAATCATCAGCAAGATGCACTGAGAAGAACGTGACATTACGTTTTATGGTATTCCTGCCAAAAGTGTGTGACTTGAATCTAATAATAAGGAAATTATCAGAAATTGCCAGAAATACCAAATTAAGGGACATTCTACAAAATAACAGGGCCAATGTCAATGTCTTGAAATATAAAGAAAGATCTGGAAATCATCCCACATTAAAGGAAACTAAAGAGATAAGACAATTGAATGAATTGCATAATCTTGGACTTTCTTTTGCCAAAAAAGGCCATTTTTAGAACAACTGGTAAAATCTGAATGTCTATTGATTAGATAATAGTATTGTATCAATCTGTATGTCCTGATTTCGATGACTGCACTACAATTATGCAAAAGAACATCCTTATTTTTAGTAAATACACCCTAAAGTATGTATGGATAAAAGGTCATCATGTCTGCAATTTACTCTCAAGTATTTCAGAAAAACAAAATATGTGTGTGAGAATTGGGTATAAAAAGGGTGAAGTATAAAGCAAATGTAGTAATATGTTAACATTTTGGGGCAATCTGGGTAAAATGGTAGTATACAGAAATTCTTTGTGCTATTCCTGCAATTTTTCTGTAAGTCTAACATTATGGCAAAATTTTAAAACTGTTTAAAGATTGTATTCTGGAGAAAAATGAAATCATTTCTCCCATCTCTCCTTTGGCAGTAAGTGTATATTATTTTGTGCTATCTTTTTCACATAAACTCTCTGTCTTCCACATGACACCATGAGCTTCCTGAGGGAAAGAACAGGATCCTATACCTCTTTGTGACCCCAAACCTGCAGAGAACCTATTGGTCATTAGCAATGAGAATGAAGTCAAATGTTTATTACTGATTCACATATAATAAAGGTGACTAACAGGGTGACTCATAACCCAACAATTCTGTCTCCTCAACCTGGAAGTCTATGCCTTATCAGAGCACATACAAATATATATAAACAAACTTAAAATATTTCACATTAAATAATAACTCCCATGAGCTAGAATGGTAGCTTATTCTTCTATGTATATTTAATTCCTTGTACAACTCTTGGCACAGAATAAGTGTTCAATAAATGTTTGCTGAAAGATTAAGGGAACCTCATATACCAGGATTGGTGTTCACCAAATTCGTACAAATGGACAAAACAGCCAGAAGTGGACTTCTTTTCCAGAAAGAATAATAGTACAAAGATGGGCTGGGCGCAGTGGCTCACACCTGTAATCCCAGCAGTTTGGGAGGCCGAAGTGGGCAGATCACCTGAGGTCAGGAGTTTGAGACCAGCCTGGCCAACATGGAAAAACCCTATCTCTACTAAAAATATAAAAAGTAGCCAGGCATGGTGGTGCACACCTGTAATCCCATGTACTTGGGAGGCTGAGGCACGAGAATTGCTTGAACCTGGGAGGCCAAGGTTGCAGTGAGCCGAGATGGCATCACTGCACTCCAGCCTGGGCAACAGAGTGAGAGACTCCATCTCAAAAAACAAAAAACAACAACAACAAAAATTGTTCAAAGATGTTCTTAGCTTCCAAAAGAATAAGCAATTTTATCAAAGATTTTCAAGCCAGTTGTTTCTTGCTAGAGTGGCTCAAAAACATTCCCAGATCTGGTAAATTGCTTTTTTTCATCTGATGTACAATAAGAACCTTTCTAAAGTCTTCTTTAATTTGGTACCAAGGAAGCCTACCAAAGATGTATTATATTTTTTCCACTATGGCTTCCCTGAACTATGCTGTAAAGTAGAAGGTTTCCTAAGCGCTCATCATCTGGCTGGAAACTCGGTATGTGTGCTTGGGGACTAGGGGATGGGGATAAAGAAGAGGCAGCATTGAAGTCTTCATAAGCCATATTCTCATCACTCACTTCTGTTTTTTGTTGTTTTTTTTTGAGATGGAGTCTCACTCTGTCGCCCAGGCTGGAGTGCAGTGGCGCCATCTAGGCTCACTGAAAGCTCCACCTCCCGGGTTCACACCATTCTCCTGCCTCAGCCTCCCGAGTAGGTGGGACTACAGGCACCCGCCACCACAACCAGCTCATCTTTTGTATTTTTAGTAGAGATGGGGTTTCATTGTGTTAGCCAGGATGGTCTCGATCTCCTGACCTTGTGATCCGCCCGCCTCGGCCTCCCAAAGTGCTGGATTACAGGTGTGAGCCACCGCACCCGGCACCTCTGTTTAATGAAGTAAAGAATATCTAGCAAAACCAACACTGAGAAAGTATCAGGTTAAAATCCAAGACAAAGCCCATAACAATAACCCATTAATCAGTATATCATAAAAACCTGAGTTGCATCCTTCAGAAGGTACGAAGGGAGGTGCACCTGTGTGCTCTTCCTGTGTGTTTTTCCTCCTATGTGATATGGTTTGGATGTCTGTCCCCACCAAATCTCATGTTGAAATGTGATTCCAAATGTTGGAAGTAGGGCCTGGTGGGAGGTGACTGGGTCATGGGGGTAGATCCTTCATGAATGGTTTAGCACCATCTCCATGGTGATAAGTGAGTTCATGCTCACTTAGTTCACAAGAGATCTGGTTGTTCAAAAGTCTGGGACCTCCCCCGACTCTCACTCCCACTCTCACCATGTGACATGCTGGCTCCCCCGGTGCCTTCTGCCATGATTGTAAGCTTCCTGAGGCCTCACCAGAAGCAGATACCAGCACCATGCCTCCTGTACAGCCTGCAGAACCATGAGCCAATCAAATCTTTTTTCTTTAGAAATTACCCAGCCTCAGGTATTTATTTACAGCATCGCAAAAAATGGCCTAATACACTGTGTATTTGTATGCACGTGCATCTAGGACTCTGTGGTAAGAAAGGGCACACATTTCCACCCATTACCAGAGAAAACAGGAGCAAGAAGGAGACTGACAAATCCAGTCAATGTATAATAAGGAGTGAGGGAGGAGAAGGAGGGGAGGAAGTCAATACACCTAAGAAGCCAACCCTTTCTTAACTGTGCCTGCCTTCCTGGGTTTACCTTGCTCTGTTTTAGAGTCCACTCAATAGCCTGTGCTTTGTCTTCAAGGAAATCCATCTGAGGCATCATTTCTACCTGCACACTGCAGAAATCAATTCTGTACAACTTCCTCCTTTTGCTAAATCCCTGAGATGCTGCCTATAAATTCAAAAAATTTCAAGCATCAACAATAACCCCTACCCCCACCCTAGAACTTAGTTATGAACATCTGTTGTTTACAAGGGTTCGGGCTGAGAGCTGCCAGACTTGTTCTGCAACCTCTACTTTAACACAGAGGCTGCCAGGGAGGGATGTCTGAATTTCATGCAAGGATGCCCTGTCCCGACTGCTTAAGCAGGAATCAGCAAACACAGCTCAGCATCCTACTGTTGAAGATAATCCTAGTTTGTTCGATTCGTTTTCTAATCCTGGCTCTTTAACCAGCTGCACCCTAAATATATTAAGAAGCAGAACTGTGCTCATTGATTCTCCCTGAATTTAAAACCCAAGGAGCAATGACAGTGGAGATGTATAAAAGGAGGAGCTAGCAGAAAAGATGAACCTATTTCAACTCTGAAAAACCCAAACCCTACTTTTTTCTCATTCTCTCTAAATCTTTCATTAACAATGAGTCCTTCCCATGTCACACTGTTTCTTTTCAACGTGTGATACTTCTGTGCAGCGTAGGAATTAGATATTAAAGTCTTTACGTCAATTAACCAGGGAGCAAATCTAATTGAGAACATAACTATACTATCTTTTACCTTTCCCTGACTGAACCAAGTACAAGTCCCTCCTGAGTATTCCACCTTTCTTCTTTTCCTGGTGACTACTGGAACCTGCTTTAAATGGGGTGCTATTTTTAAATTCCTGTGCACATGTGTTCTTATTATTCTCTCTGAGCCTGCCCGATTTTCCCCATTTCAATTATAAAAGCATGTATGGCAGAGACTGTCTTTTCTTCTTATCTTGTAAACCCTCCCTCTTAACACAGTCAGCTCCCAATAAGATGACACAGCTTTTGCCTTGAAAAGAGAACTGGATCAAAGTAAATTCATTTAATTGGCTGCGAATTCCTGAGAATTAAAAATCCCAAGAACACATTGCCTACTAGTAGTTAGACACATTGCTTCCTGTGTCTGCTACAGAATTATTATGGGGTTTACAGGAGCAGAGAAAAGGAAAACTAAAAGCTCCCTGCACACTAGCACTGTTGTCAAGGAACGTGATCACTACTGTCTTTGCTCCATGGAGCTGAAAGCCTGAGGTGTGGCCTGCTGACATTCCAGTGGCAGATCCTAGGAGACACAGGAAACTCTCGGGAGTCTCCAACATCCTCCCAATTGCTCATAAAAGCATATTTTGCTTCTGACCTGCCCTCTTATCATTCCCTACCCTAAAAGGAAGATATAAAGCCATTTATGCAGAAGCTTGGGAGCTTCTGTTTGGCCTCATGAAACAAACAACCCAGTAAACCACATACTGTTACGTTCATGACTAAGGTTTGTGCTGCACTGGCCCTTGATGGTAGATACTGCAGGAGGCTGAATAGGACTGGCCTTCTTTTATTTGCCCAAGTCAAAATTGGGACCTGTGGGCCTCAACAGTATATCTTTATAGAAACTCAGCAATTTGGCAATAGGGCTAACTATTAACTCCAAGAGGATGAGAAAATCAGAGAGTGGTTGTATGACAAATGTCCTCCTCTTCATGATTATGAGCCTGGATCTAAAAGTAACCCACCCAGGTTGAACTATATGACACCTTACAGAACAAAACATACAATTGCTGAGTTTTTATAGGGACTGATCATGCAATTACACAGAGTCACATAATTGCCTATGTCCTGTCCAATGTAGCTGTACCATAAAAATCAGGGTAGGGGACGAATTTATCGTTCATGAGGGCCCACAGGGGTCTGAAGAAAATAGAAACTGACATATTACCCAGCCAGGCTTAGGAATACTTAACCCTGCACAAGGAATGACTAGTGCATCTAATATACCAGTGTTTTACCCAGTACAGCTGTGCTCAGGCCCAAATCCTGAGGACAGGGATAATAGTTGCTACTATTTACATTTACTATGTGCCAAGCACTGTCCTAAGTGTTTCACATATTATTAATTCACTTAACCAGCATAACAACTCCATAAGGTAGTTATGAATATTATCTTCATTTTGCAAACGAGGATACTGAGGTGATTAAAACCTTTCATCTAAAATCACACAGCAAGTAAGTGGGGGAAATCCAGGATTGTGAACCCAGGAAATCTGGTTCCCAGAACTTGTGATCTTAACTATCAGGGTTGACTCTTCTGCGGCTGATCTTAACTATCAGGGTTGACTCTTCCTGATAATTATATCAGCCACCATTTATTGAGCATCCATTAAGTCACAGACATTAGCTAGTGCTGTATATACATTATATATATCCTTAGAAGAACCCTTCAAGGTAAGTATTACTGTCAACATTTCACAGGTAAGAAACTGAGGCTAACAGGGGTTAAGTGACTTGCTTAAGGTCACAAGCTAGCAGTAGAAGAGACAAGATTCAGACCCAAGTTTTTCTAGCTCAAAGCTCTAGTTTTTTCCACACAAAGTCACAAAGCTTCCCAAAGAACTTTTTTTTTTTTTTTTTTTTTGAGACGGAGTCTCGCTCTGTCACCCAGGCTGGAGTGCAGTGGCGCGATCTCGGCTCACTGCAAGCTCCGCCTCCCGGGTTCACGCCATTCTCCTGCCTCAGCCTCTCCGAGTAGCTGGGACTACAGGCGCCCGCCAACACGCCCGGCCAAAGTAGGGACGGGGTTTCACCGTGTTAGCCAGGATGGTCTCGATCTCCTGACCTCGTGATCCGCCCGCCTCGGCCTCCCAAAGTGCTGGGATTACAGGCTTGAGCCACCGCGCCCGGCCAAGAACTTTTAACTGAATTCTTTCTCTCTTCCAAAGACTGGATCACCCTGTCTTGCTGATTCCCAAACGGCCTTCTTGTGTCTCTTCCATTCTGCTTTACCCATGTGTGAGAAGTCCTCCCAACTCTTCCTCCAAAAAGGACTCAACCACGATCTAAGGTTCTACATGAACTGGGCCCACGCAAAACACACCAAAGAACCTTCTGTTAATTTCTGAACAAAGGCATCTTGAGCCATGGAGAAGGGAAGCCAACCCTTGCAACACCAGATGCTACATCTGGGCAAAATCTTTCCTGAGGGAACAAACAGCTCCCAAATATGTCCAAAATGAGTAAGTGACGCACTGGTCCCAGGAAGTCAGGGGTTCTCCCTCCCGGGAGCTTCATGTTTCCTGGTACTTTCCTTCTCAAGGTCACTCCATAAGCCAATGAGGAACTTTCTGGCCTTCCACCCTTTTCTGATTTGCAACCACAACTATAACATTTTCCATGGCCAACTGACTCTATGCTTTTCAACCCAATGCTATCCTGTGAGACTGGTGAATGACTTTGAACTCAACTCCAGGGGAGGAACCCATCCGCAGTGTGATGTAACTACAGAGATGGTGCACATTCAAATACTGGGCCTGAAGCCGAGAACACAGGCTCTACAATAATTTTTCTTTAATTAATTGTGTGACTAACCTCCCACTGAAAGGAGTATTGCAGGCTGAATGTCTACCAAATTCTTAAGATACCTAGGCCCTGCTCCCTCACATCGCTTCCAGTAGTGACACAACTGATAACCAGCCAAACAAGAAAGTGTACTTTCTATGTCTACCTCCTTGATATTCTGCTAATTTAATATTAGTGAAAATAGGAGATTGTCTTACTCTTCTCTATGTCCAGTACTAAACCCAATTCCTGATACATAATTAGGTTCCCAAAATGTATACTCAATGATACACAAATAAATATATTATTTAAATTCCTTTATACTCTCTGTAATCTGAGTGTCACAGATGACACAAAGGAAGTTTCCCCTTCGTTCTTCTAAACCCTTACTATTGGAAATCACAAATATTTCCAGTTTCAACCATCCCCTCTCTGTGCACATGTGCAAATCTCTACCAACAGCCAAAAAATCTTTTTAGCTCTGCATACAGCCATTCATTTTGTCAGCTACTAGAAATTTCAGCTTCAATACTCTTCCAACACCTTAAATTTAAAATCCAAAACCAAATTTCTCATATTTTACCCCTTTAAAAACAATTCCTTCTCCTAACTTCTGTTAAAAAAACTTCTAGATTTCAGCTGGGCACAGTGGCTTATGCCTGTAATCCCCGCACTTTGGGAGGCCAAGGTGTGCGGATCACCTGAGGTCAGGAGTTCGAGATCACCCTGACCAACACGGAGAAGCCCTGTCTCTACTAAAAATACAAAATTAGCCTGGCGTGGTGGCGCATGCCTGTAATCCCAACTACTCAGGAGGCTGAGGCAGGAGAATAGCTTGAACCTGGGAGGCAGAGGTTGCGGTGAGCTGAGATTGTGCCATTGCACTCTAGCCTGGGCAACAAGAGCGAAACTCCGTCTAAAAAAAAAAACCAAACAACAACAACAAAACCCAAAAAAGCCCCTCTATTTCTTTTAAAGATACCATTAATTTATCAATCACCCAAGTCAAAAAGACACTTTACAGACCTCTTTCTTTTATGCTTCCAAGCTCACTTGAAACCTGAATCCCATCAGTCAGCAATTCCTGTAGATTCTTCCTGCACCAGGTGCTTTCCATCTGTCTCTAGACTGTAAGCTCTAGGAGTACAGGGGTGGGTATCTGGCATGTGTCTGGCACATGGTAAGAAGATATATATTTGCTAAATGGACAGAAGGATAAATTCCTCTTCTTTTCATTCCTACCATCCCAAACTAACTTAGATCCTTATGATCTACTGCAGCAACTGGTTTCCTTGGTCTCATGTTTCTTGTCATTTAGCAAACTACCACTAGGTTAATCTTCCTTAATCAGAGTTCATACCTATTTAAACCATCAGTGGTTTCCAGTGTCTATTGCATAGAGCCAAATCTCTAATCAAGAGTCAAGGCCCTCCACAATACAAACCTATCTACCTTTGTCCACTTCTTCCATATCCACTTATTCTCCCAGCTAAACCAGTCTACTCACTGTACCTCAAAAGTGCTTTGTTCTTTCTTCTAGCTGTGCCCCTTTTTCCTAGAATATCTTCCCCTCCCTCTCAAGAGCCATTTTCTTTAAAGCTTTGTTCAAATCTCATTTCCTTACTGAAGTTTCCTGTCTACATCAACTGAACCTCATCTCTTCTGCAGCATATACTTAGTACTTACTACATATAGCCTTATGTTGAAGATTTGTATTCTTGTATTTGAATTTAATGTCTCCCTGACTAGATTATAATTTCACATGGGAAATAACTACTCCTTTTATTTCTTTGGATCTCTGTCCTCTAAGAGTTTAGAACAAAACCTCTAAAATAGTCAACAAATATGTGTTGAGGAGAGAAAGAAGCTGGGAGAAACGCTGAAAAGATATTGACAGTGGGTTATAAAATAGCAGAAGGTCTCTGCAAGGAACACAGCAGGACAGAAATGTAGAAGTATTGCTCTAAAAACTCAACAGAAAAAAAAGCTACCTAAAAAAATGAGCTATTAAAAGCAGGAGATCAAAACCAAGTGAGCTATGACTGAAAGGTAATTTACAACAAATCTATTAAAAAAAAAAAAAACAGCCAACACATTATCAATTAGAGTCCTGCTGGGCCATATTAACACAGATTCCACTTAAAGGAGACAATCAAAGGCTCAGCAACAAATAGGAATATATTTATGCTCTTCAAGGAGCCAAAGAAAATGCAAGAACATCTTCCCTAGAAAAGCTTCCTACCCTCGCATAACACTTTATCACTGCTCTTAATCAAACCAGGCTGACAGAATTTCAGACATTAGCAGGGTCTTCCCACAATTCACAGGGATGGGGGAAGCCATGTTACCTGTCTTAAACAAAGCAGAATAACGTAGGGTCAGATAATCGCTACAGTTCTATCTGCGGCATCTCTCATTCTCTGGGGGAAGGAGAAAGAAGGAGAGGGATGGAACCAGAGGGTCAGACTGCAATGGAGTCAGAACTGTGCAGGCTTTAATGAGGATGTCTGCACTGAGCACAATGTGGGAGAGGACAAAAGGTGAGCAGGAGCAGAGCAGAGTAGGAAGCAAAGCCAAAGGGTGACAGCGTAATGGCTTCCAGGAGAGGAGGTGTCCAAAAGACGAAGAAAGCAGTTCAGCAGCGTCCATCCCTAAATGCAATCACTTAGAACTGTAAGAAAATAACCAACCTAACCCAGTATGAGTGGCTGAAACCTAGCCAGGGTAAGAAAGTGGCCTGGAAAAGGGTGAGATGAATCCATGTGGACCGAATTCAGCCCTGGCCAACCTGCTGCATCCCAAGTTGAATAGTTTCCACGTCCCTGAGATGGGTCTGTCCAGAGTTGCTGCTGGCAGCTGCTCTCCTGGCAGTACAGGAAGACAAATTCATGGCATTGCTAGCCCAACAGCTGCTACAGCTCCGGGGGAGGTGATGAGTGCCCGCTGAGATGTTCTGGACAGAGAATGAACTATTCTGGGACCAGTCCTAGAGTCAGCAAAATCAAGGCTACAGTTCACCGACTGAATGAAAATACAGTACTATTGTCACTCCAGAGACCCAGGAAACCAAGAGCACTTTCTCTGTCCCAGCTTCTTTGAATTCCATTGATTCTTGCCCTCACACTTGGCCCCATCTTGTCTATTTCCAAGGGTATGACCTCAGTTTCAGCCCACATTAACCTCACCACTGGACTCCTTTCTTAACAGGTCCTCCTCCTTCCAATCTCTCTGCTCCAATTGATCATATGCATCGTTGCCATAGTTACCCTTCGAAAGCACAGCTATAATTATGTTCCTTGCTCAAAAACTATCAATGGTCTCCCATGCTTACAGAATAAAGTCCAAACCCTGTCGCCTGGCATTCATAGACCTCTTTAATCTTCTGGCCCCTAACTTTTCCAGGTTTATTTCACTATCACATTTATAATTCCTGTTCTTCAGCAAAACAGATGAGTTATCCACCAGCCTTTGTTCTCACTTCTGTTAGCCTTTTCTAATACTGCTCTCTCTATCTAAAATGCTTCCTTTCCCATCTTTTCACCTTCTTTCTACAACTTCTCCATTGTCTCAACTGTATTAAGCTTAAAGGATCAATGCCTAGCATTGGCACTTTAATTTTTTCATCTCCCATCCATTGAACTTGACCTCCCTAAAGCCCTCTCCAGTCCCCCAATCAGAAGAAATCTCTCTTCTTTGTGCACCTGTGGCACTGTGTATGGATGGGTGGCCATGGTCTTTCCTACACTTGTCCTTTCATACACCATGGCAGATGCTGCTGATTGTCCCCCAATATTTCCCCTTCTTCTATATTAATAGAAACTCTATAGTCACCCAGAACAATAACTACACTTCCCAGCCTCCCTTGCAGTTCAGCATAACCACGTGACTAAGTTCTGGCCAGTCAGATATGAGTTGAAGAGGTGTGTGTGCCACTTCCAGAGTGCACCTTTAAAAATTAAGGCCATACCTGCCCCTTGTCCTGTTGCCTTTTCCTACTGGCTGGAATGAGAACATGGTGGCAGTGAGCCATCTTGGGTCATACAGAAAAGGATAACACTCTCGGGATGGAATAAGAAGCCTGACAGCCCTGGACGGCTAACACCTAGACTACGACATCAGAGAGAAATCAACCTCTATCTTGTGTATGCCATTATTACTTGGGGACTATTACATCAGCCAAACTTATATCTTTACCAAATCAGACATGCCTAAGATGCCTTTCCTATGCCAAAATGTCAAATTTTCAGTTGCCAGCAAATGTTTCAAGCTTGTCTTAGTGATGCTGACTGCCAGGTACCAATTCTGTTTCAGCAGGATAGTTGTCTCTGCACAGCAATGCTTGTGCTGTGCACATATTTTAACACTTGGTTATCTTTTGCAACACAAAAATGAGTGGAAATGGAAAAATAAAAGTGCTGTTAGTAATGTTGCATTGAGAAGTAGAGGTCTCATCATTGTACTAAGATAAGGGCAGAACTCATCAGCTTCGTGGACTCTTTAGGTATTCACTGAACTTGAGCAGGCAGGCCATGAGTTTAATTGTGGAAAAACAAACAGAACTAAAGACAAGGTATACAATGCTAAAAATATATCAGGTGAGGGATAATTCGGAATTTCACATACACACTTATTTATAATAATAGAACCTACCTACCCCACATAAAACCGTAGTTAGACATTCAACCATTTGACTTCTGTATACACTTTTAGCAATAAATTATGCATGAAAGTAGGATGTTGCCTGAGCCTCTCTTATTGAGTTTCTCACCACCTTGCGTGTATAAAATGCATTCGTACATATGTTCTATCTCCTCTTCTACCAGGCTGTACCATATGAAATTGCCATTTTGCCTTACAAAAAAACCCAGCAATTTCATATGTTTCACCCTAAGAGATTGAAAACATTTGGGTTTGGGGCTCGTTTTAGTCATCTTTGCATCTCTCACAATACCTTATACATGAGACAGTATCAGTAAGAAATTGCTCTTACAGATCTTCTACTTAAAACACTTCTAGTTCCATCAGACACCACTTTCCCACCTTACCTTCTATCCTTTGCCTTAAAAAACAAAACAATTCTCTCTCTCTCTCTCTCTTCAGGTAGCTTTTGCTTCTCCTCATAGTAACTTTTACTACCAATGCATAACTTTTATTCTCTAAGCCTGGGGTCCTGTATTTAGCTCTTTGTTCTCCTCTTTCTCTTCCCTGAATTCATATACTTTCATCTCTTCCACAATCACTTTTACCCCGAAGATTCTGCTAGCTATCCCCAGTCATAACCTCTTACCTCAGCAGTATGCCATCTCCACCTGGATACCTGATGGCCTCGTACTGCTCCACACCCAAAATGTTCAAAGTAGGATCACCATTCAAGACAGATCTTCCCTCAACACCCCTACTTCTATCGTGAATGCCACAATTCTTCTAGGTCACCAGGGTAGAGACACTGGGTAACCTCTCACTATTATGGTTCTATGCTTTATCCAGTCAGTTATCCAGTCCTATTTAGTTTCTTGAATACCTTCTGAATATATTCCTACTTCTTTTCCACTCCCCCTACTTTTTTTTTTTTGCTCTTACTTTGTGTGTAGATTACCCCGAAACCTTCCTCCTGGCCTTCTCTTTTCCTCATGTCTCTCTCCCCACCTAAGAACCCAGAGGACCCAATAAAATGCTGCCACACCCAATCTGAACTTCTCTGCTTGCTATCAAAGAGCTATCATTTGGGGTCTACTCTACTTATTTAACCTTATTTTCCACTGCTCTTGAAAACAGCTGCGTTCTCATAGCTCTACTGAAGCTCTTTTCACATTATACTATTTACATAGCTCTTTTCCCTGTTAACCAGGGGTTTTTTTTTTTTTTTTTTAGACACAGGGTCTCACTCTGTCACCCAGGCTGGTGTGCAGTGGTGCAGTCGTAGCTCACTGTAGCCTCCAACTCCTGGGGTGAAGCGATCTTCCCACCTCCTGAGAATCTAGGACTACAGGCGTGCATCACCATGCTGGGCTAATTTTTTATTTTTTGTAGAGATGGGTTCTTGCTATGTTGCCTAGGCTGGTCTCAAACTCCTCGCCTCAGGAGATCCTCCCATCTTACCCTCTCAAAGTGCTGGGATTACAGGCATAAGTCACCATGCTCCGCTTAAACAGGAATTCCTAAGTTTATGTTAGTTCCTATAGGAATCAACACAGAGCACAGTACTCAGTAGGTATTTAAAAGGAATTTGTTGAATAAGTAGACTGATTGTTACTCAGAATATGATCAGGCAGGAAGCTACTGGAGTAAACGAGCTATAAAGTGGAAAAGTTGCCCTCTTCCAGGTTCGTGTGCCACCTTGTATTAAATACTTTCCTTCCACAACACTTACCCCGACTTTAAATTACATATCTAATTGTGTGATTTGTTAAATGCTCATTTCTTCATCTAAGTGCTAAGTGGAAGAGGCAGTTTGTTCCCTGCTACACTCCAAGGCACAAAGGAGTTCAAGGAATGTGCAATGGAAATCAGTTAGATGAATGTGTTAGGAATCTTCCCTTTAATAAAGCTGGATCCCACCCTAGCCCCTACACCCTCTCATCACCAAATATTCCTGCTTCCTCTCACCTGCACCTGCTGTTCTCTCCTCTGCTACACAAATCTACCTCTCAAGCCTAGGTCCCACCTGCTTCATGACAACTTTGCAGACTATTCCAGAACCTTTAACCATCTCTGATCTCTCATCAGATCTATGTTGTACACAACACCAATGATCTCTTAATGAGATCATTACTGCTTTATGCTCTAATTGCTTCCTGTATTCAAAATCTTCTCTCCAACCACATAATGACTCCCTAAACTTCTCTTGTATTTTCCAATGCCTTGTACAAGCACAGAACTGGTCAGTTAATAAATACTCACTGGTTATTTGAGGAAAAAATGTTGCCAAGTACCATCTTTATCAGAAAATAAATCAATTCTTCTAAACTTGGAGAAATCACACTATTCCTAGTATGTGATCTTAATTAGAACAATTCAGATGACTTGGAGATTAACACATCTGAACCTTAATTTGTAACAAATACGTCCATAAGCTGAGAATATAATACTAAAAATCAAATGCTATTTTAAATTTAGGATGAGATTACCAACAGAATAAATCCAACTTTGAATCATTTTCTAAAGCAAATGATTCCTCCCCTAAGTCTTCATTTATCACATACTAAAATAACATTTTATTATCAGATGATTCTCTTATCATAAAGAGAATAAGACTTGGGAAAGATAAGAAACTCTGAGGAAAAAAACATCTGGAGGAAATTCGCATTCTGGCTTATTTTGAGATGTCATGTTCTCCTCAACCTTAACCCCATCTTCATTGCACAGAGCTGGCTTTTAAAGGATAATTTGTGTCCTGTATTATTAAGACAATAAACAGAAATAGAAAATGGGGAAAATAAGATACACTTGGCACTAATTCTTAAATTCATTCATTCATTTATTTATTCCACAATATTTAGTGAGTATCTACTATACACCACATATTACACTAGGCACTGTGGGACACTAGAAGATCAAACAAACTTACACAGTCCACTAAGAGAAGATAACAGAAGGTAGATAGTGCTGAATGCCCTAAGAGAAGAACAAATAAAATGATGTAAGAATTCAGAAGATGGAGAACTTTCTTCCTTCTGGGAGAATCAGGAAAATTTCCTGGAACAGGGAGCACCTGAGATGGGTCTTAAGACATGGGCATGGCTTAGACATGCAAAGATGGAAAGACTCACCACATAACCTCAAATAACAGGATGCCAGTGACCCACTGGAATGAATGTTCTGTTTGGCTTGGGTATAGTGGAACAGAAACAAGAAATAAGGTTGGAAAGCTGTTTGAGGCTTTCCAGATGTAGAGGGGCTTAAAGACCAAGCCAAAAAGCATGCACCTTTGTGAATGGAACAGCATTTCCCAAATGTCAATGTGCACACAAATCACACGCTATGTTGTGGGATCTTGTTATAGTAGGACTGGAGTAGGACCTGAGATTCTGCATTTCTAACAGTACAGATGATGCTGACACTGAGAAACTACAATTTGATATCAAAAACATAGATGGGCTGGGTGTGGTGGCTCACACCTGTAATTCCAGCACTTTGGAAGGATGAGGTGGGAGGATCACTTAAGGCCAGGAGTTCGAGACCAAACTGGGCAACATAGCGAAACCCTGTCTCTACAAAAATTAAAATAAAATAAAAATAGCTGGGTATGATGGTGCACACCTGCAGTCCCAGCTACTCAGGAGGTAGGCTGAGGCAGGAAGATCACTAGAGCCCAAGAGTTTGAGGCTGCAGTGAGCCAAGATCATGCTATTGTACTTCAGCCTGGGTGACAGAGCAAGACCTTATCTCTAAAAATAATAATAATCATAATAAAAAGAACATAGACAATGGAGAGACATTGAAAGTTTTGCAGAAAGAAACTCTCTGATCGCCAGTGTGTTCCAGGAAGATTAACTCCGATCACAATGGAGCAGACAGATTGGAATGGAGAGAAACTGTAGACCAAGCTTGTCCAACCCACGGACTGTGGGCTGCATGGGGGCCAGGATGGCTTTGAATGCAGCCCAACAGAAATTTGTAAACTTTCTTAAAATATTATGAGGGTTTTTTTGCAATTTTTTTAAGCTCATCAGCTATTGCATTAGCATATTTTATGGGTGGCCCAAGACAATTCTTCTTCTTCCAATGTGGCCCAGGGAGACCAAAAGATTGGATACCCCTGCTGTGGACTGTTATCCTCAATGCTGGCTGTTCATTAGAATCACCTGGGAAGCTTTTACACCACCCTGTTACCCAGGCCTCACTCCCAGAGATTCTCATTTAATTGGTCTGGAGTGTGGCCCAGATTTCTGTATTTTTTTTTAAAGTTCTCCAGGGAATTCTAATATGCAGCCAGGGTTGAAAATCTCTGCTATAGAAGATATGGTAAATACTGCAATCATTCAGGCAAAAAAGATGATGATCTAAACTAGGGCAATGGCTCTGGGAACCAAGTGAAGGGGCCAGCTGTATAAAATAAAGTAAATGTAGAAGAAATAGACCTTAGCAACTGCCTAGACAGGGATTTAGATATAATGGCCTCAGCATCATTTATTTCTTCTAATTAAAGACAGTTTGGTGAAATGGTTAAAAATATAGACCCTGGAGCCAGACTGCCTGGGTTTGAATTCCAGCTCTACTATTTACTAGGGGTGTGTGAGTGTGTGTGAGAGAGAGAGAGATATTAAGATAGACCCTGAGTTAAGCCCCTTAACCTTTTTATGCCTCAGTTTCCTCATCTATAAATTGGGGATAATAACAACCGTCATATGGAGTTGTTGCTGGGATTAAGCAAGCTAACGTATATGTAAAGCCCTTAGTAGCATGCCTAGCAACAGAGCTATAAACAGTTTGCTGTTATTATTAGCATGGTTCATCATCTACTCTCATCTCTATGAAATGTTGAATTGCACAAAGACCTGGAAAACGAGAAGTCCTCGAGGGCTTTCAACCAATCTGAAGCCAGGGGCTCCTGAATCCAGCTGGGTCTAAGTGGGGTACCCTGCCCCCCTCCACCCTGGACCCCATTCCAAGGTCTCAGAGAGTAACAGCCACAGAGCCCCTACTTGAATTGCTGGTCCTTGGTGCTGCGTGTCTTGGCCAGGAAGCGTTCTGCCAGCTTCTCCAGGTTGCGGGAGTAGTCCATCTCAATCTCTGCCTTCTTTCGGAAGAAGTCCTGGAGGTCCTGCAACAGTTGCACCCGAAGCTCACACTGCTGGTCCAGGCATTTCATCTGCTCTGTGAGCTGAGCACGGATCTCTACAAAAAAAAACAAGAGAAGACAGTCAGAAAGACAGCCCTAAATAAACCACCATGCATGCCAATATTCACCCACCTTCTATTTATTTATTCCCCCTGCCCTGGGAAATTGAAAGCCCTGAACAAAAAAGCCTAAAGTCTAAACTGGCCATACAATGTGAGGCACCTCCAAAAATGCCAACCCTTTTTACACCATTAAAGAACATTGTGAACCAGGAATCTGCTGAATCACTTAGGAGAAGCTGCTTATTAGAAATAATAACATTCCTACCTACCATTTATATTACTATGTTTCTAGTGGCACAGAGCCAGAATCTGGGTTGTCTTCTGGCAGAGGGCCCAAATGAATTATCACCCCAACCATCCTATGAGGGAGGTACTACCTCATCCCCATTTTAAAAATGAGAAAATGGAGTTTCGAAGAAGTCAAACTTTTAAGTGGTGAAGCTGGGATTCAAACCCCAAGAGACTGACTTTAGAGCCCATGCTCCTACTTTTTGCATTTTTCCCCATCATTTCAAAATGTTGTTTAGCATCTTCATGAAGTAGGATGAAGGTCAGGATATTTTAATGGAGATAGAAAGAAAATCTCCCAAGGTCAAATGGTAGCAATCAAAACAAAACAAGCACAATAACCTCTGGGCAAGCAAACCATTCACTGTCAATCAGAGTTCACAGTTTCCAATATCACAGAATGAAAATCATTTTTTAAGAAGACTTGGAAAGAGATTTTTTTCACTAACAAATATCACTCATATCTGTGTTGATTAATCTTCATAGATGCTGAAGTGCCTCTATAGTGTCATAGCTAGAAATACTTCTGGTTAAGCTCTAGCATGCAGATTTCTGGCTGGTCAGGGTCCTTATATGGAGCTAGCAAACACTCTCTCTGGAATTGCTGCAAAGGCAGCTACAGATGCGACCAGATCTGCCTCAAATGCAGCACTGCATTTGTTACTGACAAGAGACCTGGCACTCACAGGAAGCAGTCTGCCAAAGCCAGACTGATTTTCAGCTCAGAGAAGGCTTGCAGTGTGTATCCTGCTGAAGTTATGTCCCAATCCCCAACTGAGTCAGAATGGAGCCATTTCTTTCATCCTTTCCCTTTGCAAGCCTGCTCAGCTCCAAATGCATTAGGATGTGACAGTGACTCCAATCCCACAGAAAAGGAGCACCTATACTATGCCTTTCTTTATGCGTGCCCCAAATTCATTCCCAAATAGTACAGTTGTAACAATGCTTTCTGTCTATGCTATGTAATGCTATGTAATGCATCATTATGGGGAGAGGGGGTCTAGAGTTTTCATGTGAGCTGCAGATAAATCAGAGGCAAATCAGGATCAGAACTGTGATGCTGAAATGTTCTTGAAGCAATGAGGATGGGTAAATGGTGCATTTAGCTTTGCCTTAAAGTAGTTGAGGCTCCACAATCTGTCCCCATCTACATTTTTGTTTCTGTTTTTACAAATATCAATGTCCTTTGCAGATGATCTCAGGTGATCTGTAAGCGCAATTCTCACCCTCTTCATCCTCATCTCTCTCCCTGTCAACCACCAATGCCAACCAGCCCTGCAGTAACCTCACCTGAACTGAAACTGAGCTCCGGAGGACTGTTTCAAGCAGACAGAAGGCTGTGCAGAAAAGCTGCCTACCTAATCACTCATCAAAGCTCTCTTGTTCTGTGTTTTACAGAGTCTGATTACAAGGGTATTGGGGGTAAAGATCTGCAGAGGTTATGTCAGGCATCTGGTTCTTGCCAGGGATTTCTGGGTCTCTTAAAGGGAACAGCCCTTGTTGAGACTATTCCTGTAGGCATCTGTGCCCCTTCAGTATATTAGTGAAAAGCTGATAGTAATAGTCATTGGGTGGGCAGACTGTACATTGAGAAGGCATTCAGAATGCTTACTAATATTACTTAAATTTCATCCATTAAGTAAGAACTAAGACCTTTTTAGGGTGGAAAGGCTTTCCAGGTACTGAATCAGTAACAGATGTACAGGGGATATGGATGGGCAGTAAGGCTGTCAGGTCCCTCTGAGTCCCCTGTAATGCACTTAAGAATTTACCTCGGTAATCTCACTCACCAGGGGAATAGAAAGGAACAGTTAGTTGGATGACACCCACTCTCTGCCAAAAAAAGAGAGGACAAGGCAAAATCCCATGAAGTTCCAGAAGTAGGCCACTCCAGAGTTAGCCTGTCCAAGGAATGAGTACTTAATAGGAGGCCTCTGAGATACGTGATTTAATATAAGAAACCCCCAAGCACATCCAGCTAGCAAGGAATTCCAGCCTGATTTTGCAGGTGCCTCAATGAGGGCAGCACAGTATATGCTGCATCACAGGTACTCCCTCTGGAACCCTGAAGGGAAGGGAGCATGTGTTTATTGAATACATTTTATGGGCCTTTCTATATATCATCTCATTTAATTCTCACAGGTAGTCTGTAAGGTATCCACAATTATCCTGATTACACTAAGGAGAAAACTGAAGTAAGACTCTTTAAGTAATTTACCAAAGGGTCAACAACTATGCAAGTGAAGCTGGAGCTAAATTAAGATTTGTCTGACTTGTCAAAGAGGTTAATAGTAGGTCAGAGAAACAAAAACAAGAGAAATAGAACACCAGTTTGGAGTCTCTGAAAGTATCTCTGGGTAAATCACAGTGACCATGACTCTTACTCCTGGAACATCGCCTTTTCCACTTTCCAGCTGAGGGTTGATTCACGCCCCTAAGACAGGTTTGGACTTGCCCACCGACTGATCAGCTAGCTATGTGTCAATCTGTCCACAACCAGACTGGATCCCTTCCCCACTTCCTAGATCTACTCTACAGGACAGCTTAGGGGGAAGTGCTTTTCTCATCCTTTGAGTACAGCCTGAGGTTTACCAGGAAGCCCAGAGGACAGAGACAGTGAGAAAGCAATATCCCCACCCCTGATCCAGGAAAAAAAAAGAGGCTCTGTTAATAGATACCACCTGCCAGTGTGGTTTATTTGTGATATGACACCACGAGCATCTCCCCTCCCTCACTACTGGCCAAAAAGAAGAAGAGGAAGAAGAAGAAGGAGGAGAAGGAAGGAAGAAAACGAGGTGGAGAAGGAGAAGGAAAAGGAGGAGAAAGAAAAAGAAGAAAGAGAATGAAGAAGGAAGAAGGAAATAGAAGAAAGAAGAAAGAAGAAGATGCCTCCCTTGTTACCATCTTCAAAGCATCCATACAGGCATTAAGGGAAATTCTAACTACTCTCACTCTTAGGCGTACAGCTCCAAGACAGAACAATTGTTCTATCCAGGGCAAAATGTGCTGCCTTAGGCGCTGCTGCTGCTGCTGCTCCTACAAAGACAAACAATGGTCCCCAAGAAGGCAGCTATGCTGGCCCCAGTCCCTGTTCATGCACACAAGGGGCAGGAAACAATGGGCCACTGAATACCAGCACTCCTGGGCCATGTGCCCAGGCTGGAGGCCCCTCTGAACCCTGGCCTATCAACAAACAAAAGGGCAGAAAGAAGAAAGAGGCAATTTAAACACATAGAGGAACTCCTCACAGTTCCCTCGTGTGTTTAGGCGATCATGCATGTGCACATTATGTGTGCACACTCAAAGACTCACACCACTCATACCACTTACACCATGCTTCACGATACCAACTCAAGAAGGCTTTACACATCTGGTTTACAGTTGGATGAGAATTCTTGGGAGCTGTGGAGATGGTGGGGTCCTTGTCAGTTCCTTCCCTAGAAATACATGGGAAGAAGCCAAGCTCTCTTTCTAGAAGCAGCTATATCTTAGGGGTACAAAAGAATTCCCTGGCTATTCACAAAGCCAAAGTACTAAGGTCGCCATGAGCCACCTGGAGTGATATATACCCCCAAACAGCCTCCCCTGAGCGCCCAGTAGAGCCCATTTATTCAGCAAATCTTACTGAGCCTCTCCTGTATGGAGGCACTGTGCTAGGTGATGGTGACAAAGGAGGAAAAGACAGGTCTAAGCCCTGTCTAAAGAGGCATGGCTTGACAAAGAAGAGAAAGGACAAGAGAACACAAAAAGTCCTATTGTTTCTGCTTTAAATATTCTTTATTATAACAAAGCTGTGGTAATAAGCCCCAACCTGAAGATCTAAGATTTAAAAATCATCAATAGTGGAGAGAAATCACATAACAGGGCTAAGAAAAATCCAATGTCTTCTAACATTTTTTCTTATTATGTTTTTTAAAAATGACACTTGAATAAAAATTGCAGCTTCCCTTGCAAGAGGAACCCAATTTTTTTTAAAAGGTTCCTGAGAATCAGAATTGACCTCTGGTTGATATTTCATGCAAAGATTCAAGACAAATTTAAACCTCCCTGTTTTGAAATTAAGATAGTGATGATTGTTGCTCAACCTTGTGAATATGTTTAAAAAATTGAATTGTACACTTTAAGAGTGAATTTTACAGTATGTGAATTATATCTCACTGAAAAACACAGATTAAAAAATTTAACCCCACCACATAGCATATTCTGTTGAGCACCATCTGCCAGTGAAGGGGAAAATAACCCAACAAACAGGAACCAAAAGGAGGAACGGATTCTTGGTTTCCATTTCCCCGTGTGTATGAATTAGACGAATTCTGCATTGACTATTCCTAAAGCAAATCTTGGAAGCTGCCCCTCTGGGCCGTAGGCTTGGCCATGACATTGAACTCCACTGGCAGATCACCATTTCCAAAGGATGTCAGATAAAGACCTGCCAGGGAGTGTTTTTATATGTGAATTCAAATCCAGGATCACCAGACACACCCATGAAGCTTCCCCTAGGAAATGCTGCCTCCTTGTCCATGCTTGGCCACAGCT
This sequence comes from Hylobates moloch, assembly GCF_009828535.3. Lineage (NCBI taxonomy): Eukaryota > Metazoa > Chordata > Mammalia > Primates > Hylobatidae > Hylobates > Hylobates moloch. Next base: position 7,544,359 of record NW_026652293.1, read on the forward strand.
GAGACACTAACTACACTCGTCCTAGTATTTAGAAAGAGGCTTATCTCCTTTTTAGAAAGATGCTGAAGGGTCTCAATAAGCATGCAACTGGAAGAAAAACCAGCCCTAATAGGATACTGATCATCTAACAAAAACAGGCAGGGCCCTGCCACACTGACAATCATGTAGACTCCAAATTACAACACCTGCCAATGCAGATGACACAGTCCTCTGAAAACTGCCCTCACTTCAGAGAACATCCAGGGAATTCACCAGTCAGCAGAGTACAGGGGGTGAGGGAGTGGGGGTGTTCAGCCTATTGCTTTCAATCCAGAGATCCCTTTCTTTCCTCCTTTCAAAATTCATCTTCTTCAGGAATTTTCTCTGATTAAGTCATGAATACCACATTTCTAAGGAGAAAATGGGGGAGGAAGGGCAGGCCAGGAGACAGATGTAATCTTTCAGGAGCGTCACACAGTCATGTCCTTCCTTTCTCCTTGATGTGCCAGCACCCAGGGGGCAGGAGCTGCATCTCCCACAGGCTCTGTTGCCAGCACGCGGAGCAGAAGATCAGCCCACACTCCCCACTGGGAACCTGGTCTGACTGCCGGTCTTTTTCCACCCAATCTGCCTCACCTGCTTTTAGCCCCTTCACAAACACATGATGTCACCTCAGCCATCTCAGGAATATTAATTCCTAGTACCTTTCCAGAGAATGTTACATAAGAATACAATTGAGGCTTTCAGGCTCTACCCTCGGTATCTCTTACCAAGACTTCTTATCGCAACAGTAATCAGCCCCTCTCAAAACTGTTCCTCAGGAAACAAAATACCAGAATGCCCTGCCAAGTCTTGCTCTCTACTCTGCTAGTTTGCCTTTCTATGAACTTAGTAAAGGGAGGACTCAAAACTCCTTGCTGGACAGATGTGAGAACCAAAGCTCAGAGCAGCAAAGGGGATTGACCAAGATCACACAGCTATTTAGTTGCAGATCCAAGACTGAAATCCGAGTCGCTGAGTTCCCAATGTCCTTTCTTACTTTTACTTACTCTTATTGCAAACATCTATTTGAGTGCCTTCCAGGTGCTCTGGGAATACAGACAAAAAGTACTTCCTCAAAGTTAGCAGGGTAGTGGAGAAGAAAGAAGAAAAAAATGGTAACAAACAAGGTTAAATAATAATAAACAAATGAGTATGCGCACAGAGCAGAGAGAGAGACATAGCACCACCCTCAATGTGTTATATGTGCTATAACACATCTTCAGTGACTGACATTACTTATCTATGAGTAGTCAGTTTCCAAGAAAAGGCCATCAAGATACTTTCAGTAAACTAGGAAACAGCAAATATTCTTCCTCAAAGAGTGTGACTGATAGTCTTTTTCCGCATTACTTTACTCTATTAAGCAAGGCACAAACCAGGCCAGGCACAGTGGCTCACGCCTGTAATCCCGGGACTTTGGGAGGCTGAGGTGGTCTGATCACTAGAGCTCAGGAGTTCGAGACCAGCGTGGGCAACATGGCAAAATCCCATCTCTATAAAAAATTGTTTAAAGTTAGCTGAGAGTGGTGGTGCATGCCTTTAGTCCCAGCTACTTGGGAGGCTGAGGTGGGAGGATTGCTTGAGCCCAGGAGGTCAAGGCCACAGTGAGCCGTGATTGTGCCACTATACTCCAGCCTGGGTGACAGAGAAAAACCCTGTCAAAAAAATAAATAAATAAGCACAACCAACCAACAAATAGCTATTGTTTCTGAAATAATTGTTTTTCATTCCTTATATCCATGTTTTCCCCACTCTTGGTCCACATGCTTTCAGTAAAACTGATTCCACCCCTGCCCTCTCCAAAGATAGTGTGCTTTCTGAAATCCAGGCCTTGGCTGGGAGATGGAAGACCTGGGGACAAAGAGAGTGTGACACTACCACTGCCGTCTTGCTACCGTGAGTGGAAAGCCCATTTGAGAATGGAGTTGGCTCAGAGAAGCAGAGCTGAGAGATGGGGAGAAGGAAACACGAGTTTCTGAATGAAGTCACGATGAGAAGCCAGCCCTATCCCTGGACCTTTCAGTCACACAAGTCAATTCATTCAATTTTCGCTTAAAACACTTTGCCTTAGGCCAGGCACAGTGGCTCACACCTGTAATCCTAGCCCTTTGGGAGGCCCAGATGGGAGGACTGCTTGAAGCCAGAAGTCTGAGACCAGCCTGGTCAACATAGCGAGACCTCATCTCAAAAAAATAAAATAAATAAAAAATATATAAAAAAGAAACAAACAAAAAAACCACTTTGCCTTGGATTTTTGGTCCCTTGCAAAGGGGCTGTAATGGATAAAGTGAGGATTTCTGAAGTATGAAGGTCCCTGTTCTCAAGAACTTACAATCTAATTGTGAAAACATGATCCAAATATACATTTCAAAATTTTACATAACAATTCATCTTACATAATTGCACAAGATATATAACTATATAGTATAGAAATCATGTTATTGAGGACATGAAATTAAGAATAAATACTACAATGAAAGTGTTGAAAGCTCAGGAAGATCGGTGGGGAATCCCCTTCCTAAAGTCAGGCTTCTGGAGGTAGTCTAAACTTCTTGAAGAGAAGAAATTTGGTCGAGCATGGTGGCTCACACCTGTAATCCCAGCACTTCATGAGGCTGAGGCAGGCAGATCACGAGGTCAGGAGTTTGAGACCAGCCTGGCCAACATGGTGAAATCCCGTCACTACTAAAGATACAAAAAATTAGCCAGGGATGGCGGTGCACACCTGTAATCCTAGCTACTTGGGAGGATGAGGCAGGAGAATCGCTTGAACCCAGGAGGCAGAGGTTACAGTGAGCTATGATCACACCATTGCACTCCAGCATGGGCAACAGGGAGAGACTCCGTCTCAAAAAAATAAAATAAAAAAAGAAGAATAAATTTGTCTGTTCAGTTGACTAATGTACTTGTGGGACCCAGAACAACACCTAGCATTATAGTAGGCCTCCAAGTTTGTGGAAGGAAGGCAGGAGAGGAGAAAGAGAGAGAGAGAAAGGGGAGGAAACAGAAATCTGAAGTAGTATTCTGAGGAAGGGTAGGATTTCAGTAAATGAAGGGTGAGGACAGGATATTCCAGAGTAACAGAAAACATACACCAAGAGATGGGAATGTTTGAGTGTGGCCTCTCTGTGGGGTAGGGAGGAGGATGTCCTTACTGGAACAAAAGGTGGCACTGAGGCTTGGTCAAAGATAAAGGTGAAAGGGGAGGAATAGCTCCAAAGGCCAATAGAGTAGTTTGGATCTCAAGCAGCCAGAAATGGAGCTGGTAAAAGTTTGTGTCATGATGAATGTAATAAATGGAGTTGAAGCAAGAGCACAGTGAAGGAAGTCTGCTGGATGGAGTCCTATGCTGTCTACACGAAGAAATGGAGTGAACATTAATGAGCAATACAAGCTGAATGGTAGAGAGGTCAAAATGAGTAGGAGAATTCCATGAGCGGAAAATCCCTGCACATACCAACACCAATCATTAGCAATAACACATATTTTAGAGCCCACGACTCTATAGTGTGATTCCAAACCATCCTTCCCTTCACAGTAGTCAGCAAACTGGAGCCATAGGAGACATCCTTGGGTTCAAAGGTAAGACAGTAATCTTGGTGGGAGGAAGGGGGTAGTGGGGGCAGTTGTGACTGGAACCCTGGCCTCCCTGGCTTTCCTTTTGACTGTAGTTTTCTCTGATGGACTTTAAACATGGCCATTTTCAAAATTGTCTGCCCTGTGTGGTAGATTATTCCAAAGCTATGAAAGAAAGAACCACTCCTCCCCTTACATTAACTCCACACTACCTAAAAACAATGCATGCACCTTTGGTAACAAAGAGAAACCAGCCAGTAGGAAAGAGAAGAAGAAAAATGGCCCTACAAGTTTCCAAAGGACGTTCAGTCATCATTAACTTTCCAGCCAAGTGAATGCACAGAAGGCAATCTCATAAAGCCAATAAGAGGGATATCTCAATGAACTTTAATCATCACGACTGCTCTGGCAGGCCGCCTTAGTTCTTTCAAGTGACTCAAAAGCAAGTTAAAGACAAAAGGCTCCCAAATGAAAAAGCTGCCAAATCAAATGCCAAAGTAGTAATTTTAGCTCCTAGGTCTTGCCTGAGATGTTTAAGAAACAGAATTTTCAAGGTCCAAAATTTAGAATTAACTTGTACCACAAACTAAAGACACAGGATATGAAGACCAGCAGCTCCTCTGGGAAATGTCACCTAGTCTGATGCTCCTGATTCATTGCTAGTGACAAGCTGCAAGTCAGTTCCCAAGGACCATGATAATCAACCAACAAACCCAGCAAATATTTATCTAACACCAACTCTGTGGGAAGATCTGGGTGATGAATCATTGGAACACACATGAAAATGTAAGACATTTACACAAGAAAAATGTAAGACAGTCTCTTACTTTCAAGGAGCTTACAATTGAATTGGAGAAAAGGAGGACTAAATGCAAAAATATTTAAGAGTATCAGACTGGCATCCTAAGTGCCAAAATTATGGTCCCAGACTACATTAAGAGAGGAAGAAATTAGTAAAATCTAGCATGGACCTCTTGAGACCTTGGATAGGGAAGGATTTAAACAGAAGCAAGGGGGATGACAGATGAAGGGTTGTAGTTAGCAAAGCAAAGTCAAAGAGGCTAAAATGGGCAGATGAAGCTCAGGAGGCTGTGAGAAGCCTTGTGACTTGAAGGTTCACACAGAAGAGCATGAAGAGAAGGGGCAGATAAGCAGGCCAGGGCCAGTAGAGAGGGCCCTGTCTGCCTGATGAGCAGAACAGATACAAACACAGTTCTAAAGGGCTCTGTAAACTCTGGACAAAGCAAAATGACAGTCTTGAAAAGCAGGACAGCCCAAGAAGAGTCAAAGCTCAAGGAGAATCAAAATCCAAGAAATTTCTTACCAAACAATTCCTGAAAAGACCAAATGTCAGTTCAAACATGTCCACTCTCTTAGAGGACAATGGCACACTGTATGTGCTCAAGGCTCCAAGACAATCGAGCTGAAAACAAACCAGATCAATATTAAAATCCAGACCCTAAGTTCCTGTAGAGCTGGCTCTGGAGAGTTGACTTCATTTTATGCAGGACCCAGCTTAGCATACAGTACTGGCACATTGTTTCAAGTTTAGTTCAACAAGCAGGGACCAAGCACCTATTCGTTACTAGGGAGAAGGACAAACAAAAATGATTAAGGAAGACCAAGAAGTTCAGTTGACCCGTGAAATGCCTACGAAGCATCCTACTGGAAAACGCAGTTGTATTCTCCTTCTGTTCTCAGGAGAGGTCAAGTCTAGAAATAGACACTTGGGAGTCATCAGCAAGTATTATAGATGGCAGTTTGGAAGTTAACCAGGAAAGTGAATGCAGCTGTCCATAGAGAGCATGTAGAATAAAAAAGACGTAGGCTCAGGACATCCCCATTTAGGTGAAAAGCAAAGAAAGGAGAGATAGGAAAGTAGATTAAGAATGAAGAGAGATGTACAAAAGTGTCAATAACTACGGAGTATTTAAATAAGACAGCAAGGCAAAGAGCTCATTAACTTTGGCAATGAGAAGTCCATCATTATTGAGGGCCTGCTCTGCCAGATTCAGTTTATGCATCACCCCAGATGAACACAACTACCTTGCTGCTGGCTGAAACAGTCTGCCCAGTTCCCGTTGCAATGGCTGTTCCTGGGCCTTCATATGTTGTTGCTGGACCAGCCTGACAGTGCATTGCCTTGTACCCTGCTGAGTGACTCTCAATCCCACCCAGGCTTTCTCTATTGCCACTGAAGCATGAGACTTGGAGTGACCTATTCAATCAGCAGTCATGTCAACAACAAGTACAGAGAAGTGGAGGCTCCAAGAATCAAACTTTGACCTACAGGAGATGGAAATTGATGAATGAAATATTTTCCCTCCTTGCCCCAGTGGACTGTTCAGAGATGAAGTAGCTTCACATAGTTACGGGAAGATGTCCCACAAGACCAAGCAATCAGCCTCTCATGAAGCTATGGTCAACTTACAAGCAATCTCTTGTTTTGTTCTCCCTCCTTCCCTTTCTCCTCACTCCTGCTTCCCTGGGATGACTCTTGCAAATGAAGTGTACGCTTTTGCCTCTCCCTCTATTTTATATTTTCAAGGACTCTAGACTAAGACACCTACCTTGTGACAGGTACTGTTCTGGATGTTGGGTAGACAGTCCTGTCCTTGATAAAACTTATTCCAATGAAAGAATCTGCCCAGCAGATCCTTCAGAATAGATAACCATTTATTTTCAACAACTCAATATACATGTTAAGTGGCTGGTTGGTTATAAGAACTGATTTGGTTGACCACAGTTTATTTTTTATGGAAAGGTAAACTGTCCCCACAAAAGTTATAGGCAGACACATCTTATATATTTACTAGTAATCACATATCCCATTTATTAAGTGCTTATTATGTGCCAAGTAGGCTCCTATTGAGTCACTATTCAAGAATAAAGGTATCTCACTTAATCCTCAAAACACCCCAGGGAGATAAGTTTGCAGCAAAGCCGAGTGATTAAAAGGATAGACTGCATTCAGAAAAACTTGGATTTTAATTCTAGTTCTGCCACCTGGTACCTGTGTCTCCCTGAACAAGACACTTAATCTCTCTAAGTCGTTTTCATTATCTACAAAATGGAGTTTGTAATAGCAGCCACTCCACTGGATTGTTATGAAGAATAAAAGAGATGGAGAATATAAAGTGCTTGCTACATGCCTGATGCCTAGTAAGTCTCCATTAAAAGGCAACCACAATTCCTCCCATTTCACAACGAGGGACCACTGAGGTTCATAGAGATCAGTTAACCGCCTAAGGTCACTCAGATAGTAACAGATCACAACAGAATTTGAACCTAGATGTGTTTAATTCTTAAAATCAGTGCTCTTAACCACTCTCCCCCATCCATTTGTTTCTAATGCTGAGATATGGCCTCATGTGGTTGTCTGTCATAGTGGAATCTTTTAGTGCTAGGCTGGCAATGTTGATTGGTTAACAAAAAGAATCCCTGAATTCCTTCAACTTCACCAAATAAGAATCCCATTCTCGCTGTCTTAACTCTGAATGTTTAAGTGTATGTGTTGGGAAAGAGGGGGAAACACCTTTTTATCATTTCTTCTTGAAGGCAATAGCAGGAAAAAGTCCATGCCATCATCTAGAGATGCTATCAACTGGAGAGGCCGCGGAGAAAAGTCTGACCCTGGAACTGGACTGCCTGGGCTCAAAATGCCAGCTCCACCACCTACTAGCTATGTGTGACCTTGGGCAAATTACTTATCTCTCTATGCCAGAATGTCCCCATTCTGTAAAATTTTGATAATAACAGTATCTACCTCACAGAGTTTTTATGAGTTAATATTTGTAAAGTTATTAGAACAATTCCTGGTACATTACATTGTAAGCACTATATACATTTCTTCTTTTTTTTTTTTTGAGACGGAGTCTTGCTCTGTTGCCCAGGCTGGAGTGTAATAGAGCAATCTCGGCACACTGCAACCTCTGCCTCCCAGCCTCAAGCAATTCTCCTGCCTCAGCCTTCCAAGTAGCTGGGATTACAGGTGCCTGCCACCATGCCCGGCCAATTTTTTTGTATAGAGACAAGGTTTCACCATGTTGGTCAGGCTGGTCTCGAACTCCTGACCTCTGGTGATCCACCTGTCTTGGCCTCCCAAAGTGCTGGGATTACAGGCATGAGCCACCGTGCCCGACTTATATACATTTCTGATAATACATAAAATCTATCCCATAGGTTCTTTGATCCTTTAACTTTTCGATAAAGAAGGTACAGAAAGTGATAGGAATTCAACAAAATTAGTGGCTTCAAACTTTGGCAATCCAACACACATGCACACACACATACACACACAACTGAAAAGTGTCATGAAACAACATTTATCCTTAGTCATGAACTCTGATATTTTCTATATCTTTTTAAATACTGGTTGTGGCTCACTAATTTGCTTTCATGATTTAGTAAAAGGTCTCAACCTGCAGTTTGAAAAGCTGTGAAATAAACCACATGGCCACCAAAGGCAGAACTACAACAGTTTTCAAACCACTCAGCTCCTTCTTCATGGGTTATTATTAAATCAGAAAGGGCCTAAGTTTCACTTCTTGCTGTAAAAGAAACTGTACATTCCGTATCCTCCTCCTTTGCCCTCCACAGTTCACGTGAGCACTAGAAATTCAGAGAACACCCAGGAAGCAGTGGGCACTTCCTATGTATGCAACTCATGTTACTGTTGCCCAATCTAAGGTGCTGCCATTCAACATCAGGGAGAGTCCTGTGGCCTGTTCTCTTAGTTTTGTCTTCCTTATTTTGAGGTCCAGCAACCGTCATCATTCACTGTACCTTCGGAGCAAAGAAGTTGCTGATCTAAACACCACAAGGCAATGTTGTTATATATTTAGTAAAAAGATTATAAACAGACTAGACAAAACTTATTAGTGGTTAAGTTTAAAAAACAAAACAAAACAAAAACAGTCCAGCTGGGTGCAGTGGCTCACGCCTATAATCTCAGCACTTTGGGAGGCCAAGGCAGGCGGATCACGAGGTCAGGAGATCGAGACCATCCTGGCTAACACGGTGAAACCCTGTCTCTACTAAAAAAAAAAAATACAAAAAAAGTAGCCAGGCATGGTGGCGGGTGCCTGTAGTCCCAGCTACTCAGGAGGCTGAGGCAGGAGAATGGCGTGAACCTGGGAGGCGGAGCTTGCAGTGAGCTGAGATGGCACCACTGCACTCCAGCCTGGGCGACAGAGCGAGACTCCGTCTCAAAAAAAAAAAACCTTCTTATCTCTTAGAGATAAATATTGAAATATTCAAAGATAAATTATATCTGCTATTGTTTCAAAGTAATGGAGGAGAGTGGGAATGCGTGAGGGATACAGATAAAACAAAATTGGCCACGAGCTGATGATTATCAAAGTAGCATGATGGATACATGAGAATCCATAACACTAGTCTCTCTACTGTATATGTTTGAAATTTTTTATAATAAAAAGTTTTTAAAAATCTAATTAATGGTGTGTAAAAAAAAGGCTTAAGAGACTCACAATAAATGCAGAGGAAGACGATAAATAAAACAGAAAAAAATATCCAGAGAACTAAATCTGTGAATAGAAAAGGGCCATAATACATCATGAAATGAACACAGAAAAATCAACAAAGACTTATAATGTTTAAATTTTTGCCCTTCAAGGATAAAGAAAGAGTTATTTAAGAATCAATGGAGGCCGGGTGCGGTGGCTCACACTTGTAATCCCAGCACTTTGGGAGGCCGAGGCGGGCGGATCACGAGGTCAGGAGATCGAGACCACGGTGAAACCCCGTCTCTACTAAAAAATACAAAAAATTAGCCAGGTGTGGTGGTGGGCGCCTGTAGTCCCAGCTACTCGGAGAGGCTGAGGCAGGAGAATGGTGTGAACCCGGGAGGCGGAGCTTGCAGTGAGCCGAGATTGCACCACTGCACTCCAGCCTGGGCGACAAAAAAAAAAAAAAAAAAAAACAAGGATTATAAAAAAACAGGAGAAACCAATTGGTCTCAGACTCTCATACAAATTCAAGGCTGAAAAAGTGTAAAAAAGGTTCAGACATCTCTCTTCCTCTGCAACTTGAAAGATCTCAGCCTATGTAGCACCCACGAACTCGTCTTGAGAAACAGAAATCTTGCACCCAGTAGATCAATCAAAACAAAAACCACAGGAACAGGAAAGCCATGATCAAAGAACAAGTGGCTACATATGGCACCAAGACCAAAAAATGGGAGAATGCAAGTTGGAATGTAAATGTTAGAAAATTGCCAAGGCAAAAAAAGAAACAATAAAAAAAAGATAAGCTATGAAAATTGAGAGATACGGAAGAGAAATGCAAGGAATTTTAAAAACATGAATTACCAAATTCTTCCAGACAATCATCTAAAGTGAAGATATAACTAAAAATGTCTTTAAAAATATTAATTATGACTTTACCCTCCTAATGGTTTTCATAATCGTTTTTTTAACCTTAGAGAAAACTTTTAGGAACTATTATCTGTGGTGGAGAAAAATTAAGTACAGCAGCTTTTTCACTTTCATTTCAGTTTTCTTTTCTTCTGTTAAATTCAAGTAAAAAGAAATTCAGTTATTTTTATTTTTATAGTACATACGGTATAATGCCATTCTTATAAAATTATTTCCCCCTCACCAGCCACCCTTCTGTTTATGTGTACCAAATGTTAACACTGGAAGAGAAAGTCCATATGCGCCATTACCAAATCCAGAGCCTTCCCCTCCTACCTGCCTGCCCTGTCTCAGCCCCTACTCTAGGTTTATCTTTCTGCCTGCAAACCAGAACCCACCCTTTCTTGCTTACTCAAGCCCTTTGCTCCTAAAATTATACACTCTTATTTTCCTTATCATCATTTTCCATCTCTACTGGCCCATTACCATCAGCAATCAAACATGCTGTATTTTCTCCCATCTTATTAAACAAACAAACACACATATTTTCCTTGATCTCTTCCCTTCTCCCAACCCACCTACCTTTTCATCGTGGCTTCTCTTTACATTAAGACTCAAAATGGTGTCCATACTCCCTGCCTCCACCTTTTTTCTTCCCTTTTTCTCTTTAGGCCACTGTAACCAGGCCCTCGCTTCTACCACTCTTGTGGTGGGTGGCAATGACCTGCACATGGCTAAATACTGCCAACTCTTGAGACTCCACCACCACCACCACCACCACTGGCCTCAGAACACCACCCTCTCTTGATATGCTACAGACACACATTCTGTCTCCTTTGTTGGGCCCTCTCCTTTTCCAACATCTAAATGCTGAAATGCCCCATGCATGACTCAGTCGTAGGACCTGTTTTCTATCTCTCCTTGTTTCCTATCAGATCCCATTCCATTCTATGTCTGGTGATTCCCAAATGTATATCTACAGTCTAGATCTCTCACTCAACTCCAGTCTCCAACTGACTTACCATTTCCTCATAGCCATCTAACAGGTATCTGAACTTAACATGCCTGAACCTGAACTCTTGACACCCCATCCTGACCCCACCCCCAGCATGTTCCCTACCCCAGTAACAGTACCACCATTCACCTGCCAGGCCACAAACCAGAGTTATTATTGACTCTTCTCTTACAAATTCCCAATCCAAATTCATGAGCAAATCCTATCAGCTCTACCTTCAAAATGAGTCTAGAATTCAACCCTTCCTATCCCTTCCACCTTTCGAACATTGCAACTCAGCCTCGTTTTGTTCTGAATTGCTGTGGTAGCTTCTAACTGGTCTTGCTGCCTCCTCCCTTGCTTCCCTGCAGTCTACTCTCCACATTGCAGCCCTGCTCATCATCTTTCAATGGCTTCCCAGTGGAGAAAAGCTAACGGCTTTCCAAAACATTATATGGCCCAGTTCACCCTTACTCACTGGCCCCCAGCTACACTGGCCTCTCTGGTCATAGAACATGGCAAGCAAACACCCACCTCAGGGCCTTTGCATATGCTTCCCTTGGCTGGAAGCACACTTCCCCACAGTCACATGGTTAGCTCCCTCACTTCATTCAGCTCTCTGCTCACAGCAGCCTTTGCAGCCACTCCATCTGAAAGTGCCCCTGACACTCTCTATGCCCTTACCTCATTTTTATTTTTATTCATGCCACTTGTAAATCTACTTAGGTGTTTATCATTTTCTCCTCCCACTAGAGTGTAAGTTCCATGATGGTAGGGACTTTGCTTTGTCCCCTGCTGATCCCCGATGCCAGAGTGCCTAACACAGAGTAAGCACTCAATGAAGCCACATTGAATGAATGAATCAAGAGCTGTTTTTGTGTGATGGGATTTGGAGCAATTTATTGCTGGCTTCTTTTTACTTTTCAGTTTTGTTTGAATTTTTTATAACGAGTATTTACTTTTTAAAAAAATAAGCAAAGTTATTCCTTTAAAAATTAAAAAAGGAAACCAATCAAAAATCAAAAGAGAGATGCATTATCTAGTCAGCTCTGCTATATTTTGACAAGTGTTTTTCCTTCATTATTTATGATAGCTACTAAAGGATTCACAATGTAATGCCCACAGGGAATTTTTCATAATTAATGAAACCTCTTTAGAATGAAACCTTTACTGGAACAAAAGTTTTAATTGCCCAGGGCTGACCATGGAGTATGAAGACAAAGCTCCTGAGTAAGAATAAAAATTTGCAAGGTTTTCCTAAATTTTACTCCCCACTATAATATTTTTTTCAATATTGCTACCATAATCCAGATGCCAGAATCCATGATTTGTTGGCATCCTGAAACCCAAAAAGCGTGATAGGCCATTCATGGTGGCTCACACCTGTAATCCCAGTACTTTAGGAGGCTGAGGCAGGCAGATCACTTGAGGCCAGGAGTTCAAGACCAGCCTGGCCAACATGGCAGAACCCCATCTCTACTAAAAATACAAAGAGTAGCCAGGCATGGTGGTGCACACCTGTAATCCCAGCTACTCAGGAAGCCAAGCCATGAGGACTGCTTGAGCCCACAAGGCAAAGATTGCAGTGAGCCAAGATCACGCCACTGCACTCCAGCCTGGGTGACAGGGCAACACTCTGTCTCCAAAACAATTTTAAAAAAAAAAAAAAATTTTTTTTTAAAGTGTGAAGGTCTTTTGTAATGTTTAAATACAAAATAAGAATATCCCTTTCAAATAAGCTGACATTTTTTGAACATGTAATAACTAGGGTCACAGAATCACAGAGGCCAGTGAGGAGAAGATTTAAAAGCACCCATGTGAGCCCCAGTGACACATGCACCACCAGGAACATTTCCTGTCCCTGTCCCTCCAACTAATCCATAGCAACACAATGTCAGCAAGTGGCACAATCTGCCTCCCCCACCTCCAGGCAGCCACGGGGAAGGTGGAGAGCAAAAGGACCATTCCCTGTGTCACTGATAAGTGAGGCTCAACGTGAAATACAAGGCATGAGAGGCGCCCAAAGGTAGGCGACAAGCTCAGTGTTTCCCCTGTGTCTTTCTGTCTCAGGTATAATCTGTATCTTCTGCTCTTTTCGTGATAAGAAAAGGAACATCAACAGCATGTCTACTATGCAAATGTGGACTACTAATCTGGCATCATGGAACTTAATGTAGAAGTTTATGCAACCCTGAGCAGGTTTCAAAACCTGTTCTCCTAACACATATGTCTAAGTTTTCTAAGGCTCCTGACCAAGCAATAGACTGTGAACACCCCAGAAGTTCAAGCAGGTCTTCTAGGGTCTTCACACTGCTAACCGCAATCATGGCAACTCCTTTGTTTCCTTTTTTAAAAAATCAACAACCTTATTGTTTTCCCAATTATCCCTTTATAATTGGGCAGTTTAGAGCCTCAGATATATCAAGTGAGTGTGCACAACGATTAGGGGCGATGAGCTAATAAACATCATTAACTAGGCCATGGTGGTTTTGCAACCACCACTTAGGCCAAGATGGTATGAGCATTCTACAGTTTTTCACTGCTCTTATTCTTTGTCATATATCATAAAATGTACAATCATAGTGGACTGTGGATTAAAAACAAGAAGTTGGCTGGGCATGGTGGCTCAAGCCTATAATCCCAGCGCTTTGGGAGGCCAAGGCGGGAGGACCACTTGAAGTCTGGAGTTCCAGACCAGCCTGGCCAACATGGCGAAATCCCATCTCTACAAAACAATACAAAAATTAGCCGGGTGTGGTGGTAGGCACCTGCAATTCCAGCTACTTGGGAGTCTGAGGCATGACAATCTCTTGAACCCAGGAGGCAAAGGTTGCAGTGAGCAGAGATTGCACCATTGCATCCAGCCTGGGCGACAGAGTGAGACTCCATCTCAAAAACAACAACAAACAAACAAAAAAACCAACAACAAGAAGTCTAAGACATTGATAAAACCCAATTGTCAGCTAGAAGCATAAAAACAGTACCAAGCCATCCAGTTCACATCTAGATGATTTTCACCCGATCACTGTTACGTTTATCTGATTAAATCTTTAGTATTTCAAAATCCAATATTAAAGACATAAGATATAGAGATAATCATATCCAAATTGGCTTTGTAACTGTTAGAGGAAAGGCATTCCATAGCTGCAAGGTGTTACTCCCTTGTAGATACGCAGTTGAACCTCTCTGTGGTAACTCCTACCATGTAGAAACAAAACTTAAAAATTACATGTAAGAAGCAGTCATTTTAGAGTGTGAAATGCAAAAATTCCAAACATTAGGTCAAGAATGCAGGTTTCTCTTATTTTTAAAAAGTGTGTTAGCAAGTAATTAAATTTCCAACTATATTTTTAATGTATATTTGGTCTCAAAGTAAGCACTATATTTTATTATAAATTGTAAACAAATCACACTCTTACATAATTCATTTAAATAAATTAAATAATGTATGTCACCTATTAAATGAGAAAACATCTTTATATAAAATGGACGCTATTAAATTTTAAAGTGTGTATTAAAATAAGCTGTATAATAATTTAATAATGTTGATATAAAAGAAAATATTTTACATAAATTTGCTTTATAATAGTTTATAAAAGTAATGATATTATTTTTTAAATTCCTGAGAGGGTTCACAAAATTATATTACTCTGAAAGAAGTTCATTTTTTTTTTTTTTGGAGACAGAGTCCCACTTGGTTGCCCAGGCTGGAGTGCAGTGGCATGATCTCAGCTGACTGCGGCCTCTGCCTCCTGGGTTCAAGCGATTCTAGTGAGCCTCAGCCTCCCGAGTAACTGGAATTACAATGGTGTGCCACCATGCCCGGCTAATTTTTGTATTTTAGTAGAGATGGGGTTACACCATGTTGGCCAGGTTGGTCTTGAACTTCTGGTCTCAAGTGATCCACCTGCCTCGGCCTCCCGAAGTGCTGAGATTACCGGCGTGAGCCACCATGCCTGGCCCAAGTTCATAAATTTTTAAATGTTGAGAAATACCAGTCTAATATAAAAGTCTTTTTAATCAGACTCCAGTAATTTAAACCAGCTTCTTGGGCCTGCCTTCCAAAGGAATCTAGTCTACCAGAGAAGACAGACTACCATAAGAAGTAATTGCAATGTAAAAAGCTCATTATCGGGAAAAAGACGATGCTGTAGGAATATATAGAAATTGGTCTAGGGCTCAACAAGGGGCTCCCAGAGGAGCTAGACTTAAAGGATTGGAATTACCTATGGGAAGAAGGCAGGAAAAGTACTCCAGCCAACAGCAAGTTCAAAGGCCCAGAGGCAAGAGAAAAGAAGCTGCATGCAAGGAACTGAAATAATGGAAGAAACTCAGGGTAACTGGAGCATAGAATTTAAATGAGAAGATGAAAAAAAGATGAGACTGTTGAAAGAGGCAGGGGTCAAGCTCTGGTGAGTATTGCAAATAGTCTGAAGAAGTATGGAATTGTTCCTAAGAGCAATGGGAAGCTATTAATGTGAACACAGAGTGGGAATTAGATAAGCAAAGTACAATGTTTTTAATGACATAAATGTTCCCCTCCAACAGAGAGCCAAAGTAGAAGGGAAAGGCGAGACTTTTCATTTTCTGAGGGCTCGAGGGTTCTAAGAATCTTCTAATAATGACTCCCTCAAGCTGAATCTTCCAAATAAAGCAAGATGCAAATACTCCCCCTCAAAATGCTGACAGCCTGGTGATCCAAAGGCTAGCAAGAAAATGACCACATGCCCTGACCTTGCAAGTAGATCAGTCTCATCGTTTAGATATTAGAGACAGCCCCAGAATCACTGTGTGAGTCAGAAGATTTGGGCCTCTGAGTTTCACTTTCCTCATCCGAGAAACTGTGGTAAGAATTTATCCCCTGCCTACCCACCTCACCCATTTAAAGGCCACTTTTCAACCACATGCCTCAATAACATAAGTGGAAAAGATTCAACCAACTGCATTGACTCAATCCACCAGAAAAAGACAACAAGAAGCAAGCAAATGCTTCATAACGTACAGTATGTCTAAAGTTATCAAGCTGCCTGATCATTTCACACCTCTGAAAAAACATCCTACTGTTCAAATCCATAGATGGGCATATTCAGAATTTGCTTGAGGCAGGAACAAAATTCACAGCCAAGTCAGCTAGCAGTAAGAAACACTGAACTAAATAAAAGAACCAAATGAAAGACATTAAAACTTAGCATTTGATTCAATCTGGTTCCAGGCTTAGGTTGGATGCAGCTGACAAAAGTGAATCAGCCTGGAGCTGGTGAACTCAGGTTCTGGACCCTGAACACACTACATGACTTGCTTTGATAGAACTTCTGTAGAATTTGTCATGATTTTACGTGTCTCAAAAAGTTATTAGTAATTTTAAAGATCAATGAGAACGTAAAAGCAAAGTGTTACAGGTTCCATCAAAGAAAAGCACTCAAGTTTTTTTTTGTTTGTTTGTTTTTGAGATGGAGTCTCACTCTGTCGCCCAGGCTGGAGTGCAGTGGTGCGATCTCTGCTCACCGCAAGCTCCACCTCCCGGGTTCAAGTTTTTTGTTTGTTTGTTTGTTTTTTGAGACAGAGTCTTGCTTTGTCACCCAGGCTAGAGTGCAGTGGTGTGATCTCAGCTGGCTGCAACCTCCACCTCCTGGGCTCAAGCGATTCCCATGCCTCAGCCTCTGGAGTAGCTAGGATTATAAGTATTTTAGTAGAGATAGGATTTCTCTATGTTGGCCAGGCTGGTCTCAAACTCCTGACCTCAAGTGATCTGCCCAACTCAGCCTCCCAAAGTGTTGGGATTACAGGCATGAGCCACCGCACCCAGTCTCAAGTTCTTATTACTATGTTTGCCAGTATTTTTTAAGGATATGATAAAAAAATTGTTTTAAATTATTTTACAGGTCTCCAGGTTCCCTGGGCAGGTGTGTATTATGTCAAGTTGATTTAAAAAAATTTTTGACATTAGAATACTTTTAGAGGAAAAGACACAAAACAACACAATAGCTTGACTGGATGAACCTGATTCCCTTGGAAATTTCATTTTCCTTTTCAACAAAGTAGTCTTCCCCAAATTTTAGGAAAAAAACCCGTATCCCAGTTCTTTATTATTAAATGGCACATTTCTCAGAATAAAAGGCTGAAAGCATAGTTCCTCTAATTCATAAACTGGAGCATTTTACACTGTATTATGACACTCAGCACAATGTACAATAATTAGCAATTTACATCTGTCTTCTCTGCCAGGTTAGGAGCACCATTAAGTCCAAGACCATGTCTTATTCATTGTTACATCCCAGCACCTAGCGCAGAGCTGGCATAAATGTTGAACTAAAATAAATGGAAATGAGTTGCGCTTTCCCTGTCTTTAACAATGAATCTTTGGCGGATTCCAACAAAGCCTCAGAGTTACCTGTATGCAGATCCTGGGTCAGCTAAGACTCACAATAAAGATTTCTGCCTAATTGCCTCTATCTCCACTCTTCCTTCCCCTTCCCTTTCCACCTCCAGAGGGGAGTTCCCGCTGGAAATTGCACAATTCTTTGTGCAGAGAGAAACAACAAGCTTAGTTCCTGTTGACCTGAAGAGCATAATGTTCTGGCACAGGATCTTCCACCTTCATAGAAGAGTAACAAACTCAACTGGGATTATTTTTCTTTCTTTTTTTTTTTTTTTTAGACAGAGTCTTTCTCTGCCCCCCAGGCTGGAGTGCAGTGGCGCGATCTCAGCTCACTGCAAGCTCCGCCCCCCGGGTTCACGCCATTCTCCTGCCTCAGCCTCCCTAGTAGCTGGGACTACAGGCGCCCACCAACACGCCTGGCTAATTTTTTGTATTTTTAGTAGAGACGGGGTTTCACCGTGTTAGCCAGGATGGTCTCGATCTCCTGACCTCGTGATCCGCCCGCCTCGGCCTTCCAAAGTGCTGGGATTACAGGCTTGAGCCACCGCGCCCAGCGGGATTATTTTTCTAACTAAAACTGTCATTTGATGTCTTCTTTTATCTCACCAAGATACAACCCTCTGAGCCACTCGTCTTCTATCCTCATCAGTCCCATAATAAGCGAATACAACTTTGGGACAGTCTGAGACTGTGTTTTCGGAATTTTTTCTGACCACAGCCCATAATGAGCAATACATGTTATAATGTGACCCAGTATGTGAACACATGCACACCCACCAAAAAAAGTTTGACACAACAATACCCTTTTTGCATCCAATTTACTTTACAATTTTTCATTCTTTTTCTATCCTATTCCATTTACATTTTGAAGAAAGCTGGTGAGTAGTCAGCTAAAATGGCTCCACAACCTACTCTGCAAAGGAGTTGCAATCTGCACTTGGAAAAACACAGGTCTGTGGACAGGGCTCTGGTCAGTGTTCTCAATAACAGTTTGGAGACTTTAAGCAGTAACACGACAGCTTTCAAAAACAAAACAAGGGCTGGGCGTAATGGTACGTTCCTGTAATCCCAGCTATTCAGGAGGCTGACAGGGGAGAACCGCTTGAGCCTTGGAGCCGGCGACCAGCTGGGACAACATAAAAACCTTGTCTTAAGAAGAAGAAAAAAAATACAAAATCAGGTACACAAAATGAAATTCTCATCCAAAATAAACCATTCTATATTCTTCCTTGAAAAACTACACCAATGCTGGACTTTGTAGCACAAAGAAATCCAGGGACTTGTAAGGAGGTCGGGGCGAGACTAGATCCAGATATGCCCAATATTCAACTAGGCCAAAAGAACTGCCCCCCGACCCTGCCAATGAAATGAAATGCCTCCAAAGTGATCCTCTGGCTATGTACATCCTCTAGCATGCAGGTGGGTAATGAAGAGAGTGGAGACAGCCTGCTGATTTCTTCCTGGACTTTCTGAGTTTCAAAGCGCTTTCACTTCTATTATTTCAGTTAATCAGATGCTGTCAGAAAGTTCATTTCCAGAACTGGAAAGTATTAGATGGTACAGAAAAGTGTTTCAGGGCCGAGCACGGTGGCTTATGCCTATAATCCCAGCACTTTTGGGAAGCTGAGGCAGGAGCATCGCTTGAGTCCAGGGGTTCGAGACCAGCCTGGGCAACATAAAGGAGACCTTGTCTCTACAAAAAAAAAAAAAATAGCCAGGTGTGGTGGTGCATATCTGTGGTCCCAGCTACTCGGGAGGCTGAGGTGGGAGGATTGCCTGACCCCAGGTCAAGGCTGCAGTAAGCCATGATCACACCACTGCACTCCAGCCTGGGTGACAGAGAGAGACCCGGCCAAAAAAAGAAAAAAGAAAAAAAGTGTTTCAAAATGCTGTCTGGGGTAAGAGGGTTAACAGTGGGAAAACACGTTCAGAAATTAACTAAAATAATGTCAAATATGCCAAAAATCATAAGTATTTGAGATTCTTGAAGCAGATGAAGGGAATGGTTGGGTTGAGAGTAAGCTATATAAGTATTCCTGTTCTGTATGCCAGAGAATGGGGGGTGGGGGAGCATGGAATCTCATCAATTTACCAAGTCCCAAAAAGAGTAGGTTCCAGGTCTCTCGTAAGCCTTCGATGCAAGGTTTTGTATATTCTCCCTTATAATCAACTTTCCCCTCAATTCTTAGAAAGATTGTATGGAGTCCGGAAGACGATAAAGATGGAAAGTTGTAAGTCCTGAGAGTGTTTACATGATAGAGATATAATTGATGTAGATATAGATATTTACAGAATAAAAGCCAACAGCCTAACATGGTATGATGTGATCAGGCATCTCCTCCCTTCCTCCTAAAAACCTCTCACCCTCTCCTCTCTGACCTCATCTCCTAGTACTTCCACCTCATTCTCATCAGACCACTCTGCTTCAGCCACAGTGGCCTTCTTGCCATTCCTCAAATACACCAAGCACACTTGAGCCTTAGGGCTCCACCTTAAGGCCTTTAAACTGGCTGTTCCCTCTGCCTGAAATGCCCTTCCCCAATATCCACGCAGCTTACACTCTTACCTCCTTTAAATTTTTGCACAAATGTGACCTATTCCATGAGGCCTCATCTAAAAGCTCCCTACTCCTTATTTTAAAATGCAACCTGGGCCGGGCACAGGTAGCTCACACCTGTAATCCCAGTACTTTAGGAAGCTGAGGTGGGAGGATTTCTTGAAGCCAGGAGTTTGAGACCAGCCTGGGCAACAAAATGAGACCCTGTCTCTACAAAATAAAAATTAAAAATTAAAAAATAAGCCAGGCATAGTGGTATGTGACTGTGGTCCCAAGTACTTCAGGAGGCTGAGGCAGGAGGATCCCTTGAGCCCAGGAGTTGGAGGCTGCAATGAGCTATCATGGTGCCACTGCACTCCAGCCTGGGCAAGAAAGAGAGACCTTGTCTCTTTTAAAAAAAAAAAAAAAGAAGAAGAAGAAGAAAGAAGAAGAAATTTAAAAAAGCAACTCCCCTCACAACTACCCAGCATTCTTGATGCTCCTTACTGTACTTATTACCTTCTAAATACTAGCAATTTATATATTCATCATGTTTATTGTTTGTCTCCCTCTTCCCCAACTGAAATGTTAACTCACAGAGATCTTTATTGTATTGACTGAAATAAAGCATCTAGAGTAGTGTCTGATACATGATCATCAAAAAATACCTGTTGCACAGATGAGTGAATGAATAAATGAATGAATAATTGTAAAACATATAAGTATCTCTTTACCTACTTGGTAGTGGCTAAAAGAAAAAGAGGGTCTTCTACTCTATTTTCTTCTCTTTTTTTTTTTTTTGAGATAGTCTCACTCTGTCACCCAGGCTGGAGTGCAGTGGCATGATCTCGGCTCACTGCAAACCCTGACTCTCTGGTTCAAGCAATTCTCATGCCTCAGCTTCCCAAGTAGCTGGGATTACAAGCGTGCGCCACCATGCCCGGCTAATTTTTTTTATTTTTTTATTTTTGCATTTTTAGTATTTTTCACCAAGTTGTCTAGGTTGGTCTAGAACTCCTGACCTCAAGTGATCTGTCTACCTCAGCGTCCCAAAGTGCTGGGATTACAGGCAAGAGCCACCACTCCCAGCCAGAGGGCCTTCTACTCATAGATAAACAACTGAAATGCAAATGTTCACTGACAGCATTACAATGGTCAAACTACCAGGATAAATTAATAGTATCAGATCCTCCTCTGTTTTCATGAGGGAGAAGTTATCTGCAAGGTAGGACTGGCAGCCACCACAAAGGAAGGGAAAAGAGCAAAGACAGGAGGGATTTAAGAAAAAAACAGAAACTTTAAAAAGTTCACTACTTATCCATGAGTTATTTCTATTAACCTTTAGCGAAGCAGGAACAAACAAGTTTTAGGAAGATAATTTTGTCAAGCTTCTGAATACCATCATCTAGAATGATTTATTAAGAAATATGTCTTTACCTGTTTAATATAGACTTCCTTATAGAGCAGCATGGCTCTGAAGCATGAAGAAAAACGATTTTGCCTCATTTTGGCAAGATCTGAAACCAAATTTATCCAATAGCCAGACTGTGAAAGTCACCAAAATTTTGGGTGTGAC
Source organism: Hylobates moloch (assembly GCF_009828535.3). Taxonomy (NCBI): domain Eukaryota; kingdom Metazoa; phylum Chordata; class Mammalia; order Primates; family Hylobatidae; genus Hylobates; species Hylobates moloch. The sequence continues at coordinate 7,565,815 of NW_026652293.1, forward strand.
TATTGGCCGTAAAGAGTGATAGATGGCCTGACCAACATGGAGACATCTCGTCTCTACTAAAAATACAAAAATTAGCCGGGTGTGGTGGCACATGCCTGTAATCCCAGCTACTCGGGAGGCTGAGGCAGGAGAATCTCTTGAACCCAGGAGGCAGAGGTTGCCGTGAGCTGAGGTCACGCCATTGCACTCTAGCCTGGGCAACAGGAGCAAAACTCCGTCTCAAAAAAAAAAAGAGTGATAGATGACCATTTGGGGATGTATCCTAAAAGCCACTTGGGGATGTATCCTAAAAGCCAACAGCTTGGATATCCAATCCTGGAACTTCAACAGGACTAGGCAACAAATACCCAGCTGCTGTGCAATTAACAAATTCAGAATCCTGAGCTTGCTTCCCTGTGGGAAGGGCACCACTCTAAAAATAAAAGAAGATTCCTCATCCATCTACTCCTCAGTTTCACTGTGGAACTCATGCCCTGGAGAGAGGTAGGTTTATTTCTCATCTGCAAGCAGAGTTCCCAGCCTAAGGAAAACCCCAGAAAGGATTTCAGGCCACAAGGAGGCAATTTCAGAAGGATGAGGCCATAAAACAATTATAGAGGAACGGGTTAATCTGTGTCTGGTCATAATCCATATGCCCAAAGCAGCATCACTGCAAGGTAATCTCACATCAGTCACTGGCTTTTCAATCCAGGCAATTTTCTTCACTCCACCTTCCCACCCTTCCTCAACTCCACCCTCTACCCCACCCCCCACACACACACACACAAAATAACAACCAAGTTTTATATAAGGGAAGGGAAGTGGAAAGAAGGCAGAGGGTTAAATTTCTCACACCTAAGGCTCTCGGCAACCTGAATTTACTGAAGCCACTCTCCCAGGAGGGGGCATATTGTGACCAAGCTTTCCTGCTTACCTCCTGCCATCTGCAAAATTAAATTAAATGGTCCTTTGCTTCTGAAATCCTGCCATCAGTGTACCAAAGGGAACATCTGAGTATACCAGTCAGAGATGATGGCTTTTCTTTTTTACCAATACACACAAATCATTAGGAGATTAAGTTTCTGAATGGCTAATGTGCATTTTCATAAAGAAGCTAAACATTCAGTCTAACACCCACATGGAAGGGGTTGAAAGGGACTAGAATTGCACTTGCTGCTGCCTTGGAAGATGATTAAAAGCAGGACAGGCAGAAAGATGATGGCATTTTCGCCTCACTTTCATGGAGTAGGGGTGTTGGGAATAGACATAGGAAGTCAAGTGCCAAGAGCTAAAGGGGAAGACAAAAGGGCTATTAGAAGGCAATGGGGCCTGGTGTGGTGGCTCACACTTGTAATCCCAGCGCTTTGGGAGGCCCGGGTGGATGGATCAGGAGGTCAAGAGATCAAGATCATCCTGGCAAATGTGGTGAAGCCGCATCTCTACTAAAAATACAAAAATTAGCTGGGCATGGTGATGCGTGCCTGTAGTCTCAGCTACTTAGGAGGCTGAGGCAGGAGAATCACTTGAACCCAGGAGGCGGAGGTTGCAGTGAGCCGAGATCGCGCCACTGCACTCCAGCCTGGTGACAGAGCCAGACTCCGTCTCAAAAAAAAAAAAAAAAAAAAAAATTTTAAATTAAAAAAATTAAAAAATTAAAAAGAAGGCAATGGGAAGAAGATCCCCCCCACTCTCCTCACCCCAAAGGAATTGCTCTCTAGGGGGTTAAACCCATAGACATTAGAAAGCCCGTGGTCACCACACTACAGATGACTGCTCTAAGGCAAATAGAGATTTAAAGCAAAGCAGGGTATTCCTGATACTTTTTGACCTTTTTGCTCTACCAGTTTCCATTTTCTGACCCTAAAACCCAGACAAAAGATTCTGATGTCTTTAGCCAACTACCCCCCCACCTTCCCCTGACTGAACAATTTAATTCGACAGTTATTTCCACACCTACCTAGTCTCATTTCCAACACGACTAAATTTGGAACAATGGAAGCAAGTGGGTGAAAAGGAACAAAGAAAATAAAATTCAGGAAATGACAATCTTCAGAGTAACAATATATAATTTGAAAAGTAACTCAGACCAGGAACAGACTTTATTTGAATATAAAATTACATACAAATCATATTTAATTCAAACCACTTCAATCCAACAAATCTTCACTGAGCACCTACTACTATGCCCTGTGGGGAAAGACAAAAAATAATTGGTCAGAGCCCCATCCAGTCTAAAACACAGCAGGCTCCTATTCCTGCACAAAGAGACTTTGGGGAGAACCTGTAAAGGCTCTTGATCAGGGATGTATCATAAAGAACCTGTGCCCACCTAAAGATCACTCTTAACAGCATTTTTGGACCCATTTATCACCCCCACAACTCCAGAATGGACAAAGAGGAAAGTTACAGGAACTGAGGCAAAGAGAAAAAATCATACGGTTGCCAGCAAAGCTCAGGAATATACGCTTTTTGATGAGACACCCAGAAGGGAGAGTAAGAGAAAGAATCTTTACATCATATTTTTCTTTGAGAAATTACAATCCACAAGAGAGGTTGTTCACCAAGATTTTTTTTAAACCACCCTAGTTTTTTGTTTGTTTGTTTTAGTCAGGATCTTGCTGTGTCACCCAGGCTGGAGTGCAGTGGCATGGTCATAGCTCACTACATGCTTGAACTCCTGGGGTAAGGCAATCATCCCACTCCAGCCTCCGGGATTAGCAGGGACTACAGGCACACACCATCACACCCGGTGAATTTTTTATTTTTTATTTTTAGTAGAGATAAGGTCTCACTACATTGTCCAGGTTGGTCTTCAACTCCTAGGCTCAAGTGATCCTCCTGCCTTGGCCTCCCAAAGTGCTGGGATTACAGGCGTAAGCCACCATGCCCAGCCCATAGTAGTTTGTTTTTGTTTTAGTTTTTGAGACTGAGTGTTGCTTTGTCACCCAGGCTGGAGTGCAGTGATACAATCTTGGCTCACTGCAACCTACGCCTCCCGGGTTCAAGCGATTCTCCTGCCTCAGCCTCCTGCGTAGCTGGGATTACAGGCACATGACACCACGCCCAGATAATTTTTGTATTTTTAGTAGAGACGGGGTTTCACCATGTTAGTTAGGCTGGTCTTGAACTCCTGACCTTGTGATATCATAGTTTTTAATAAGCTCATTTCTCTTTTCCCCTATCTTGTTCTGAAAGACATAGAATTTTCAGAGGGAGAATTAGGAATAAAAGTATCTCTTGATCTGGGATCTAGGAAAAAATACTAGGGCATCAGAATCAACTGAATGAAGGGATAGAAAAAAAAATCCAAGAAATTGGGAACAAGGGAAGTCTGCAAAGCTCCTGGTCCCACAACGTCTACACTCCCAAGCCCAATATCCCGTTGTAGAAGCACTTATTCTGATATCATAAAAACAACTTCAATCCATAAATTGTCATCTCTCAACACAGTGACCACCCACAGACGTGTTTTTACGAAAATGAAGAGTTCCCCTAGAAGCCTTAACTCTGAGGGTCATCAAAATTAGAACAATCTCTTTTGAGATTACACACTGCTGTCCTCAAGGGGTGCTCCGGGGTCAGTCTGAAACTGAAGTGATATCAGACCTCTCTGACACTTATTTCTAGTGTCAGTATCTGCCAGCAACTCACCAAGAGCAAAAGTCCAGGGAGTCCCTTCAGGGAGAAAGTTTCTCACTCTGGATCCCAATTCTACTCTGAAAAATTCAACTGTACAACTAATATTTTACAACAAAGAGGTTCCATTTTAAAAACCCAAGGACACAGGGGGACAGCCAAGGTGACAAGGCTCAAATTCTGGTAGAAAATATAAATCCCCAGATAGCCTCTTCCCCTGTCCAAGGGCAAAAGCTGACCAGGCCTAGGGAGGAAAGACTCCTGTACAGTCTGGTACACACCACTCCTTCTGCTCATTCCTCCCAGCAACCACTCTTCTTGGGAGATGAATGCAGTCAAATGTTCTCCAGTGATGCAGAGCATTCTCCCATTCTGCAGGGCTTCAAAACAAAGCCAAAGAGCTGCCTGCTGTATTTCCGTACTCTCACAACGCAGTGAGATCCAAGGACTTCTAGCCATCTGTGTGCCAACCCCCAGCTACTCTAAGACGTAAAAAGTGGAACAAAGGAGTTTGTGGCTGCAAAGATGGCGAGAAAATGATGGCTTAAAAGAAGGGCATATCGTTTTCCTTGATAATTATTTTCTTCACTTTGCTTTTCTGTGTTTTCCAAACTGTCTATGATAAACAGGTTGCTTTTCTAATTAGAAAAAGCAGGAAATGTTATTTTAAATGTTTTTTTAAAATCAACAGAGCACTATCCTGAATGCTTTAAGGCAATGGTCTGGGGGTACCTACAACACCCCTTGGGGAGGGCAGGGGATGGGAGGCGGAAAGAGAAAGAATGAAAGAACATCCAGTTTTTAAAAAAAGGAAAAGAAAAACTAGGGGGTTGGGGAAAGGTGGGGATTTCCTATGCATTAATGTGCACACTTAGACTAAAGAAAAAAATTGCTGGGCACAGTGGCTCACGCCTGTAATCCCAGCTCTTTGGGAGGCTGAGGTGAGTGGAGGACCTGAGCTCAGGAGTTCAAGACCAGCCTGGCAAACATGGTGAAACCCCATCTCTACCAAAAATGCAAAAATTAGCTGGGAATGGTGGCACATGCCTGCAGTCCCAGCTACTCAGGAAGCTGAGGCAGGAGAATTGCTTGAACCCAGAAGATTGAAACTGCAAAGAGCCGAGATCGTGCCACTGCACTCCAGCCTGGGTGACAGAGCGAGACTCCATCGAAAAAGAGAAAAACAAAAAAGAAAAAAATTAATTTATAGCAGTAGGCACCTGGTTAGTATACTGCACAAGAAAGTACTCAAAATAGAGAATCATTATTTCTGGGTATGTTCTGAGAAGGAAGATTTCTACTTGGATATATTTTACCCCTGGGCATGTCGAGGTTGTAAGGCCCAGGTAGATAATACAGTTCTAAAGACTCAGGCTTTGGGAGGCCGAGGCGAGCGGATCACGAGGTCAGGAGATCGAGACCACGGTGAAACCCCGTCTCTACTAAAAATACAAAAAAATTAGCCGGGCGTGGTGGCGGGCGCCTGTAGTCCCAGCTACTCGGAGAGGCTGAGGCAGGAGAATGGCGTGAACCCGGGAGGCGGAGCTTGCAGTGAACCGAGATTGCGCCACTGCACTCCAGCCTGGGCAACAGAGCGAGACTCCGTCTTAAAAAAAAAAAAAAAAAAAAAAGACTCAGGGTTTCTCTACTGTCTCAGTAACTCGTCTCCTATTTCAGGAGGGCCAGAAGCAGCTGCTGGTCACTGCTAAGCAGACAGGACAGCAGCTCTGTTCCCCCTTGCAGTCCTCAGTGCTCTGAAGCTCACCCTCCATTCTACTCTCCTTCTGGCCTCCTGGAAGACTAGAGTCTTATAGGTTCTTCCCCATGAGTCTTACGAGAGAGCCTTCTAATAATAATTCACTGTTACATGGGCGTGGGCTCATAGGAAGCACACGCCACAGTGAGGGGAGAAACAGATGCCCATTTCCAACAGAAACATCTGTTCCTTCCAGCTCAGGAAAATCTGTTGGCAGAGAATCATGTGGTAAGATTTTTTTGTTAGGAAAAAAGCTAAAATGCACACCACAGAAAAATGGACCAGTGCTATTAGGATACAACCAATCCTCTATGGTTTTTTTAATTTTTTTTTTTTTTTTTTTGAGATGGAGTCTCGGTCTGTTTTCCAGGCTGGAGTGCAGTGGTGTGATCCCGGCTTGCTGCAACTCCTGCCTCCTGGACTCAAGTGATTCTCGTGCCGCAGCCTCCCGAGTAGCTGGGACTACAGGCATGTTCCACCATGCTAGGCTTTGTATTTTTCGTAGAGACGGAGTTTTGCCAGGTTGGCCAGGCTGGTCTCGAACTCCTGGCCTCAGGTGATCTGCCCACCTCGGCCTCCCAAAGTGCTAGGATTACAGGTGTGAGCCACCACACCCAGCCATTCTCCATGCTTTTTAAAGTAAGGGAACCAAAATCCTGCTTCCTGAAATCTTGCCCATTGTTACGAAAATCTGAGTGCCACACTTTTGCCCACACAGGTGCAACTCCCACTTAGATACAGCTTCCTGACCAGTCACTGCTCCAGAGCAAAGTCCAGTGTCACTGAATGAAAACCATGAGTTCTAGAAAGGAAGTTCATTCGAGTTTTTCGCTAAGTAAAGGTCCATAACCATCCGTGTCAGTCAAGACCCTGCCAGGCCAACATAACCTGGAAACTGGGAAACCCTGAAGAGAAGTTACATTCTTTTAGACTCAAACACCACCACCACCCCAATCCACACCCTGGCCTTTTCAGAAATCTACAGGGGCACTTTTTGTTTGTCAGTGTCTAGGGAAGTGCTACTGGCATTTAGTGCAAAGGGAGAGGAATGTAATGTCCTAAATGTGTGGAACAGTCCCAAAATGCATCTAAAATGCCAATGGCGTCTCTGCTAATAATCACTGTATAGAAATGGTTTGGTTTGATTGGTTTTGTCTGTTTTCCTAAATGGGTATAACATTCATTCACCTGGGGGAAACATTCTCAATACAAAACAGTAAACAATGACAAGTTTCCCTCTTATCCCTACCCTCCCCCAAAGCTCTATACCTCTGAGGAAACCATTTTCTTATATATCCTTCAAGAAATATTATCTGTGTATACAAGCATCTGTGTATATGCCCCTTCCCTTTTTAAAACGTGGCACATGTGCCACATTTTTTTCATTTAACAGTGTGTCTTGGAGATTTTTTGTATTAATACATATCAGTCTGTCCCTTCTTTCTACCAGCTACATAGCATTCCACTGCATAGCTATGCTTTTATTTATTCAACCAGTCCCTTTTTGGTGGTACCTGCCATTGTTTCCAATTTTTTGCTGCCATAAACAATGCTGTAATGAATGTAGATGTGGGTGTATCTACAGAATAAAGTGATAGAAGGAAACCAGTAAGTCAAAGGGTATATACATTTTTAATTATTTCTAATACTGCCCATCCAACAATATAGGAGACTTCTTGCTACTCTGTACTTAGAATGCAATGTATGAGCAAATTTTTTTTATCTAATATGTGAAAAATGACTACATACTGTACTTGCAATTTAATTTGTATTCCTCTATTATGAAGAAGACCTGGCATCATTCATTTCCTATGTTCATAGGTTTCCACGTTGCAATAAGTCTTTGTGGGTGTTAGTTATTTAGTTAGTCTGTTTGAAACAACAGTTCATGTTCTCTACTCATTTTTTCTTTGGATTACTGATCTTTTCTGACTTTTTGTTGACTGTGTGAACACTTTATAAAGGAAATTAGCCCCTTCTCATGTGTTGCAAGTATTTTTCCCAGTTCATCTTTTGGTTTTATGATATTATTTTTAACCATGTAGAACTTTGAAAATTTGTCAATCTTTTCTTACATAGCTCCTGAATTTTCAGTCAGGCTTACATTATATTCCATGGTTTAAAAATATATACCTCTATATTTTCTTTTAATATTTTTATGGTTTCATTTTGTACATGTATATTTTAATCAATATAAAATTTACTTCCATATAAGGAGGAAGACAGGGATCCAACTTAATTTTTTCCCAAATGGCTACCCAGTTGTCTCAAAACCGGTTATTGAAAAATCCATTCCTCTCACCTATCCCACCAATTTGAACTACCATGGTTTACTCTATGCCAAATGCCTTTGTGTATTCAGCTGTACTTCTGCATTCTCTATCCTGTTTTTCTAGACTCTATTTTTAATTTGGAGATGGCAAAAACAAATCTAGGGAGCAACCTTGAGGTGTCATAAAGAAAAGAAAATGGCCTTTAGAGCCTAGAGGCAGTGTTCATAGAAATTGGAATTGAAAATCGTTCTCTCTGATGACTTTAAGTCCAACTATTCCATGGGACTTTACCCCAAGCCTCATCTTCTGCTTGTAAATAGTTTATATTTTTAAATGTAAACCTTTTATTAAAATGTAACGTAGATACAGAAAGGTACACAACTCTTAATTATCCAGCTTAAAGAATTTTCACAAAATTAACAAAATCATGCAACCAGCACCCAGATAAAAAATAGAGCATTGCTAGCACTCTGAAAGCCCCTTTGGGTTCCCTTCCAGTCATTACACTTCCATAAGGGTGACCATGATACAGATTACTATCACCATAGATTGATTGGTCCTGCCTCTTTTAAAATTTCATATAAATGGAATCATATAGGATGCACTCTTGTTTCATGCCTCTTTCACTCCTTATTATGAGATTCATCCATGTTGTTTTATAAAATTCATATTCATACTCTCATTATATACAGTAGCATTCCACTGTATGAATACACCACACTTTATTCATTCTGCTTCTGAAGAGCATTTTGGTAGTTATTTGGGTCTTATAATTAACACTGCTAAGAGCATCTTTGTATGTCTTTAAGTCATCCTACTAGTTTTATCCTTTCTGAATTCTTTTGTTTTAGGTATGTCTCTTGTACAGAGCAATGAATTGGTTTTGCTTGAAAGTCAATCTGAAAATATTTTCCTTTTATTAGGTGATTTTCAGCTCATTTATATATTTATATTACTGATATATTTAGTCTCAAGCCTGTCATATTATTTTATATTATTTTTACTGTTTCTATTATGTTAAATTCGCTCTGTGATTTGTTTTCTTTGCCTGTTTTTCTATTTAGGGGAGTCTGCATTTTTGTTCTAGTGGTTATCTTTATACTAACACTTTTTATAATGTCCTTAGCCCCCTTTTGTTCTTACTCTCCTACTATCTGGTTTGTCAGTTTTCAATAATGAATCCTTTCACTCCCAATTATTTATTAACTTTGTGACAGTCTGATTCTATTCTCCCCTTTTTACCTGCCTTCCTCCATTCTGCTCCCATTTTTATTGGCTTTATTTCTATTTTTCAGAACATACATCATTTACATACATTATTCTTCCACCCTTTCCTTACCTTTGCTTTAGTCTTATATCTATCTTAAAATATAGTCCATGTTCGAATGCTATACAGCCATAAAAAAGGATGAGTTCATGTCCTTTGTAGGGACATGGATGAAGCCGGAAACCATCATTCTGAGCAAACTATCGCAAGGACAGAAAACCAAACACCGCATGTTCTCACTCATAGGTGGGAACTGAACAATGAGAACACTTGGACACAGGATGGGGAACATCACACACCGGGGCCTGTCGTGGGGTGTGGGGAGGTGGGAGGGATAGCATTAGGAGATATACTTATTGTAAATGAAGAGTTAGTGGGTGCAGCACACCAACATGGCACATGTATACATATGTAACAAACCTGCACATTGTGCATATGTACTCTAGAACTTAAAGTATAATTAAAAATATATATATATATTCCATGTTCATATTAGCCCTTTTGTTAAAATTTTCCCACATCATATTTGCATGGAAGAACTTGTCACCTTCATTTTAAAGGATATTTTCACACTGTATAGAATTTTATTTATGTTATTTTCTTTATTTTGAAGATACAAATCCATTTTTTTCTGGATTCCTTTTTTTTCTATTGAGAATTCATCCATCACTCTTTTCTATTCACTCTGCATAAAACCCATCCACTAAATTCTTACTTTCATTTATTATATTTTTAGCGTTATACTTGTCACTTTATCCAGTTTTGAATTTCCAGTTCTCTGCCAAAATAATATATCTTGTTTATATCTTACCCTTAAACATATTTTGAAAAGTTATTTTTAAATCCATATCTGATGACTCCATTATCTGGATAATCTGTGGATCTGTTTCTATTATTTATTACGTCTCTTAGTTTCAAATTATATTGTTATGTTACCTCATATGCCTGGCTGTTTTTAACTGCATACTGGACATTTTATATGGAAAAAATACAGAAATTAGAGAAATAATTTAAGACTTCCCCAAAGAGGATTGTCCTTTGCTTCTGAGATGGAGCTAAGAAAACTGGCCATCCAATCAAGATCCTTAACCCAGTCAGGGAATGAGAAGGTATGAAGACGGGCCTCAGTCTCTATGAGGGCTAGTCAATTTTCCGTTCATACTCGATCCTAAAGTTCAGCACCTCAGAATATCAACCCAAAGCCAAAGATACTTGCCACGGCCCACTCTCTTTGGCAGGTCCTAAATTTTGAGCCTCTAGTGCCATGAATGTTTGAAAGTTTTGCTGGAAAGATTTCTAGCCTCTCAGCTGCCTCTTTAAGAATCAGAAGATATGCCTCTAGGGGAAAGTTTGTCCCAATGCCCCTCTCAAATTTCCTTGTTCTCCAAGATCTTGGCTCCATAATATCCTACTGCTTTGTTAGCTCTCCACTGACTTCAAACAGATTACCAAAATTTTGTCCCAATTTTGGGTTGTTCCTTATGGAATTACCTTGTCCATGAAGGTACTCCAATGAAGAAACCTGGAGGAGGGACAAGCATAGCTGATAAGGCAACTTGATGATTGTCATTAAGGATGCAGGGCTCCATCTATTTTTCTTCAGTGAGTTAACACAGCACTTTACATCACAAGATGGCAGCTGAATGTCCAGGCAACTCATCACATTTTAAGCAATAAAAAATATAGAAGGTCAGGCGCGGTGGCTCACGCCTGTAATCCCAGCACTTTGGGAGGCTGAGGCAGGAGGATCACCTGAGGTCAGGAGTCCAAGACCAGCCTGACCAACATGGAGAAACTCTGTCTCTACTAAAAATTAGCTGGGCGTGGTGGCACATGCCTATAATCCTAGCTACTCGAGAGGATGAGGCAAGAGAATCCCTTGAAACCGGGAGGCAGAGGGTGCAGTGAGCCAAGATCGCACCATTGCACTCCAGCCTGGGCAACAAGAGCAAGACTCCATCTCACAAAAAAAAAAAAAAAAAAAAAAACATAGAGAATGAAAAAAATGGGCCATGCCAGCCAGGTCTGTTTCCTTTCCCATATTTTTTAATAAAAAGAATGTCTTCTTTGAGTTATGTTTGCCCTATTCATAATAATTTGCCTTCTCAAGAAATAAAATACTTTACAGACAAGCAAACGCTGAGTGATTTTGTCACCACCAGGCCTGCCCTAAAAGAGCTCCTGAAGGAAGCACTAAACATGGAAAGGAACAACCGGTATCAACCCCTGCAAAAACATGCCAAATTGTAAAGACCATCGAGGCCAGGAAGAAACTGCATCAACTAACGAGCAAAATAACCAACTAACATCATAATGACAGGATCAGATCCACACATAACAATATTAACTTTAAATGTAAATGGGCTAAATGCTCCAATTAAAAGACACAGACTGGCAAACTGGATAAGGAGTCAAGACCCATCAGTGTGCTGTATTCAGGAAACCCATCTCATGTGCAGAGACACACAGAGACTCAAAATAAAGGGATGGAGGAAGATCTATCAAGCAAATGGAAAACAAAAAAAGGCAGGGGTTGCAATCCTAGTCTCTGATAAAATAGACTTTAAACCAACAAAGATCAAAAGAGACAAAGAAGGCCATTACATAATGGTAAAGGGATCAATTCAACAAGAAGAGCTAACTATCCTAAATATATATGCACCCAACACAGGAGCACCCAGATTCATAAAGCAAGTCCTGAGTGACCTACAAAGGGACTTAAACTCCCACACAATAATAATGGGAGATTTTAACACCCCACTGTCAA
>NW_026652293.1:7582492-7809454 GCF_009828535.3 Hylobates moloch
AATGTCCAACAACGATAGACTGGATTAAGAAAATGTGGCACATATACACCATGGAATACTATGCAGCCATAAAAAATGATGAGTTCATGTCCTTTGTAGGGACAAGGATGAAACTGGAAAACATCATTCTCAGTAAACTATCGCAAGGACAAAAAACCAAACACCGCATGTTCTCACTCATAGGTGGGAATTGAACGATGAGAACTCATGGACACAGGAAGGGGAACATCACACTCCGGGGACTGTTGTGGGGTGGGGGGAGCGGGGAGGGACAGCATTAGGAGATATACCTAATGCTAAATGACCAGTTAATGGGTGCAGCAAAATAACATGGCACATGGATACATATGTAACAAACCTGCACATTGTGCACATGTACCCTAAAACCTAAAGTATAATAATATTAATAAAAAAACAAAGATAAAAACAAACAAACAAACAAAAAAATAATTTGCCTTCTCTTTTATTACTGGAGACTCTGAAGAGTCACATAACCTCTTTAGGTCTTAGTTTCAGTCAAATGAGTGACCTGCACTAGATGATCTCTAAGCACCTTCCAGCTCAAAAACATTCTTAGATTCTATTAACTTGCTTATCTTCTCATTATTTTTAGGAGAAAAGTAGAAAGAAATAGATAGGAGAGTTTACCTATTTAAGAGGCAAGAACTGAAGTCTAAGGATGTAGAATGTCCAGAGGTTTATCCCCTGAATGGCAGAGGTCTCAATTTAAGTTAAATCAATATACCAAAACCTAGGTTTAAAAATTGAACTGGAGAGAAGGAAACACATTCACTTTATGAAAAATAATTCAAATCTTCTGGCAGGTTTTGTGATAATGCTTTTCTAATGCCTTTAAATTATGATTAGATTTACATAATTCAATTTGCACACAACTTTCAATAATATCCACGTGCTTTTTTGTTCATGTCTAATTACTATTATTTTTCTGAAACAGACCAATACGCCATTCTTGGTGATTCCTATCACCAAGAATATCAAGCATTCCTTCTCTCTTGGTATTTCTGTGACCATCTTTCTATGACTTTAGGAGCAATTTTCTAAGCGCCTCTCAAGCCCAAATCTTCAGCTATTAATGAACATTCAAAGAGAACATCTTTAAATCCCCAACTTGAATTTTTATATTTTTACTTCTTTAGAGGTGGAATGTTGAGAGATTCCATATATTTGGTTAAAAGAAATATGAAAGATTCCTTATTTTTCTCCACCCTTCCTTACATTCCTCATGACCAACCATCCTCCCAAAAGGAAGGGGGGTACAATTTGTCTACATTATGCCAAATATTTCAGCTTTTTATTTTCACCATGGAAAAAGCATTAAACTCAGCTGAATTATTCATGAGATCCTAGGTAACATGATCATTGTTTTTGGCCTTCGGCTTCAATACTTTCAGCCTTGCAACTCATTTTAGAGTTTCTGAATGTGGCTAACAAGGGACTTTGCTATATACACATCATTAAACTGTTGGCATGTGTCCTGGCACGGAACTTTACACTATATCAATAAACCCATATATTTGCAAGGATGCATGTGTCTTCAGTGCTGTTCTTACTTTGATCAATTTTTCCTACTTCCCTGGAGTTTCATCCAGATCAGATTTTTAGAGTATGTGCCAACATGAGATGACTAAAATATTCGAGACAGAAAGAAAAATCTGAGCCCCAGTTTAGAGATTCTCAATCTTCCTCCAGGGATGATCATAAGACTGGCTTGACAGATGAGGGGCAAATGTCACCATGCACATAACTCTGAATTCCCTTCATTGCAGTTGCAAAAAGCATGTTTCTGAGTTTGGACATAGAATTAAACAGCCCATACTCTTCCAGTGCCCAAAGTTTTTGAATGAATTGATTCTTCCTTATAACTGTCATTTAGACATGCCTCCTCTCCTGACCTTCTCCTATGCTTGTTGCTTTGGTTTGCCCCAAAGAAAAGGAAGAAAAGAAAAGCAGATAAAGCTCTCCTTTCCCCATTACAACTCCCAAGTAAGACTTTTCTCATTTCTTCCTATCAAGGCAGAATAGGTGCTGCCCACCCTCGTACCAAGAGATTTCTTACAATCACATAAAGTAAATCATCATTTCCAACTGGCACTGAACCTAATGTTCCTCAATGATCAGACCTGAGCTCTATCCCTGTGTTTCTTCCAGAAAAGTTATAACCATTCTCAAAGTTTTCACCGGAGAGCATTTAAGATTTAAGGAAATATGTCATCATTCTATTTCCTTCCAAAATTATATTATGCAAGATATAAGCATTATGCATCAATTTACATTCACTTCTCCCCAGTGTAAGAGTCTGGTTAATACAATTAAATTGGACCAGTACCTACTAAGCAACTAGATCTCTGGAAAGTCTGAATGCTGAAGATGGATGCCCTCGGGGAGGGGCTTAACACAGCACATAAACAAAGCTCAGATTTCATCTTCCACTAAACCCAGTGGGACACTAATGAGTTTCTAAAGATGCAGAGCAAACTAATATCATTCTTGGCTGTCATTTATTTTGGAGTACACTAGTTGTTTAATTTTGTCACATGCTACCAAGTAATACAACACATTGCTTTCTTGCCTTCAGTGTTATCCCCTTTCCAAGGCATAAGAAACTACTCTAGAAGTATCCAGAGTCTTAAGACATATAGGGAAATATTAAAAGTCACTAATAAGAGTCCTGGGGGATTCCCATTTCCTTCTCATAGCCTCTTTGTTCTTTGGAGATTTTTCTATCACATGATCTTGTTTATTTTCTTTTATAGCACTTATCTCAATATTTAATTATCTTTGTTTATTTATTATGTCTCCCTCATAGATGTAATCTCCATTACAGAAGAGACTTCTGTGTTGTTCACTGTTATATCCCCAAACTAACAGTGCCAAGCACAAAGTTAAATACTCAATACATATGTATTAAATGACTATTAAGGCAGTAAGAATGGGCTGGGTTCTGCTGCATGAACAAGTAACCCCCAATATCTCAGTGGCTTAACCTCACAAAAGCTCATTTATTTTTTATGCTGTGTGTCCAACAAGGGTCAGGGAGGGGCAATCTGTCCATCATTGTAGTTCAAGAGCTCAGACTGACAGAGGTTCCACCTGCTCACAAACTTTCACAATCACCAAGGCAAGAAAAGAGAGCACTGAACTGTCCCATACTGGCAACTGCTTCTGCCCAGAATTGCCATGTACGGCCACATTTTGCTGGCCAATGCAAGTCAAATGGCTACCTCTAACTTGAAAGAGAAGGAAGGAAACAGATGTGAGTAAGCACTGGAAGCCTGTAAAAAATTAAATAGCGACTCCAGAATCTTGCCATTGTAAGGGGTTCATTTGGTCCAGCCCTGTTTCCAGGCAAGGCTGCAATCAGAAGGTAACAGATAACAGCAGATGTACTAAACAAGCAGACAAACTAACAATGGACATTATGTACATCATACCAAGAGGCTTTTCAAAATCAGTAATCAAGTGGCACTATCAGAAGAACATTTACAGGAAAAAAAGTCTTAATTGCCCAATCGAAAGGAAATACTTGTATTCGTTACGTCATTTACCTTAGGAACAAGGTTAATGATTCAGGTACGCTCTGTATTCATGCTCTTTTACTAAAACCTTCTTGGGGACTAAACCATCTGTAGGAAAATATGCAACAATTTGATGTCATGTTTTCAGAAGACAAAAAAAAAAACAAAAACCCCACGAAAAAACCCAGTTCACTGAAATCCCATTCATACATTTATTTTTTACCAAAGCAATACATGTGAACAAAAGCAATCAACTGGTGGCAGCATTTAGGCCCACTAAGACACAACCACTCATTACCGAAGAAGGCCTGCACATCATTCTGACTCATGTTTGGAACTTTCTCTAGAGCACATCTCTTGGTATTTCCTGCAGATATACAGCAAGCAAGATTTCATTCCTGCCAGACAAGCTTTTTTTTTTTTTTTTTTTATCTCCACCAGTCAGTCTCTTACAGTGAGATAACCTCCAGTCACAACTCTCCCTCCAAATGAATTCCCAAGTTGCCGTGGCAACTAACACCTTCCTCCAATACTGTCAATATGCTTCCCAACCCTAAAGGCAGCCCTCCTGATTTACTGCCAGAAGTACCAATCTCCTCATGTAAAAGAGAGTGCCTTCCTTTGCTCCAAAACTATAATGAGATTCTTTAGAAGACTCTCTGTTAATAATATTAATAGCATCAGCTACCACCTACTGAGGGCCAACTTTATTTCTATTATCTTATTTAATCATTTCAAAAAAAAAACACTGCATGGTAGATATCACTCTCTTTATTTTACAGGTTAAAATAATTATAAATCAGAGGTTATATAACTTAACCAAGAGGCAGAACCAGGATTTAAACACAGAATCTTCTGGCCCAGATTATCTCTGAGGCTTCCTCCTTTGACACAAGATCTTTTCCAGCTTAGAGGAGTAACCTCATCTGTCTTGTTCTCTCAGCCTAACCTTGCTCCTTTTTCTAAAAGTGCTTTCTACACTTCAAGACAATTTAATTTGCTTTAATATCAACACAACACCGCTCTAAATCCAATGGCACTTAAAGGTGTGTTAATGCTGATTAAACATTAAGAGAGAAAAGACTTCATTCTCCTGCTCTTCATCTCCAAGGGCTTTGGTGGGGAAGAATGAGATAATGGGTGCTAAGTGTTTTTTACTGAGAATGAAGGTATACAAGATCAATACCCAGCAGATATTGAGGTGTCCACAATTTGACCAGGTGCCAAGGAATGTCCATAAGGGTAGAACTGCAGCCAAGTCTCCTGGATTTGCTTCCTCAGGCCCCTTCCTTGGGCCCCACGCCTACCCATATGACCACATCCTCACTATTCTCCCCTAAACACAAATCGAGGGACATACAAAGCAAGCACTGTGCTTACTTCTTAACCAATCCATCCCCTCCCCCATCCCAACACACAGGGAGACTTTATGTTAGCCTTGTAAATAAGAAACACCATTCCACAGTTATTTTTCCAGTCTGCCTTTTTTTTTAACCACTCACCTGGCAGAAACTGTTATTCTCCTGGCCAGCAGCTATTTGCAAAACTGGTCTGCCTCCCTATTTTTATACCAAAGATACTAATTCTTTAGTAGAAATGGGAGTATTCCAAATAAGACAATTAGCAAGTCACCTAGAATTTCCACCCACTCCACAGAGGCACACAAACCAGAGAATTAACCCAATTTGTTGTCTATAATAAACAGGACATTCTACCCACCACAGAGCCCCAGAGGTTTGTACGAGATGACTAACTCCTAGTAGTAATGGCTACAATGGCCCAGTTCCCTATTTTATTACTGTGTGCTGAAATTTTAAAGGCGCTCCTCTCCCACCCCCATCTTCCCTTGCATACTTCTGCACATCAATCCATTAAGAATCTGAAGTGTAATTTATCTTATTCACTATTATCCTGTTAAATTGCTCTACAGCTGCCATGGCAGTAATTGCAGTGATCAGTGATTCAGACTTCTTAAGCAAAGGGCCTTAAGTAGGTTTCATTATTAAAATTTCCAAAGGTTTTATTATTGAAATAAACCTGAGATAGAACAGTATGCCTCCATGGGGCAGTCATACTAATGATTCTTAAGTTATGAAGGGATGTCACATTCATCATCAATGTTGCACTCGTGAATACGGGTAATTGGGAATTTATCAACCAACAAAACCAACTGGCATTCTAAGAATGAAGAATAATAATCTCATTTTAAGTAGCATAGGCAGTGCTGTGCGACCCTTTAAAAAGCTGCCTTTGTTCACTGAAATATTGCTTGTAATAGCAAATACTGGAAACAACTCAAGTGCACATTTGTAAGGAACTGATTCAATAAAGTAGGAGGCAGCCATCCACACAATGGAATACTATGCAGCTCTGATATACGAATGAGAAAGCTTTCTCTGTACCAACAAGGAAAGATCCCCAAGACATACTGTTAAGGACAAAATAGTACAGAACAGGTTATACAATGAGTTACCTTTCCTGTAAAAGAATGCGAGAGGGGTAAGAACATATGTTCATATCTCCTTTTATTTACATAAAGAAACACTGCACAGATATATAAGGAACTATTAAGAGTGACACCCACAATAAGTAGCAGGGGTTCTACAGGGTGGACCAGACAGGGGTGGAAATAATACTCGTCAACATATGCCTTTCAAAAAAATTTTTTTCCGTATTTTAAATTTACCTTTACTACCTATTTATTTGGTTCAAGGCTCCATTTCCTCCACTTGGGGACTAGGTAATCAGGCTTTAGACTATTTACCTCTGCCTGTCAGAAGTCACTAACCTCATGACAGGAATAATTTAGGTTAGAGGAGTAACAAAACTATTACTCAACTGTTTCCTTAGAAAAGGAGAAACTCATAAAACATATGGGACCCTAAAATTTGAATATTATATATAAGACAGGGTTAAAATGTGTTCAAAAAATGTCTTCTAAAAATGTACAAACAACAGAGGTGTGACAGAATGCTGAAAAAAATATAAGGGGAGTAGAAGAGCGGGATAGAGAGTGATCCTCCTTCCCTACTCCCTTTACAATGTTGATTTCATCCTTGGGTTTTCATAATGGACTTTTGTAAAGCGGAGATTTGCATCCAGTTTTCAGACCACTTTCAGCACAAGTGCTTTTTTATTAAGTATTTCTGTGGTTCCCCTTCCCCAGACAAAAAGGAAAGGGGAAGCTATTGTTCAGGACATGTAAGGGGTTTATCTAGCTTTGTGGGTTAAAAGAATCCACAATATTTAATAAATTTAATAATATTTAATAAATTTATTAATATTTAACAATGTTTAATAAAATTTAGCCACTTCCCTAATGCTTGTGTCAGAGAATTCTTGCTCTAACAAAACACCAAGAACAACTAGACACTTCTACCTACCCATAGCCTCAACTAGATAAATGCAAACATGTTGGCTCACTCCTGTAATCCCAGCACTTTGGAAAGCCAAAGTGAGAGGAACACTTGAGCCCAGGAGTTTGAGATCAGCCTGGGGAACATAGGGAGACCCTGTCTCTACAAAAAATAAAAAATTAGCTGGGCTTGGTGGCACGCACCTGTGGTCCCAGTTACTTGGGAGGCTGGGGTGGGAGAATCGCTCAAGCCTGGAAGGTCGAGGCTGCAGTGAGCTATGATCATGCCATCACACTCCAGCCTGGGTGACAGGATGAGACCCTGTCTCTTTAAAAAAAAAAAAAAAAAAAAAGGATAAATGCAAATATGAATCACCGACAGAATTAAAAGGCCACAAATGTTCCAACGTTAGCAGGGAGTCTGGGAAGAAACCTCCACAGCTGCCCCAGTCAACCCAACTAAGAGAAAGAGGTTGGCAGCCAGAGGAACAGATAAGGCAAGGCTTCATCTGAGCCTATCAGCTTCTGCAGAAAAAAATATTCCATGTCATGGGATGACCTGACTGACTCATGCAAACTGTCCACACAGCTAGTTTACCTTTGCCTCCTCTCTGGATCCAAAATGTAATGGAAATGAATGCCTTATGAAACCTATCCCTGCCCTCCTCATCACACACCCTTCTTAGGAAAGCCCACACTAGCTGACGACTCCAGAATTCTGGTTACCGTAAGTCTAGGCATCATGCCACCGAGCTCTGTCTTTCCAACTACCTTTTGGACATCTCTACCTGGATGTCCCGGGAGTCTCATGTCCAAAGATTAATTCCTTCTTCCTGGCAGTATATGCTCTTTGTATCTCCACTTCTCCTGTCTCAGTTAATAGCCTGTTGATTGATCAATTTCATTCTACATTCATGGAACACCAACCATGCACCAAGATCCCTGAACCAGAAGCCTGAAGGTCATCTACAGTCCTCCTTCTGTCCTACTCCTACTTCTATTCACCTTGTCAACAATAAGCTGCACTGATTTTTTACCTCCTAAATATTTCTCAAAACCTCACTTCCCCTTCATATTCACTGATACTCCCTTATTCAGCATCTCATCATTCATTCAACAATATTTAATGAGTATAAAGCATAGCTAGGTGTTTTTAAACAGAACAAAAATGGTGTGATCTTTGCTTTCTGGTGGCTCAACATCTAGTTATTTCTTATCTGAACTATTCAGATATACTCTTGTCTCCTACCATTAATTCTCTCAACAGTAGCCAGAGTGTCTCCTCAAAACTTAAATTAGATCATTTAATTCAGGGATAGTAAACTTTTTCTATAAAGGCCAGATAGTAAATATCTTAGGCTTCTGGGCCATATGTTCTCTGTTGAAACTACTCAACTCTGCTCTTGTAACATTAAAAATAGCCATGGACGATATGCAAACCCATGGGTGTGACTGTGTTCCAATATGGCTTATTCATAAAAATAGGCAGCAGGACAGATTTGACCCATGGGCTGTAGTTTGCTGACCCCTGATTTAATTAATCACAGTGCTTCTTACTCCACTGGAATTAATCCAGATTCCTTCCCATGGCTTAGAATGTGCTCCATCCTCATCTGACTATTACTTGCTCCTCTGGGCTCTATCATGCTCCAGCCACTCTGATCATCTTTATGGTGCTTACACACTGTGCCAAGCCTGTTCACATCTTAGGTCCCTGCACTTGCCGTTCTACCCATCAGGACCACTCTTGCCTAGGTCTTCTCATAGCTGCCTCAGCTCAAATATCACCTCCTCAGAGAGGCCTTCACTGCCCACCCCCATCAGTACCCATCCCAATGCCCAAACACTCTAACTCCCATAGCTCTATTTATTTATTTTTTCAAATTACTTATCACCATCTGAAAAAATATCATTTGTTGCATGTATATAGTCTGCTTTCCTACCACCACACTACTCCACCACTACTAGAATGTAAGCTCCATGAGGGCAGAGACTGTCTTATTCACTCACCCCCTAGGTTCCCAGCACCTGGATCGGTGCCTGGCACTTCGCAGGGGCTCAATAAATATCTGTTATCTAAACTGTTATTGCCTCTAGTCTCCCTCCCTCCAACTCACTGGTATCTTCACTGCCACCAGTGATCTTTCAAAAATACAAACGGGACCAAATATAGTGGCTCACGCCTGTAATCACAGCACCTTGGGAGGCTGAGGCAGTAGGATCACTTGAACCCAGGTAGGTGAGGCTGCAGCAAGCCATGATCACGCCACTGCACTCCATCCTGGGAAACAAGAGTGAGACCCCGTCTCAAAAAAAAAAAATAGCAGTGTGTAGTGGTGCACAACTATAGTCCCTGCTACTTAACAGGCTGAGGCAAGAGGATCACTTGAGCCCAGGAGTCTGAGGTTACAGTGAGCTATGATCACACTACTGCACTCAAGCCTGGGCGACACAGCAAGACTCCGTCTCATAAAAAAAAAAAAAAAAAAAAGTAAAATGCAAATGAATCATGTCATTCTCCTGCTTAAAATATTTTCATGGTTCCCCACTGGCTTTAAGATACAAATGCAAATTATGTGGCAAGATCACTATAGCTCTTATCACACCTTCCCACACTCTCCCAGTAGTAGACTGTGAGCTCTAAGTGGTAAGGACCAACTCCTGTTTATCTTTTTATCTCAGGTACTCAGCATAGTACCAGCACATTGTTGGTGTTCCATGAATGTAGAATGAAATTAATCAATCAACAGGAGTACAACAACTAGCACAATGCATGATTCTAATGTGGTAACTCGATAAGTACCCAATTTAAAGGCAAGGAAGCAAGATTTTGCACAACACTCTTCCTTCCTTTTCTTTGGAAGCAGCTTGGCTGGGGGCTATGCTTATAACTCTGAATCTAACTTTGGATTTTGTCACCCAGATTTTACCTGGCAGGCAGCCACTCACCACTTTCTAAAAGAATGGCAGGAGAAGGCAGGGAGATAAGTCATGCAAATCTATCATGCTGTTTCCTGTGATCAGCTCTGGTAAAAACGTTAGGAAAGGAGACATAACACGAAGGCTAAAATGCAACTTAGGGATTCTCCATAGATTCCAAGTGTCTACATTCTCCCTATCATCTATTAGCAAAGAAAACCCAATGCTGGTTCTTTTGCTGTATAAAATAACCTAAGAGGTTTAGGGAATTTCTTCAGAACTGCCTCACCAATAGAATGGGAATTGTTACTTCCAGAAGAATTTCCATTAGCCCTTTAAAATCCTTCAACATTCATTAAGGCCAAAGACTTTTCACCTAATTTAGTCTGATGGGTATGTGAACAGTCTCTTTCTAGGGAATACAGACTCCCAAATTGTTCAGCTGGGAAGTAAGGAGGGAATTTATTACGCAAAATCAAAGGGAAATGAAAAGAGGGCAACCCGGAATTCATTACTCTCCTTCTTGGGTGGGGTAATGGGTTCCAGAGTCATTCTGTTACCTTTACTATGACCTCTTTACTTAGCATCTAAAAGCTTCTGGTGTTGGCTGCAGCCAGCTAGGTTCTCTTTTAATGTAATAAAATCTGCTTCAGCAAAGCTTATACACAGTCATCTCCAGACTCCAGAAATAATAGACTATAAATTACTGGATCTCCCATTTGATACAATGAAGTGTAAGTTAGCAGAGTACTGAATGACCACTCTACATGCTACGCTGAGTGGCTCAAAGTGAACTTTGACACGAGGACTGGAGCGAGCACAAAGCAGAGCTAGATCCGGGATTAATTCGCTTGAGCCCAGCTCCTCACTACTCACCTATGAGTCCAGTTCTAGAATCCAAGTAGAGGATGGGGGAGCAAAGCTCCTAGCTTTTCCCCTACTGTCTGCATCTCTTTCACATTTCTTATCTTCTTTTGAAGAAGCTAAACAAGCTTAACTAAAATAACTAAATGATTAAGCCCTACACAGACAATCTCCAGAGATTCACAAAACTGCATTCAAGACAGTTACACAGACATCTTTGAGGACGACTTGATGTACCAGCGATTTACCACATTTGGGGCCATTCAAAATTCCTGTCAAGGATCTGCCTATATCAACATGGGAACCAAGAACCAACCATTCAAATGGGCCCTGCTGCCAAGCTTCTTTATAATGCCATCTCTTCATATTGTTCCATTTAACAAAACTGCAGCCTATCATCTAACCTTAAATCCCTTTGCCAATGATAAAGAGCCAGTGTATGCTACTCCCTAGAGCAGGAAATCAACATGATGACCTACTAAACACCATTCAGAAGATGCTGAGACTCATGAATTGCAATAGGAAAGAAAAGACAGAGAAGCAGTCAGCCAGGTACACGCTGTGCCAAAAGTGCACTACAACCCCCTACCCCACTCTGCTTAATGCTAGTTGGGCTGACACCAACCTGATGAGACAGGCCAGTAAGATCTCGAACTGAAACAGGAACTCCTGAACTGGGTTCTTTAGAACCCAGGAAGCAGCAGAGTAAATCATTAAAGACCAGATAAGATCTTGATGAGGTGAGGGAGGGTTTCAGATAAATGGAATGCTGGTAGAACACAGGCCCAAAGGAGAAAAGTTAACCTGAGCCCAGGTGGAACCTTGCTTACTAGAGTATTAAGCATGAGTTGGGACAACTATTCCAACCAGAGAAATTGGCTCCAGTGGCGGCAGTTTGGCAATCCAAGGTATGGCATGCATATGGCTGGCAAAATTCAGGGTGATTAAAGCAAAAGTTTCAGAACCATAAAGACTACAACGGGGGTAGAGCACAAAATTCTCAAGAGATGAATCTTTGTTAAGAGTGAGGCAGAACTACATGGTGGTTTTCGATCTGTTGATGCCCAGCAAGAGCTTCTACTGGCTATAAGCAGGGGTGCAGGCTATAATCGCAGGAGAGGAGGTTCACAAAAGTAATTCAGTCCTAGAGCCCAAACTGTGTTCTCTACTAAAAGGAATCAAGACCCCCTAGAGAAATGGCTGACTCCATGTATAGTAGAGGATATAGATCCTGGAACATCTTTTTTTTTTTTTTTTTTTACCAGAAAGCAAGGAAGCCATCAAAGTCCAACAGGAGCATGTCAAAAGGCCATGGGAGTCAACTTGAAGAGATACTTATTAACCTAAGATGAGACAATATGAGCATCTAAAACAATTAATAGTGACTATAATGGGCTGAAACACATCAAATGCAAACAATAATCTATGAGTTCATAACGATATTCAGAAAAAAAACTATTGGTCACTACAGTGGAGTTACTAGTCACTAACTCATTAGTCTGAAAAATGACTTAAAATGGGAGATAGAGTGGAGAATTAGGTATTTATCCAGTTTTTCCTGTACAAACATAAATGTTTAGGGAGATTGAAGTAGATGAAACAAATCTGGCAAAATTGAGATAACTGTTTAATCCGGGTGTTGGGTACATAGAGGTTCATTATATTTCTTTCCTGTATATTTTATATTTGAACCCCCTCCCCCCCCAAAAAAAAAGCAAGACAGAATGTGAGCTAAGCAGCTTAGGGTTTAGGCAAGGCTTCTGCCTACAAGAGAGACTAGGATACAAGGGGTAATGTTAGCCCTGATGGGCCAAACCAACTGGAGGGATATAGGGAGGTGCCAAGTTGCAGAGGTATCATGTTGCCCAGCAGTTGATCTAGAATCCTAGATTCTAGGTCTGGTTAGTAGCAGATTTACTCCAGGTGGTAGATCTGAGGCTACCTATAGAACTTCCTTTGCTCAGAAATTAGCTCAGAAACTAATTAGCTCAGAAACTACAAAACGGCTTGCTCTTGAAAATGGAGCCTTTGTCCATTTCATGCTGTTATAACAGAATGCCACAGATTGCATAATTAAAAAAAAAGAGAGAGAAAGAAAAGAAAGAAAGAAAAGAAAGAAAGAAAGAAAAGAAAGAAAGAAAGAAAGAAAGAGAGAGAGAGAAGGAAGGGAGGGAAGGAGGGAGGAAGGAAAGAAAAGAGAAAAGAATTTCTTACAGTTCTGGAGGCTAGGAAGTCCAAGGTCAAGGAAGCTGCCTCTGGTGAGGGTCTTCTTGCTGTATCATCCCATGGCAGAAGGCAGAAGGGCAAGAGAGAGCGAAAGAGCAAGAGGGCAAGAGGGGCTGAACTCTTTTTCACAAAGGCTAGCAGAGAAGTATGCACAGGTTAAGGGAAAAAGTCACAATGAATCCTGTAGTGTAGACTACTTTATCAAAAGCAGCTAAAAAAAGATCTCATTAACTCCCCCAACTCATCTCCACCCACATCTAAAGAGCCACACACAGCACCACCAAAGGCAGCAGAATGAGAACAGCGTTCTCCTCTACAGACCAGCTGTGAGTATCCAGACAGACACCCGACCTCGACAGCTCCAGAGCAGCCCCAGAACAGCCCCTCCCTAACCACCACTCAAGTAACCAGCTGGGAAAGTATTCAGAAAACCCGCATCCTGACACACCACTGCCAAACAACTTAAACAGCAAAGAACAACCCATCTAAACAGCAATGCCGGCTGCCAGGAAAAGTTGTGTAGGGACAATGAGTAGAGGAAAAGCAGATTTCTTGGGGTCCACCAAGAGACCCAGTCTCTCAGCTTCAGCACTTCCAAACGCACAATCCATACACCTCTGGGGCCTGTGGATCTCCACGAGGCATATTGTCTCCTTCCATCTCCTCAAAGATAAATGAGCAGGCGAGCTGGCCAGAAAACCACTCTGGGTATTACTCTTTAAAGAATCTTTATAGGGTCAAAGAGGAATGGGTCTACAGGTTATATGTATTCCCCAAAGATTCTCAGGATGATGTCAGAATCCCTTTCCAGATGTGTTTAACACTTTGTGGTCACTTGTATTCCTGCCACTGAGCGCCAGTGCTTTGCTAATTTGAAGTGATTCCAGCTCACACTGACTCCAGCTTCCTGGATCTGATTACATTTAGCCAAGACTGTCATCCATACCGTACCCTTTCAAAGAGTCCTAAAAGCAGCTCTTCACCTACTCTTTCAAGACAAGTAATAATATCTGCCAAAGAATGGGGAAAAAAGACGCAGAAAAAGAATACAATTAGCATACTACCAAGAAAGCAAAAAGTGAAGGGAGAGGAGAAACTAAAAAATTACATGTGGACTCACACTTATTTCTAAAGCTGGGCTAATATCCTTCTGCTTGTGTCTAAGGCACCAATTTTAAACTGTTACTGGGGGGGAAAAAAGAGAGAGAGAGAGAAAGAAAAAAGCAGGCCTAAATCTTAAAGTAAAACTTTTAGCATAGAAAATAAGAATTGGTGAGAATTCCATTCCCGGTTATTTACCCTGTAGGCTGAAGAGCTGCCTCTGCCTCTAAGGATCAGGGCATTCTGTGTTTGATGGCAGAACCTAAGTCAGAATCCAGCACAATCCCTGACAAGTGAGAAGAACCTCAGGGTGAGTTGTCCTGACCTTGAGATTGCTCTTCTAGCTCTTCAATTAAAAAAATATATAAGGGCCGGGCACGGTGGCTCATGTCTGTAATCCCAGCACTTCGGAAGACTGAGGCGGGTGAATCACCTGAGGTCAGGAGTTCGAGAACAGCCTGGCCCACATGGCGAAACCCCATCTCTACTATAAATAAAAAAATTAGCCAGCCATGGTGGTGGGCGCCTGTAATCCCAGCTACTTAGGAGGCTGAGGCAGGAGAAACACTTGAACCCGGGAGGCGGAGGCTGCAATGAGCCAAGATCGCGTCACTGCACCCCAGACTGGGCAATACAGCAAGACTCTGTCTCAAAAAAAAAAAAAAAAAAAAAAGAACCAAGCGGGAGATCCCTCTTGCCACCTCAGTTGTTTGAACTCAGCTACTCAAGGTCCACCTTGTCCAGATCAAGGGCTCCCATGAGTGACGGTGAGGCAGATCTGATCACTTAGAGGGCTAAAGGTAATCTTACAAAACCTGAAGATGTACAAGGAGAACGCAGCTGCTGCTCAGAAACTCCACTAGCCCAGCTTGAAAAGACATCATCTGCAGAGTAATACCCAGTTCTCAATTCTAGGCCTCATAGTTTTGCTGAGTGTCTCATAAAACTGCCCTAAACTTTTCTGGCCTTTCTTATTTTGCCCACCTAATGTAAGAAAACTAAGCTAAAATAAATTTTGTCACCAAACCGAAATGAAGCTCTCCAGGTGCTGTGGCTACTATACTCAGGAGATTTGAACTTCCCTTAACCCAAAAATGGCTATCTAGAAGTCAGCATCCTCAGAGTACATTTCAGATGCAAAGTAGAAATATGTCAGTGTAAACCATGAAAGTCCAGAGCCTTTGCTTCAGTAAAACTAGATGCAGCAAAACCACAGGCTTTATGCATGACTGGTATTGTAAGAGGCCACAGGGAGTAGAATTAAATATGACACCTTCTTGACATATGATCAAAGCTCCTTCTAAACTCAATTTGGGGCACCATATATCACAAACCAGACAGCAAGAAATTAAGTAAATGTAAGTCTTTTTTTATGCCATCCCAATTACATCTTGGTCAGTTCGCAAACATGTTCCAGCAAATGCTGGAGGAGTTCTTCTCTCTTTAGGAGTCCTCTCTCACTTTTCCCTGTTTAACAAAAGACCTCACACACTTAGAAAGAGGATGGAGGCAGGCCAGCTTCAGGACATGCTGCACAGGGAGGACTGACTGTCCCAAAGAGGGGGCTCTACACCCCTCTGACAACTCCACAATAGACCAGCTATACACAAATGCCTGAAATAAGGAAGTCCATCAAGAAAATGAACAGTTGGCGAGATCAAGGCTTCTGGCCCAAAGGGCCTGCAGCTGGTCTGGCCATTCATCAAAAAATCTGAATTTAAATGGAGAGACATTCGACTGTGACATGTAATAAAAGAACTGGAGCAACAAAGGGTCTTGATTTTGGTTTCCTTTCCACCCTACACATCTCCTGCCAATGGAAGAGTGAGCATGCCTGTGGTGCTCCTGACACATCTGGGGTAGTTCCCATTCACAGTGCTCACCCTTTGGGATTTTCCACACATTACAGGATCATTGTCCATCTATGCTAACCTAGAATGTCCAGATAAAAGCTCCTCTTTAGAGACTGGAGAGAAAATTGTCAAGTCTGAAAGCCCACGAACTGTCTCAGTCAGGGGGAACACATGTAGGAAAGACTACAGAATCGGATGTCAGAAGCCTAATTTCAGATTGACTCCTACAGCTTTATGACTGTGAGCAATTCACTTACTTTCTCTAGGCTGTTATTCTCACATCAATAACGAGAAAAGTGGACCAAACAGTCCCCCAGATCCCTTCCAATCATAACATCCTCTGACTTTATGATTAAAGAGTGGTACTAATAAGGCTAAATCTGTGGCTTAACCCCAATAGGAGTCTTCTAGGATTATACTAAGAAAAACTATTCTACACAGACAGAGCCATTCTGACCATGTCCCTCCCTACACCGACCATCATACAGATATGTGCCACTGGTATGAGAAGTCCTTTTTACAGAGGACATTGACTGATTAAACAATAGGCTGATTTATTCATTCAACCAACAAATATTTACTGAGCACCTTCTAGGTATTTAGGGATACAACAGAACAAAACAGACAAAATCCCTTCCCTTATGGAGCTTACATTTTAGTGAAGGAGGAGGGGGAGTCAGACATCAAATAGGAAATATGAAGTGGGGTATATTTTATGCAGAGTAGCCTAGAGGGTCTTGATAAGGTGACTTTTTTTTTCTTTTTCTTTAATTATACTTAAAGTTCTGGAATATATGTGCAGAATGTGCAGGTTTGTTACATAGGTACACATGCGCCATGGTGGTTTGCTGCCCCCATCAACCCATAATCTACATTAGGTATTTCTCCTAATGCTATACCTTCCCTTGCCTCCCACCCCCCGACAGGCCCCGGTGTGTGATGTTCCCCTCCCTGTACCCATATGTTCTCATTGTTCAACTCCCACTTATGAGTGAGAACATGCAGTGTTTGGTTTTCTGTTCCTGTGTTAGTTTGCTGAGAATAATGGTTTCCAGCTTCATCCATGTCCCTGCAAAGGACATGAACTCATTTTTTATGGCTGCATAGTATTCCATGGTGTTTACGTGCCTTATTTTCTTTATCCAGTCTATCATTGATGTGCATTTGGGTTGGTTCCAAGTCTTTGCTATTGTGAATAGTGCTGCAATAAACATACGTATGCATGTGTCTTTACAGTAGAATGACTTTTAAACCTTTGGGAAAGGCCTTTGATAAGGTGACTTTTGAGCAGCAATCCAAAGCAGTGAGAGAGTGAGCCATGCAGACACTATGGGAAGAATGCTCCAGGCAGAGGGAACAGCAAGGCCCTGACACAGGACAGGGTCAAGCATGCCTGGCATGAGAGGAAACACCATAAGCCCAGTGTTTATTAAGAGGAGAAAGAGCAGGAGAGTAGTAGGAAACTCAGTGAGACAGGTAGTAGGAGCCAGATCAGGTAAAAAATGGAAAGTCACTGGAGAATTTGAACAGAGGGGTAAATGTGATCTGAACTCCATTGTAAAAGGATTATTCTAGCTGTTATACTGAGAGTAGACTGAAGGAGGCAAGAATGGAAACAAGGAAACCAGTTGGGAAACTACTGAGATAATCCAGGTGAGAGATGATGGCAGATGGACCCAGGGCAACAGCAGTGAGGAGTAAAGAGGGACAGAGTCTGGGATATATTCTGAAGTTGAATCAATAGAACACTGGAGGACAGGATGATCTTGGAAAATCTTGGGACTACTGCAGAACCTAATGAAGCTAAACGGCACTAAATTCCAACATCCACTGTGAAATCCTATGATTAGGGATTTGTTCATCTCTGTCACCCAGTGTCCAATCCAGTACTTGGCACATAATGAGGATACAAAAAATCTTGAATGAATAAATGTGGAACTGAATATATTACAAAGCCAAAAGATCTGCAGTTTGATAGGTCATTGGGAGACCAAAAAGCATCTGGTACTAGACATATTTCACCAACAATGAATACCCCTCCCCTGAGTGAATCTATTTTTATTAAAAGTTCCTCTTTATAACTTATTTCACAGTAGTAAGCAATGAAGCTGACAAACAACTTCACATAATACAGCTAAGAATCTGAACAACTTGGCCATTTCCCTGAGAGGCCAGACGTAGTCACCAAACCTTATACCACCTCAGCAACTCCCATCTAAAATACAGGGACAAATATTACACAAACAGTAAGCTCATGTTCTTATAGATAGTAAATCATGAGGGTAACTAAAAAGGTATGCTCATGAATAATAATATTATAATAAGCAAGGAATAAAATAAGCCAAATCTATACTATTCCTATACGAGAAGCCAATGGGCTACCCTTGAATGTGCTCCACCTCCTCTGTGAAGCTAAGAACAAAAATGTCTAGAATTTTTTTTCCCAATAGCACTGCTCTGAGAAAGGTGACAATTCCCAACTGCAGAAGCTCCTCTGTCAAGATGATCCTTGAGAGTCCCAAAGTTCTTAACCCACAGAGACTGACAATGTACAAAATATAGAAGCAGAAAACCAAGCATAGGAAAAAAGGCACATTATAAACTACATTCTGGCAGCAGTTTCCTCGGTTAAGTCGTTGATCATCTTGAAGGGCTAAATTAAAACCCAACATTAATCAGGCAGTAGGTGTAAAAAACATCTTATTTACCAAAATAGAAAAAGGAGGAAGAAAAATAAGACATGTAAAGTGTTTGAGATCAAATTACATCGTAAGGGGAGTTGCAAGAGACCGAGACCTAGACAGATTCATCAGCTGAGTTGGAAATCATCTGATGTGACCTTGGACTAATTATTTAACTTCTGTGCCTCTGTCTCTCATCTGTGCCTGAGTCTCCCCTCAATGTGAAGGAGAACAAATGATTTCAGCCCCCTCCTATCTTAACAGGGATGTTATGAGGCTGAGATCACAGAGGACACTGTCTTTCACAGGATAATTAAGGATCAGGCTGCTCTTAGAAACACCCCCACAGTATGGAGGCTCCCTCTCCCTGGCATGATTTGGCTTCACAGTTGGGCAACCAAATGTGCCCACATAACATGACAAACTCAGGGTTTGGGGCCAGCATCTTGACAGATACTGTCAGGAGCCCTAGATGTGAGTCCATTCTCACATATATAGTAACTATATTCAAGTGTTTAATAAACATTTAGTAATGCTTTTAAGTCACCAGTATCTTCACAGAAATGACCATACTGTGGCCCATCTATTAGAAGAGATGGTGTTCAAGGTATGAAGTAGTAGAAGCTTCGTGATCATGAACCCCTGGGCAAGTTAAGATCCTCAATTGCCACTTCTGTAGGTGGAAGTATAGGCCTAACAATACTAAGGATTAAAAGTGAAATGCTGCTGGCGCAGCCCTGGGCTCACAGAAGCAGCAAAACAAGCACTAAAGCCCTCCTCCCTCCCACGGTTCTGCTCAATAAATAACAAGTGCTGTTAATTCTTTAATTGTGGATCCGAGGAAAATGAAAACAGGGTTCACCCATAAACATCTTATCTGCCTTGATTCCCCTGTAACTCCTTGACTGGAGCAGAGTGAACAGGCTGAACTTTAATTAGGACCATAACATGAAAATGATCCCAGGTAAGCCAGGCTCATAGACTCCAGACAATTGGGAGGAGACTGGTTTCTAATGGACTGCTCCATACCTGGCCTAGTCAATGACAGAAGCAGACCCAGTCCTTTGTCCCAGCTTCCCAAAGAAATCCATTAGCCAGGCCCACATGGCTTCAGTTCGGATGTGGGGTCGGAGGCTTTCTATTCCGGTGATTGTGGTCTAAGAATAGAACTCCCAAGCACAAGGCAAATGGATTCACAAGAATTGTGTTCATCTACTATCCACATTACCATCTGAGGACTATTTAAAGCACAAGGCCAGAAAGCCCCTCTCTGAATGGGAGGACCAACGAGGAGAAACAGGCAGGGCATGTTTTTAATATAGTTCTGCTACAACTTGCAAATATACTGCAACTTGTAGAGCCCCAGTCTGGATGCCAGGATCTTGAGATACACATCCATCCTCAACAGCTCACATATCTCACTTGGCTCCCTGTCAACCATTGAGCAAGGAATGTCAAGTCCATTTGACAAATGGGCAAGTGGGAAGCATGGAGGGACAGATTTATACAGTGCTAAGTCCACTGCTAATAACAGAAACAGCTAAAGCTGATTGTGTGCTTCTACGTGCCAGGTCCTTACTAGGCATGTCACCTTTACTCACTCTAACTTCACAACGTCTGTATAAGATAGCCAGTTATTTTGTGCACATTTAGCAACAAGAACACTGAGGTTCTGGGAGATTACGCAATTTACTCTCATGATAAAACTTATATGTGGCATAGCTAGGATTTGAACCCAGGTCTCTCTGACATTAGCACTTGTTTGGGGTTTTGTTTGTACCATGCTGCTTCTCTTGGTTTCTTTCTGCTAACTTAAGAATGCAAGGAACCTATAATCCAAAACCATACTCTAAACATTAAATCTCATAACTTGTAACTTATGTCATCGATTTGGTGAGCAAACAGAATTAAGTAGTCCAGGGCCAACAGCAGAGTCTTTGGGGACGGAAACCAGATAACTCCAATTAGGTGGGCTAAACAGATAAATTCCACATCAAAGGAACCTTTACTAGGAAAAAATCAGGTGACCTTCAGCCTCTGATAAGACTTCATCTCATCATTTCTCCTGTCCCGACACCCCTACACTTCAACTAGCTTCAAATATTCTGTATCCACACCAAAGACTGATTCAACACTTTGCAATCACAAACCCAAAGGCAAGTTCTCTGGGATTGCATCAGTATGAAGATTTTATTTTGCAAAGCTACTTCCCTGACCAGCCTCCCTCTTGCAGACCTCTTCAAATTTCCCAGATTAAGAACACATTCGAAGTGACAATTCCAGGCCTTACCATGTTCAACAAACTGGTCACAATGTGTCAGATGAAGGGCAAGATCAATTCTCTGGGCCTCTTGCTTCTACATCTCTTATAGAAAGTTACCATCATCAAAATCTTTAGCATCACTCAAATCATCAACAATAGTTAGAAGAACAATAACATACACAAAAAAAAAATTAGCAAAGATAAGCCAGTTCAAGTAAGTGTGACACAGTCCAAACCAACCTGGGCACATTCTCACAATCCCTTGGAAATGACTTTACCTGAACGCTACGTGACTCATTTAACTCGGCACTAAAATGGAAAGGTCTAGGGCTCTACAGAAGTTCCTGGTAGGAAAACTTCATGCTTTTCCAAGCCAAGTCTCCAGGGCCTGGCTCTGACATGGTTAACACTTCCACAGAGAAGCTGACAGCAGCTGGTCACATTCTTTTCTCTACCCTATTCCTCCCCATCAGGTGAAGATAGCTAACTGCCATGTATCTTATCTAAGGAGGCTAACTTGCAGCAATGATGTGGCATGACAAGTGAAAAGTAATGGGGATCTTGAATAGTCAAAGCACACAGTTAACATAAACAAGAACATGCTGTTCACCAACTTAACAGTTGTCAAGTCTACAGCCAGTATTTTCCCTGTACTCATTTCTCAAAAATCTGTATCAAATCAGGAGAGATGGTGAAATGAGGCTCTAAGCTTCCATGCACCAATCTTAAGGAAAAAAAAATGTCTTTTCTTCTAAGAGGGGCGCCCTGGCTATAACCTCTTTTGAGGTGGCTGAATGGGCTTGGTGTTCTGAGTAAAAAAGAAACAAAAACAAATTTTTTTTCCCACTTAGAGAAATGGAGAAATTAAATGGTTTATATACAGACCCGATCCCTTTCATAAAGTTCGCTTGGAGGTAACACCACAATTTCAGGCCCTCTTTGAAGAAATACCATTTCATGTTGGGTTCTAATTAAAGATATGCTGTCTTGCCAGGTGTGGTGGCTCACACCCGTAATCCCAGCACTTTGGGAGGCCGAGGCAGGTGGATCACCTGAGGTCAGAAGTTTGAGACCAGCCTGGCCAACCTGGTGAAAACCCGTCTCTACTAAAAATACAAAAATTAGCTAGGCGTGGTGGCAGGCGCCTGTAATCCCAGCTACTCGGGAGGCTGAGGCAGGAGAATCACTTGAACCTGGGAGGCAGAGGTTGCAGTGAGCTGAGATCACACTCCAGCCTGGGTGACGGAGCATGACTCCACCTTAAAAAAAAAAAAAAAAGATTTAAAACATTAACCTGTAAGTTGTCAATATTAAATAATAAGCATTTAGGGTAAGGGCTGGATGTATAATACTATACTAAGTCAAGAAAGTTCAAAATACAGATCATTCAGTAACAGTGGCAGTGACAAAAGAGATCCTGGCTAATGCCACCACCATCCTAATCCTGTGGGAAAATGCCACCAGGAAACATATCTATCAACCACACCATCAGATTGGGAAGCTGAGTAATTGGTCCAATTGCCAGACATTTATATATTCAAATCAATTAATCAGTAGTCACCAAGTGATTAAAAAGTGGACAACACTCCACTGTGTGCTACAGTATACATCAGGCATTTCTAGTCCTAGTCCTGCTCTTAACTTTCAAAGGCAAATCAAGTTCAACCTCAATGTGAAAGAATAAACAATAAATCAGAGAGCATTTATTATAAATTGCCAAAGAAGGTTTAGTCCAGTCAGCCAAGGTGCCCCTCTATTTCTCAAATGCTAAACCCACTCAGAATGAGAGGAGCTGCTCCATCAACCAATAGATTGTCTCTATGGAAGAAGCAGCACAGCTGAGAAGCCCACTGCTCAAGACTACATCTGCCCTTTCTCTCTAGATCCCTTAGAAAAGAGAGCCATCCCCTCCTCCACCTCAGTCTGAGACACACAAAGAATGAAACTTTCTACAAAAGAGGAAGGTCTGAAGGACACTAGCAACTGTCATGAGTTTCCCTATGACTCGAAGCCTCTTGGCTCTAGCATAGGGCAGCCGTAGTCCACATTCAGAAGCATCTTGTTTCCTGTTCTCTAGGTTAGAGACCCAGCTAAGAATAGCACCCCATTCATGCTGCTGTGTACACATCCTTTTCACTTGCTATTTTCTCTCACACACGCATGAAGCCCGGGTCTTGTACATTCTCCAAGGTAAATGCAAATATTTATAAATAGGCACAGAGTAGTGGTTTTATTCCCTGTCCAGTCTACAAACAGGCACTACCTAGAAGAATTCCACTCCAGAGCTGAGTGACACAGGAATAGCTGGGCCACAGGCTCCCTCTCTGAAGTTCCAAATAGAGACTCACACTCGGAAATAGTAACCTAGTGGAAAAACATATAGGATGCCCAGTACCTGTGCAGAACTTCACCTCTGTGCATGACCTAAAACCAGAAGTCTGTAAAACTGATCTCTTTTTATTACATGGAACCATGTGAAATTATCAACAAAATGGTAATTTCATATGATTTAACCTAATAGAATCCTAAAAAGCAAATCAGGCATTTAGCTAACAAGAAGGCAAAATCAATTGTTTCCCAGGTGGTTCCACTATGGAACACCTTGTAAGACGGGCCTAGCATTGATAAGAAACATCTATTCGCTCATGGTTCCATGTTTATATCCATATTTGTTCCTGGCCCTCAAGAGCTCACAAAGGAACAAGCAAGTGAACAGGCAAATACCACACAGTATGGAAACTACTACTCTACAGAGAAGTGCAAAATAATAACCCTATATATAACTCAATTGCGACATTTCTCAATTACACTGAATTCTGCCTGGTTGTTTGTATGTGAGCCTCACCAGTGAGATGATGCATGATCAGAGGCAGGAACTGTATTTCTTTGTCTTTAAATCCCCAGCATACAGCACAGTTCTTGCACATAGTCAATGCTAAATGATGTTTGTCCAAAGACTCAATGACTTAGAGGCCAAGTGGCCTCTGTAAAAATGAGGTGAGTAGTGACATTTCCATTAATAACTTTCAGGTTTTTATATTTTAGACCAGACTATTAATTATAGCACTGGAAAGAGAATAACAGACTCCTGATTACAGAACTACAAAGAAAAGCAGACAGGGGGTGGTGGAGGGAGACTACACTTTATAATCAAAATAAATCTGAAAATACAGACTAAAGTCTGCCTCTAACTGGGAGTGTGGCAGCATCTTTTTGTCTCTCAATTTAATATCTTTTTATTTCAACTGATTTTCCTTACAAGTACAACAGAACCATCAAGTGCAAAAGGAGTAAAAGGTGTTCTGCAAACAAAAGCAAAGGGGACAAACCCAAACCACCACAGCTCAGGTGTGAGGGGTACTTGCCATGTGTCTTTTGGAAAGGAGTGTCCACTGGTGGATGGGAGGAGATGCACACTATATCCTCTAGGAACTGGGATACCTTTTATGAGTTCAAAAAAAGCCAAAAAAACAATCAAATTCATATGGATACCAAGATAGGTAATTAAATGTTGAATTAAAGATCAACACGAGGGCAGAGATTAGGCTGACTGCTAGGTGGTCAGAGTTGAAGGAGATAAAATACACATACACACACACACACACACACACGCACGCACACATGCAAACTCCTCCCAAAGTTAAAAAATAATAATAATAAAAAAGTCATTTGGGTCACCTTTTAAACCCATACAGCAATCATTTCTAAAAGAAACAGCAGGTACAAAACTAGCCTCAAGAAAAACCCTCATCTTTCAAAGCTGAATATTCTGACATAGGTTCAAGAAGTCTTTCCCTCCCATCAAATAACCAAAGCTTTGGGAAAAGGCAGCACAGAGCTCTCCCTAATATGAAATATTTTATCTATACATTAATTTCTAAAGAGACACTGACCCAAGCACCATACTGCTTTGGAAGTAGAAGTCTTTATCCTAATGAATTGATCTCATCAATTTAGCTGCACATTTGATCCCAAGACCCTTTGTGGACCTGATAACCCTGGGAAGGCCCTTAAGTGAAGCTGTCCCTAGGGTGGCCCACTTCATCACAGTGACCAGCAGACAGGAAAGGGCCATTGGGGAGATTCTTATTTTATTATGTAAGTCAGAGGACGCCACGTTTAGCTCCTCTGCTCTACTGCAGCATCCCTATTTGTACCTGGTACAACCAGCAGAGGTAGAAAAGGAAGTCTGTCTGCATAAATGAAAACAAGGTCTAGCCACTCCCGTCTGATGGTAGGGGGTCCTCCACGAGTACCTAACTACAAACACCCACAACTAAGTTTCTCTCTCTTCTTCTCTCTCAAACCCATTTCTTTTGTTTTTTAGGGGGTTTTTTGTTAGCTTGTTTTTGAGACAGGGTCTTGCTCTTTCACCCAGGCCAGAGTGTAGAGGCATGATCACAGCTCACCGTAGCCTCGACCTCTCGGGCTTAGGTGATCCTCCTGCCTCAGCCTCCCAAGTAGACTGGTGCCACCAAGTCCAGCTAATTTTTAAATTATCTGTAGAGATGGGGTCTCCTTATGTTGCCCAGGCTGGTCTTGAACTCCTGGGCTCAAGCAATCCACCCACCTCACCCTCCCAAAGTGGTGGGATTACAGGTATGAGCCACAGCGCCAACCCAAACCCATTTCAATTTACTTCCAAGTAATGGAAGAAGTGACATAAATGGCAAAGTGCAAATGTCAGGTTCAGCAGCCCTATGGGAAAAGCATAGGCTTTAGAGGCAGACTTTGGGATCCTGGATCCCAGTTCTTAGGACCTGTGTGACCATGAGCACGTATCTTAATTTCTGAGCCTTAGTTTCCTCACTTCTGAAAAGAGGACAATAATATCCACCTCACTAAGTTGGTATGGGATAGTTGCTGTGTTTGTTTTGTTTTTGTTTTTAAGCCTCTAAGGCCAGAGGTTTTGTGAGTGCTGGATGACTTCATTTCTAGCTCAGGCAAGCAGAACTGGATATGAAACTGAAGAAGAGTGACATCCACATATGGCCTAGGCGTGAACAAATTCTGCTTGCTTGCATGCATGCATGGCTAGGATGCTAGCATTTCAAGGAGCCAGCTCCATGAGTTTACAGCCAAACTGGAGAACCATTCCACAGTGATGAGTACAGCACATTTCCACAGACATGCTCAAAAGCACTGCAAAATTCTCTCCCTATTCTAGAATTCCTGAGTTGGCCAACTCTACACAGTTCAGAATAAAATCCAAAGACTGCCAAGACCAGTCAATGTCTTTTTTTTTTTTTTTTTTTTTTTTTTGAGACATTGTCTCACTTTGTTGCCCAGGCTGGAGTGCAATGGTGCGACCTCAGCTCATTGCAACCTCTGCCTCCCGGGTTCAAGCAGCTCTCCTGCCTCAGCCTCCTGAGTAGCTGGGACTACAGGCGCCTGCCACCACGCCCAGCTAATTTTTTTATATTTTTAGTAGAGACGAGGTTTCACTATGTTAGTCAGGCTGGTCTCGAACTCCTGATCTCGTGATCCGCCCGCCTTGGCCTCCCAAAGTGCTGGGATTACAGGCGTAAGCCACCGTGCCCGGCCCAATGTCTTTCTTTTTAAGGAACATAAAGTAACCCAAAAAAGACCCAGAGAATTCATTCTAACATGAAATCAGTCTTGCTAATAAAGTTACTCCCTCTATCAAAATCTATACTCTTCTCAAGATATCTGTCAAAAATTGTACCTGCTGCAGACATGTGGAAAAACTGGCCACACAGCAGCATAAACTCCCTCTGGCTAAAAAGTACATCAAAAATCTTTTCATTTGGCTGAGAGCAATGGCTTACGCCTATAATTCCCAGCACTTCGGGAGGCTGAGGCAGTCAGATCAACTAAGGTTGAGAGTTGAAGACCAGCCTGGCCAACATGGTGAAACTCCGTCTCTACTAAAAATTAAAAAATCAGCCGGGCATGGTGGTGCATGCCTGTAGTCCCAGCTACTCAGGAGGCTGAGGCACAAGAACTGCTTGAACCCAGGAGGCGGAGGTTGCAGTGAGCCAAGATCATGCCACTGCATTCCAGCCTGGGCGACAGAGCAAGACTCTGTCTCAAAAAAGAAAGAAAAAAAATATTTTCATTTAACTTCCAGGGCAGGGTGTCTTTATATCAATTTAATGCCAACCACAATACTGCTACTGCTCTTCTTTGGGGAAGGGGGACTAAAGAAGGTGGCCTCCAACTGCTGTCTCTTTCCCTTTGCTGCTGCCTCCTTCCAACCTACAAAAAAGGAAACAGTCTGACATTCAGAATTAACCTTGCAAAGAAATTCTGTTTGCCAGCCCACAGGCATTTTGTTTGTTTGATTGGTTTTTCTGCTGTTGCCACTGCTGTCACCTTCCTGACCAAGAGGCCCACAGACTAGCACTTTTTTAGATTCATTTCTGGCAGTGAGTGGATTTGTAAGGATTGCATTTGTAGTATCTGCTGGGTCCCAAAAGTGTGGAAGGACAAAAGACCATAGCCTTCTCTTAAATTCAGCTCAGAACCAACCTCACACCTCAGCTAGAAAAATTACTTCCATCAACACTGCTCCCAGATGGAGCCCTTCCACCCTCTGCCCAGCTTCCAAGCCCAGGCCCTGAGACCCACACTGCTGTTTGTTTTGGCACCTGCAAGCAGCTTGTTCACAAGCATCCAGACTACAGAGCAAGAGGAGTTTCAGAAGGGCCCTCCAACAAGGGAGTGGCCTGGGAAGAAAAGTGACAGGCAGGGTCTAATGTCCCACAGTAGCTTGTTTTCACTGCCACTTTGGCTTTACCTACCATGGCCAGAAGATATTCAAACACTCTGCCCAATGCCCAGCCACAGGATCCTATTAACTCTCTTCAATCAAGAGAGGACCCACCCTGGTTCCCAGAAAGCCAAAAGCAAGTGTCAGTTTCTCCCTCTAGGCAGTCTCTAGATTTAAGGGTTCCTTTCACCCGCCTAGAAGGGCCCTCAACCTTGAAAACAAGAAGCAGCACTATGAAAACAAACTACCCATTTCTCAACTGTTCAAAGATTAGACCTTGTACCACCTCCTTGCTGGCTCCCAAAGAGTCCTCATCTATAAATGGAAATAATAACCCAACATGCCTTGTTGTGTCTTCTTTCAGGGCTGTGGATATGAACTAAGATAACACACACTTAGCATACTGCCTGGCACACAGTAAGCGGTCGATAAATATTACTTAGTACTGATATGATTTTTATTATTCTAAGAATGAGTTGTAGTTATTATTAAGAGAGTAATCTTTCTAAAAAACATATTGTTCCAACCCAAGCCTAAAGGCTCCACAGTCAATTTTCAGTTTTTCATGCAAACACAAGGAACCAGTATGGCAAAAATCCTAAAAAATAGATACTCTATAGGTTCTCATTTGGATTTTGAGTACATTATGTGCAGTAATACATACATATATCCATCTATTCAATAAAGAGCTGTTTGGCACCAACAAATATATAGCACTGAACTAAGATATATATATATCTAGTTAGTACTTCTGAGCACCTACTATAGGCCAGACACTATATCAGGAGACACTGGAGATACACACATAAGTAAGACAAGGGCCCTGCCATCCAAAAGCTTATAGTCTAATAGAGGAATTATGATAACAGGTGCTAAGATAAAATTCCCATAGCAATCAGTAGATGCAAAAAGGAGAGAAACATACAGGTGATACTTTCTTAACTGACTTGCCAGCTTACGTGACATACCAACTACGCTTCAAAATAAAGTGGCTGAGTTGCATAGCACGCTGGAGGCTGGTTGTGTATTACTCACATCTACTCCCACCAGCCAGGATGGCTGCTTCAGGGTCAGTAGTTAGTTCACACTAGGTATACTTGTCATTTTAATTACACATTAAATTATTATATAATACAAACCAGTGAATTATGAGTATAAAAAAAGGTATTTCTATGAAAAAGAGGTTGAATGCTTGGAAGAAATTTGAAGGCAAGTTGCTAAAAAAAATTGCTGCTGAATTAGATACGGGCAAGACAACAGTAAAAGGCTGTAGTGGTGGAGCTTTAAAATCTGGAAGAATTCTGCCCTTCATTTCTCAAATGTATTTAAGAACTTGGTTCACTTAAACTGAAACTGGAAATCACAGATCAAATTGTTAAGTGTATAATTTATGAAAGAAAGTCAACCGAACTCTACTTGAAGGATACACACTTTAAGAAAAAGCCCTGGCCCACATAAAAAGATTTGTGAATACGTGTACATTCTCTTTTTTTTTTGGTTTTCCCTGAGACAGGATCTCACTCTGTCGCCCAGACTGGACTGCAGTGGTGTGATCTCAGCTCACTGCAACCTTCGCCTCCCGGGTTCAAGCCATTCTCGTGCCTCAGCCTCCCGAGTAGCTGGGATTACGGGCACCCGCCACCCCCCCCGCCCCCCCTGCCCCCCACCTGTCTAGCTATTTTTTTTTTTTTTTTTTTTTTTTAGTAGAGACGGGGTTTCACCATGTCGGCCAGGCTGGCATTTACGTATTTTTAAGTTAAAATAAAATGCCAGCTGGATGATGACATGTGTCTGTAATCCCAGCTACTCAGGAGGCTGAGACTGTAGGATGGCTTGAGCCCAGGAGTTAGAGAGCAGCTGAGGCAATAATAGAGAGACCTTGTCTCAAAAAAATTAAAATAAATAAAATGCTTGAGAACTGTTTTGTCTTCGTTTTTAAAGACTCTCTGTTTTAACTGACTTTTGGAATTAACTGACCAATTACTAGTCCAATTGCCCCAGATAAGAAGGTGTTTCCAGTATACCTGCCTATTTCTCAGGCTGATAGCAAAATGAGTTTATATTCATGTAGCCCAATCCAACCAGGTAGCAGAAAAGGCTGCCCTGGGATTTTATAAAATAGACCTGTTAAATACTTCTCAAGTAGATCAAGTGCAGGTGGAATACTAAATTTTAGCCATATTTCAAAAGACGGAGATGCTAATGCCTGTGAACATGCGCTATATACTAACTACTCATGGCCTGAAGCACAGACCAAAAGGTGAAGGATATCCCAAATGCCACCTCAGTTTTGGTCACAGGTCTGGATGCAACTCATTGGTTGATCCAAGCATCTGATGTTCCACCTTGACATGCGATGCTATCTCTGGAAAAAGAAAATGTCGCAGGTGTTGAGAAAAGGTACAAGTACCAACTATCAAAGAAGAGTAAGATCCCTTCCCAAGACCCCTTTATAGTCAGTCTAATACCTTTCAGTTTATTCGCCTAGAATGCTGGACTTCTATACCACATAACAAGATCCCACACACTGAAACGGAACCAACATCATTAGCTTCTCACCAGTGTTCTGCCTTCGAGATGCAGTCTGTCAAGAGAAGCAGCACAGAGTCTCATGTCAAGAGAAGTCTGCAGCAGCAGAAAGACAAGTAAAAAGGGAGACTTCAGTGGAATTTGAGTCACCTGACATTAGTCTTAAAAAAGATATTTAAAATACAGAGAATCCTACTGATGGAGGAAAGAAAAATAACCCTTTTTTTTCTTTAAAGACAGGCATTGATATGAGCGAAAGGAAAAGAACTGGGGAAGCTTTGTATATTGAGAGCTCAGTGTATTTTTATTCTCTGCCAATAGAGGCAAGGTAATTCTATAAACATCATTTAACTTTCTCACTAGAAACAAAATAGAGTAAGTCGTTAATGCCTTGCATTCTAAACTTCCAACTCCAGAATCACTTGTTTTTTCCCCGAAAATTAAATTGGTTCTTACAGAATGGTACCCAAATGTGTGATTTCAAAGGCAGATCCCAAAACTGATGGGATCCTCAATGAGAGGATGAGGAGGCATTTTCAGTTTCAACTTCAACTTATTTTCTTAATTAGGGGTAGGCCTAGATGACTTCTAAAATCCCTCTCTTTCTCAAACTATGATTTCAAAGAAACAAAAGGAAATGAGTTTCAACTATAGCTGTCAAATTTTAAGTCAGGTATCAGCAAGAAATTCCTAATTTGAAAGCTGTCAATCAATGAAACAGGTTTCAAAATAGGTTGTGGAATCTTCTTCCCCAGAGACAGTTAAAAATAGGCTAGGCAGCCATCTGTCTTGGTGGGATACAGCCCTTCCAGAAGGCCGGCATCAGAACAAAACCCTTCTTCCCTCCCTCCCAGGGAGTCCATTAATGAGAAGTGATTAAGGGCTATGAAGAATAAAGGAAGGAGACAGCAGCCCAACCAGGCCCATGGGCTAGGCGACTGAGATTTCCTGTAGAAAGGGAAGATACAAGCTGCAAAGAGGAATCTACAAGGGGAAAAAGACAGGAAATAACCACAGGACTGTGAGCTCTTTGGGGAGGGCTGCGCCAATCTGCTTCCCAGCTGCAGCAGCTCAATTTGGTCCTGGGGACTGGGAGCTCAGCCACAGCTCCTTGGGGAGGGTATTATTCCCCTTCCTAGCTCCCAAACCCATGTGTACATGAAGCCTAAGTGGAAAATGGGAACTGTCAAATAAATCCAAGATTTCCCCAGGTGACCAGCAGCATCCATGAAATAGTTCCAAAAAGTTTTCCTTAAAAATACGTTGTCTTTTTTTGTTCCTTGCCACTTTCCTTGGCCATCTATAATCTTACCCATTTCCTGCAGTTCTTACCATTTCTTTCATTACTATGGAAAGCTCTCTCGGGGCATGAAAACGAATAAAACCTTCATGGACCTTTGGAAACCTAACCCCAATGAGAAATGGAAGAGACAGCATTGCTATGGACTGTCACCTCTGCAAAAGTGGGACTGTCCCTCTTTGCAGACATGAGCAGCTCTCTGCCCCCATCTCTGTACAAACACTTCAGATATACACACTTGGGGCTTTCAACTAAGTCTTTGTTCCTGCTCCTGTGTCTCCCGAAGAATACTGGAGTAAGCCATGCAGGACTGTCACATGGGGATTCAGGTACCCAGCTTTGCTGGTAGACAAAACACAGGAAGCCCACTGTTTTCTAAGCTCCCCATAGTTCAAGAGGCCCCTGCAGGGGAAAGAAGATGGCAGAAAGGTCAAGGAGTCAACATCAAGGACTCATCAAGCTGAGGTATGCAGCAAAGTAAAGATGGAGGCCAGGGATGGCCACCAGCTGTTAAGAGTTAGACACTGGGGAGTACAGGGCAAAACCAGTGCCTGAGGCTCAGTGCTCTCAAATAGA
Source organism: Hylobates moloch (assembly GCF_009828535.3). Classification (NCBI taxonomy): domain Eukaryota; kingdom Metazoa; phylum Chordata; class Mammalia; order Primates; family Hylobatidae; genus Hylobates; species Hylobates moloch. The sequence goes on from NW_026652293.1 coordinate 7,614,429, forward strand.
ATTTTTTTCTGGTTGAGGCTGCCAGCTAAGGAGAAACCTGAAGCTCAAGCATGCAGTCTGGTGATTTTTTCCCCCTTCGGCAAAGCCAGAAAAATTTGTAGAGATAACTAGAAGAAAATCAATACCATAGGGCCCAAGATTTAAGATGAGCCTTTGCAGAGAAGAAATCTGAGTCTGTCCTGTCCTTGCAGCTGTCTTAGATCAGAGGAGACGGAACTTTTACTCTAACAGAAGATATCAGACTTATTGAAAACAGGAGATAATGGATAGGAAAGGGCCCTAAAAACTCAAATAGCCCAAAATGAATGAAAGAGATAATCATAATACACAGGGCTACTCCCAAACTGGGTGGCTAAATAGGAGCAAATAGAAAAGTAGAGACCGCCATTCTGGATCATATCCTGTGGCCACCTGAGGGGCTTAGTGAAGGCACCTATCTTCCATCTTGCTGGTATGGAAGCAAAGCTGGCTATGAAAAGGAGCAGGCTCCCAACCTGCCTTTGCTGGATGCCACACAGCAACGCCAGGGAGCAACTCTGGTCCAGCACCTGGGCAAACAATGTGACTCTCCGGAATGTCCCGAACACTACAGTCGAAATCTAGGATTTAGGAACAGTATAATGGGGAATATCTCCCCTCAAAACCTAACTCAGTTACAGAGGGAGGGATCTGTCTAGGACCTGATCTGCTATGAAAGTTTCTATTATAAAACTTGGGGTTTGCTCATTTTTCAGAACTGGGATCTTCAACACCTTTGGGATTCATTCATCAGATATGGAATTCAGACTGCTTAAAGCCTTGGGGAACTGCAACTAGGCAGCAGAGAGCTAGCTGGTTTCTAAGGAGGAGACTGAGCAGACGATACAGAAGTAGAGCATCCTCTAGAGGTCGCCTAGTCCACCACCCCACCAACTCCTGCTCACTCACACCCCTCCCGAGCAGCAGGCTACCAGGAAGCAAGAGCAGACAGGTGAGCTGGTGTCCTGTTTTTCAAGCTCTCCTGGGAAGGAGAACCCACATAATTTTTCTATAGCCTGGAGCTGGTAAAAGAAGGGAAGGAAGGAACTAACAATGGAGTAAGCAACCCACTAACTTCCCATTCACTCTCATAACTCAACATGATGAGGCGGGCTGGCTGCCAGCCAGGACTCTCTCCAGAAGGATACGGCTGAAGGGCTGTCAAGTCCGAGTGTGGGTCAGTGAAAAGAGCATTGCATTAGACATCAAAAGACAGGGGGAATTGGGGAAGGGGAAGGAAAGAGGAAGATTAAAGCCAAGGACCATGAAAGGACTTTTTGGGGTGGCAGAAATGTTCAACCTATTGATTATAATTGTGGCTACACAACTATATACCATTTGTCAAAACTCATTGAACTATAGGTTTCAAATAGTGAATTTTATTGCACATAAATTATACCTGAATAAAGTTGTTTTTAAAAGAAAAAACATGCATTCTAAATTCTGATCCTGCCGTATTAACTGTGTGACCTTGGCCATGTCACTTAGCCTACCTAATGCTTCAGTTTTCTCATATTTTAAATGGGATTACTAATTTCTGACCTGCTGGCCAGGCGAGATGGCTCATGCCTGTAATCCCAGCACTTTGGGAGGCCGAGGCTGGTGGATTACCTGAGATCAGTTCGAGACCAGCCTGGGTAACATGGTAAAACCCCATCTCTAGTAAAAACACAAAAATTAGCCGGGCGTGGTGGCACACACCTGTAATCCCAGCTACTTGGGAGGCTGAGGAAGGAGAATCGCTTGAACCCAGGAGGTGGAGGTTGCAGTAAGCCAAGATCACGCCACTGTACTCCAGCCTGGGCAACAGAGTGAGACTCCATCTCAAAAAATAATAATAATGATAATTTCTGACCTGCTTACCTCACAGGATATTTAAGATCAGATGAGATATGAAATGAGACCCATTTTTAAAAGCACAAAATGCTAAGCAAATAGGAGGTAGCTATAATTAGGTTGGTTCCACGATACTTGGGATCTCCCTGGCTATGTATTTTCTGGTGATCTTGAGAAGATTCTGTTCTATTTAATTGATGATGGTTCAAAATCTTTCCTCTGGAAAACCTTGACCGGAGTGTTGTCCTACTTGCTTCAGACTATCTGCTTGCTCACCTCTCCACTATGTAAACGTAACTTACTGTGGGCGCCCAGGCCTGTCTGGCTACTACAGATAAGCACCTCAGCCTGGGAGCACAGACGCTGAACACAGCCGCCTGACCAGAATGCAGACACCAGGGCAGATACCATTCTGAAGCTGTGGACTCTTCCCTTTCTGGGGAAATCAGTGAGTTGATATTTTCTATGTTGCCACAGAGAGCTCTTTCTGGCAAAGGAAACGGAAAGAAAATGCAGGATCTCCTCACCAAAGCACAGAATGGAGAAAAACACCAAAGCCTGGGCAGCTGGGCAGTTAGGTACAAATCTACCCAGTGAGCAGACTTAACTAAAAGGGACTATGATGATCTACTCCAACAATTTCATTTTTAAAATTAGGAACGAGGCCAGGCATGATGGCTTACATCTGTACTCCCAGCACTTTGGGAGGTGGAGGCGGGTGGATTGCTCAAGGCCGGGAGTTCAGGACCAGCCTGCCCAACATGGCGAAGCTCTGTCTCTACTAAAAATACAAAGATTACAAGAGCATGGTGACACACGCTTGTAATCCCAGCTACTGGGGTGGCTGAGGCACAAAATTCATTTGAACCTGGGAGGCAGAGGTTGCAGTGAGCTGAGATCATGCCATTGCACTCCAGCCTGGGCAACAGAACAAGACTCTGTCTCAAAAAAAAAAAAAAAAAAAAAAAAAATTAGAAAACTAATTATCAGAGAGGCCAAGAGTTCAAGGCTAAGCAAAATTGTTAAGTAAGTCCAACTGGAGGTGCTTCAACCTTTTGATTTTAGCCCCATATACCTGCTTACTTCCCCCAGAGTGCCCTCCCTCACTAAACTGGCATCTAGTAGTCTTAGACCCTTATCAAAACCTTGTAAAGAAACAAATGGAATCTCATACTAAAGTATAAATAAACAGCTAGTCTTTTGAGTGAGATACAATAAAAGAATGTTTTAAAGAGATAAAGCTACCAGTAGAAGAGATGTCTTCAGTCTATCCACCTTCAGGGGACCTTGACAATAGCCCTAAAATCATACCCAATAGGTGGTTTTGTACCCAGCTGTCGGCAAATAGGGTACCAAAGCTTGAAACTCTTCCAGATTAGTTCAAGTGGGCTTACAAAGAAGTTCAAGTGGACCTGCAGCGTGGTGGGTCTTATCTCCAAGCCCAAGCTGTAAGTAGCAACACTATTCTTTAGAAAGGCATTACACATCTTGCATAAATGAGAATCAGAGCTCCCCATACAATGCTGCCACTGCCACTCCTCCTTGCAAATGCTCCTTTTAAGTCCATACGTTAAGAATACCATTCTGGGCTGGGTATGGTGGCTCACGCCTGTAATCCCAGCACTCTGAGAGGCTGAGGCAAGCGGATCATGAGGTCAGGTGTTTGAGACCAGCCTGGCCAATATGGTGAAACCCCATCTCTACTAAAAAATACAAAAATTAGCCAAGCGTGGTGGCGGGCACCTGTAGTCCCAGCTACTTGGGAGGCTGAGGAAGGAGAATCGCTTGAACTCGGGAGGCGGAGGTTGCAGTGAGCAGACATCGCACCACTGCACTGTAGCCTGGGCAACAGAGCGAGATTCTATCTCAAAAAAAAAAAAAAAAATACAGCTCCACGAAAGCAGGGACTTCCTCTGTCTTGTTAATAACTCTATCTCTAGCACCAGACCAGAGCCTGGTACATAGTAGCCATACATAATCATGTGTTGAGTACATGAATGAATTAGTGATTGAATGAATGAATTTTTTAAAATGCACTGAACTGAATGTCTCTGAAGACAGTGTAGGGCCCTCTGGTACCACAGAGGCTGTGTCATGGGTCATGCCAGCACTCACAACAAATGTCAACACTGGCATACACTTCACCAACAGGCAGATATATCTGTAAGATGCAGGGGTAAGTTCAAGTGCTTCCATGAGGCATTTCCATAATTAATTATTAGCATTCATAGGCTAGATACCTATAATACCAACTTCAGCATCGATCTAAAGGAAACCTATTCATTTAAACTGACAAAAATAAGCTGTCATTTTCATTTCCATTACAAAGCATGCCAATGTAGTAGAAACATTTTGATTGATTGAATGGCTTCCTCTCAATCTGCACAGCAATTGATCAGTTTACCAAGGGACAAATAGTTCAACAATTCAAGTCAAAAGCTGAGAAACCTTTTTTCTTTACTTATGAGGCATAAATAAGCTATTTAAAATATATACAAATTACAAATACTTAAAATTCTCTTCTGGGAGATCCTAAATAAGGTAAGATATGTGTGTGTGTGTGTGTGTGTGTGTGTGTGTGTGTGTGTGTGTGTATGTGTACATATATATCTCTCTCTCAACACGTAACCAGAAGAACTGCTGCAACTGCCTGTGGTAGACTGCCTCCACAGCCCAGTAAGTGATGTACCACTTCATCTCCATCAAGACCTTAATTCCTGCCCCTAGAGAATAAATGAAGTAACAAAACTGGAAGCACTTTGAGTCTCTAAAAGAAGCTATAGAAATCCTGAAAGAAGAAAAGAACAAGTACAAATAGTCTCTGACAGGACAAAAAAAAAGTGTTGCATAAAAAGAGAGTCAAGGTGTTAACTGCTGAAGAGTCCTTCAGGTTGAAGAGAAGGATACTTGACTATCCTGTATCCTGCAGCCCCTTCCTTCTTTTCATGGAACTGCAGAGATTATGTCCGCCATTCCTATCAATTTGTTTATTCAGTGGCCTTTTGACAGCCAAACTGCTAGGAGCTGCTCAGGTGCGGCACAGCCAAGCAGGCCTGCACAAGTTTCCACCACACCCAGGCTTCAGCTTGGTAGAAAATGAAAATGGTCAAAAGAGTTTTAATGAGTTGTTAATGATTTAAGTACTCACAGTGATATGCTTGCAAGATAAGACAAAAGGAACTTAGGAGCAGTGAAACCAAACCAATAATACATTCAACAGTGATGAATACAATTACACAACCTCTGCATACATTTAGGGAGCTTCCAAAACAGAATTTGGACTGGAACATCCCAAGGTCTAGCCTGCTGCCTCCACTCAGAAGCCCACCCATACCCTTGCTAAGAAAGTATTCTACCCTTTTCTTTAAACTCTCCTGGAATTCAATAGGCTTCCTTCATAATTTTACCTTATTGTTCCACAAAAGCTTGGCTTCTAATGTCAACCCTACCTCTCATCTGCTTACTGAGGACAGGACGAAACTTGAGTTGTTCCCTGCAGACAAAAGTACAATGGTTGACATTAAAGATTACCTATTTGAAGTAAAACTGGTTTTAAGCAGGTTAATGAACCCCAGGCTTACAGGTTCTTGCACTTGGTATATTTTTCTAACACACCCCAACAAGATAAGAGATTGGAAAATGGCTCCCTTGGCTGGTTGAGAAGGAATGTAATCTTTTTTTTTTTTTTTAAATAGATAGAATTACCCTGCTAGGGAACCAGCATACATATGTCATTCCTTTGTCCAGTATTTTTACAAGTATTTGATTTTGTTTACCCTAATTTATCCAACTTGGGAATAAAAAGGAATCTCAGATCTATGAGAAGGACTTCCAATTTCTCATTCTCAGCTTCAAAACAAATTAGTCAGTTTAACATTAGTCAAGACACTTAGGTTGCTGTGAAATAAGAATGATTCTAGGTCATGATTAAGATGGTTCTCCAAACTATCAACAAGACTGTCTAATCACCTGTTATGAACCCAACACTGTTAAACACCAATGGCACGTACAAAAGAAGTATGAAATAAAGTTCCTGTCATCCACACCTAACAATCTAGAGACAGCCTTCAATTAATTTACTGATAGGATGTATTGCATAAGTTTTATAAATTTGTTGTTTGAAGTTCAAACACATTTCGCCATAAAAGGCATGCTATCGTGTTTCAGTTCTCATGCTGGTAGAAAACTGTCTTAGCCTCTAATGTAATTGAGATATCAAGTACTGTATGTGAAATGAAACACGATATTAAAAACTGGTGTAACATTAGAAATATCTGACATGTATCTGGTGCTTTGTGAGCTTGAAAGAGTTCTTCATATACATAAACTTCAAATCATAGTGTATTATTTGATGATACACAGTCATATTGTCAACTTGAATTAACTGAGGCACAGAAAGCCTAGAAGCTTATCCAGAGTCACACAGCTACTAAGTGGCAGCAGGACGCTCACGTTGGCCTTCCAACTCTAAATCTCGTTCTCCTTCCACTAGTGTAAAACTGAATAAGAAGGAGGTGTGAAGTGTTTTATTTTGCTTTGTTTTTTAAGACTGGTGGCTGAGAAAGAGGAAATTTTATCTGAGAAAGACAGGGAGGTAAGTGAAAACTTTTAGTGATTCAAAAGGAGGCTTAGGGGCACTTTTAGAAGCTCTCAAGGTTGACGAAGCTGGTGTTTATGGCTTTCATTTCACTTGGAGCCTTGTGGCCAGGCTTTTCCTCCTTTCAGATTTCTCACTGACTCTTTTCAAGTTCAACTGCCCTGGTTAGAGTATGTTTTGTTTGGGATTTAACTCATGAATAGGAATACACCAACAGCAAAGAAGGGTTGGAACAGATTTCCTTGAGGTTACTGGATAAGCACTGGAAAAGAGAAGAGGAATGAGGAAGACTAAAGTACAGATAAGATAAATTGCCTGAGGCAGAGTTAACTACACAGCAACCCTTGAAAGGAAGGTACAGGGAAAAGGGGCTGAGGGAGGGTATTATTCTATGAAAGAGACATGGGACAGATGTTGAGACAGCCCTCATCACTGTGCCATCAGGCCAGGGCAGCAGCAGCTACAACCCAACTATGCATAAATAGGTCTTTCCCTTATATGAAGGTCTACAGTGGAGAAGGCATCTGTGAAATTAGCAGATGACAGCAAAAATAATCCCACATATATGCCTTTCAAAAAATCTCTCTAACTGAATAAAAATGCAAAGAATTTCATTCGTTCATTCATTCATCCAATACACATTTATTATATGCTAAGCACTCTGCTAGATGCTAGAAAACAAAGATAAACAGAAACAGTCCCTGCTCTCAAAGAGCTCATAGCTTAGCAGACGAGAGATGTGTAAACAAATACGTGCAAAATAGTGTGATTGGTATGACCTCATTTTGTTAAATAGCAAGTACAGTATTGGCACAGTCATACTTCAAGCATGAACAGAGCCAAAGAGGTTCCCCAACGTGCTCAACTTGGCAGACTTGCTATTTATCATTTACCCATCCGTATTCAGAGGCTCGCACTCATACTTAGGCCAAATCTCCATTGTTAATCACATATTTACCAGCTAAGTCACTTTCCTAATGTCTACCCTACCCAAATCACTGTTTTGTTTCTAAGAAGGAGGAAGGTGTGTGTTCATCTATCTCGCCCAAATTGTGTAAGAGCAACCTGAACTTGGGGCGGTGCAAAAGGGGTTCACTGTAACATGGCACGTCATTTCAAGTATGGCCCGGAAAGCAACAGGTGATTCACTTTAACAAACATACTTGAGCCGATGTTATATAGGTCAAGTCTCATCAAAACAAACACCAAGAGATGGTCCACTTTCTTCTGTTGCAGCAAATAAAATCTTAATTTGTTTGGGGTATATAATTTGCAAAGCTGATATACAAGCATTACTTCATTTAGGCAACACAGCAACTCCTAGATGTAGGAATTATATGTTCATCCTATATCTGAAGAGGCTGAGGCAGGAGAGGTTAGAGACTTACCCACGGCCACATAGTTGATGGCAAGGGTCAGAGCTACCACTGGTACCCAAGCCTCTGACCTCCAGCTGAGTGGTCTTTTTTCTACCAAACTGTGGCGTAAAACTCTCAAGCCAACTATGGGTAATCTCTGTTACACAGAAAGAATTTAAAAAGGAGGAGAGTAATAACTCCTATAGTCTCCTTGGATTGAACACATTGGATGAGAAGTACTCACAGGCCACTCTCCTCAAAATAGAAATAACACTAAAAATTCAAAGCCTTTAGAAGTGAGAATGGAATACATTAAGTTCAACTGCCAATATCTGAAATATAATTTCCTATAAATGGCTTTAGCCTGATCCCCTCTTTCAACATATCCTACAATCAAAATCTCCAATCAAATCCTCTATCAAAGAGCCATCTCACCATCCCAAAGTTATTCAAATTAAGGAGATTAACCACTCCTGCCTCCACACCCCGAAACAGCACCAGCACCACCCAGTCATGTTTTGCTGAACTCAGCCTCTCCCACACTCCCCAGGCTGCCTTTAAAGGAACTTGTTCATTAGCGGGTTCTTCAGTCACCCATGGGAGGTCAGGTGGTGGAGGGTGCTGGCAGGGCTTGACTTGACTTTTCTTTCATTCCCAGCTGACCCTCATAAGGGGCCTCCAACCAAACTCAAAGCAAGGCAGCTCAGAACTCCAGTTTTCTCCTTGTTTAGCTGTGCTCTTTCCCTACAGGGCACAGGGAAAGAAAATGCTATTAATTCCTGCACACAAACACGAAGCCCCTTCAAGGGAGAATATTTCTCAAAGTGAAAGGTAAGAAGCTGCAAAAGGAGGTCAGGTATTTGGCACATACAGGGGGTGTCATCTATTTCACAGTTTCTCTGCAACATTCCCAACTTAGAAGAAAAGAAAATGACAGATTTAATGAAAGGTGGATGGGGGTGGCATTGTCACTTGCCTAATGAAATTCCTGCTTGAATGGAACTGTCATCTCAAACTCAGGGTGTCTAAAATAATGCTCATTCTCTCACCAACTGCTGCACCTCTTCCTGGCTTCCATATGTCTATTTCTGCCATTGCCACCATCGTTCTCCCTGTCTCCCAAACTAAAAACCTCAGGCATTCCTGACTCTTACTTCACCCCTAGGCCCCACACCCATCTCGGCAGCTCATCTTTCCATCTTAGTGGTATCTCTTGATTACAGTGTGGTCAAACATAATATCCAAGATAAAAGAACCAGCAGGCTTTAGAGTTGGACAGACCTGAGCTGCAGTCCCCGTTCCATCATGGGTCACCATCACCTCGGATCATCTGCCTGACTCAACTTTCTTGTTCAGTAAATGGGGACTCGCAATTCCCTCATAGGTGACTCTAGTAATTGATCACATTTAACAGCATGTTTGCAGCACCCACCACAAGGCCTGGTATGTTGTGTGGGCAGGAACAAGCCTCTTGCCCCCAGCCAGGCAACTCAGAGCAACCAGGGAGTCCCTCTGAAACGACTTCATCACATTTCATCACTCTTCAACTCAGAGTGCCCCCACTGTTCTTTGTTGCACCAGTATGAAGCCAGACTCTGGCTGATCTTCAAGGTCATCAAAAACTATCCAGTTCGATCTTACTCCTCTGTCTGTAACTCCTCTGCTCCAGCCCAAGAGTCTACTAACTCACTCAGCACACATTTATTGGGTGCCTACCACATGCAAACATGGTGCAGGAGGCTGGGAATGTTGAAATGACAGGCTGCCCACTGCCCACCCTCAAAGAACTCACAGGCTTTCTGGTAGTGAGTGTGGTCTGGGGGAAGGAGCGTGGGGGTGAGGGTGTATAAAACCATCATTGTATTAGGGTGTAGGAAGTGATGCAGGAGTGGTAAGCACGGTGGGGGCTGTGGGAACTCCACTGAGGGAAGACACACTGCCTCTGTTCTTTCCTCCTACTCTCGACTTAGCCAAATCCTAGTCCATAAATCAAGGTCTTATTCATTCTGGCCCACACCTCTCCCATCTCAAAATTCCTCAAGTTCTTATCAACACCACTCATTTTCAGTCATCCGCTGGCTGATGTCATTTCTTGTATTGCTGTGGGTTAATTTTTTTTTAATTACTTTCGTATAGGTAGGCTTTTTTTCTCCATGGTTTCTATGATCACAGACGATAAGGACTAGGCTCTAGACAGTTCTAAGTCTCTCATGGAAACTACGTACTCATTATTTGTGGAATAGTTGATATATTTGGAACTACTGACAACTGCAAAATAACGCATTCCTTTCCCTTTGAAAAACATGCACTTCCCTCGCTGCTAGGTCCTGAGTTCTGCGTGTCTTACACTTATCATCCAACCCAAGATGAGAGATGAAACCCTTGCTATCTCAAAAAACTATCCAAAATGTAATTTGTTTAAAAATGGTAGTTTTTAACTTTTAAAATTGTTCCATCTAAAAAGCTATTCAAATAAAATCTTAGCGGGACACCCAATATCATGAACATAAAAGCAGAGCTATTCTGGTTGGAGCTGTGGGGACAGCCTAGTGCCGCTACCTCAAAGGGGAAAACATTCGACTCCCTCATCAGCAACCCCTGATGCACATCCCAGGGCAGCACCACTACAGCATGATGGAGAACTTATCTTGCCCAAAAATATGTATAATAAACTTAATGTATGTACAAATGAGACATTACAAATCAATGGGGGGAAAGATGAACCCTTTAATAAATATAGCCACATGGGATATAAAATAAAGTTAGATCCCTACCTCACACTGTTCACGAAAATTTACTCCTTGTTTATTCAAGACGTTATGTGAAAGGCAAAACTTGTAGGTGAAAATATAGAAGAATATCCTTATGATTGTGTGTGATTGTCTTTTAAATAAATCAAAATGGTAAAGAAAAAGTTAATTTCTTTAACAAAAAGTAAATTTGACTATATTAAAATTTGGAATTTTTTTTTTTTTAGACAGGATCTCCTTCTGTCACCCAGACTGGGGTGCAGTGGCATGATCACGGCTCACTGCAGCCTTGGCCTTTAGAGCTCAAGTGATCCTCCCACCTCAGCCTCCTGAGTAGCTGGGATTATAGGAGCACATCACCATGCCCAGCTAACTTATTTGTATTTTTGGTAGAGACAGAGTCTTAATATGTTGCCTAGGCTGGTCTCAAACTCCTGGACTCAAGTGATCCTCCCACCATGGCCTCCCAAAGTGCTGGGATTGCAGGTGTTAGCCACCACGCTTGGACTTGGAATTTCTTATATATCAAATAATTCAATTAAAAGTAAGATGATAAACTAAATCTGGGAGCAGGTATTGCAACCTATAATCATCAACAATGAGTAAATAGAATATATAAGGAACATCTACACATCAATTATTAGAAAAAGCAAGATGGCCTAAAACAGTTGTCTCTAGATTGCAGTTTAAGAACTACTCTGGGGCCAGGCACGGTGGCTCACACCTGTAATCCTAGCACTTTGGGAGGCCAAGGTGGGAGGATCACTTGAGGTCAGGAGTTCAAGACCAGCCTGGCCAACACAGTGAAACCCCGTCTCTACTAAAAATACAAAAATTAGCCCAGTGTGGTGGCATGCACCTGTAATCCCAATTACTTGGGAGGAGGCCATATATTATCTCAGTTTATCTATACAACCACCCTGGGATATAGGTAGAACATATATTATGCCAGTTTCTTGATAAGGAAATTGAGACAACTTAAATGATCAGTCCAAAGGGAGAGAAATATACATGTACCTTCCCTAGTAAGATGCAAAACCTACTTTTCTATCTTCTAATGTACAATCTTGCCATTACAAAAAACTACCTCCATCTTTTTTTTTGGAGACAGGATCTCACTATGTTGCCCAGGCTCATCTTGAACCCCTGGGCTCAAGAGATTCTCCTGCCTCAGCCTCCAGAGTAGCTGGGACTATAGGTACACATCACCATGCCTGGCTTACCTCTATTTTCTAAAAAATACCTGTTTACACAAAAATCTATATATGAATGTTCAGAGCAGCTTCATTCATAACAGCCTAAAATAGGAAACAACCCATATGTCCAAACCATCATACATTCATACCATAGAATACTGCTCAGCAATAAAAAGGAATGCACTATTGATAGGCACAACAACCTGAATGAGTCTTCAGAGACTTGTGCTGAGTGGAAAAAAAAAGGCCAATCCTAAAAAGCTACATGCAAATGGTTCCATTTTTATAATATTCTTGAAACGACAATATTATAAACACGGACAACAGATTAATGGTTGCCAGCAGTTAAGGACTAAGGACTAAAGTGGGGTGAGATGAAGGAGTGAACTGGGAGGGGCAGGACTAGAAAAGGACAACATGAGTGATCCTTGCAGTGATGGAACTGTTTAAAATTTTGACTGTATCAATGTCAAGGTCCTGATTATGATACTGTGTTATAGTTTTGCAAGATGTTAACCATCAGAGGAATCTAAGTAACAGGTATGTGCAATCTCTCTGCATTATTTCTTACAACTGCATGTGAATGCATAATTATCTCAAAATAAAATATTTTTTTAAAAAAAAGACCGGATATCATCCTGCCCTGTGTTGTACAATTCTGAGGTTAAATGAGATGAAGTATGGCAAGGCACTTCATAGACTGCCTTGTGCCCTGTAAATACTAGGTAACATCATTATCTTCCTCTATCAACCAGTCTCATTAGCATTACTCACTGTTAGACTATTCCTTATCCACAGAACCTTCAATATCGCTCTACTGTGACCCTATCACTGTACTTGTGTAATCCAATCACCCCTCTTGCTATTGTTTGAATGTCCCCTCCAAAACTCATGTTGAAATTAATCCCCATGGTGGGGCCTTCAAGAGGTGACTGGATCATGAAGGCATGTCATCATGAATGGATTAATAGATTAATGGGTTATCTTGGCAGTGAAACTAGTGGCTTTTTAAGAAGAGGAAGAGGGACCTGAGCTGGCAAGTTTACACACTCAGCTCCCTCTCTATGTGATATCCTATGCCACCTTGGGAGTCTGTGGAGAGTTCCCATCAGCAAGAAGGCCCTCACCAGATTCGGCCCTCAATCTTGGACTTCCCAGCCTCCAGAACCAGAAAAAAAAAACAAAAAAAAACTGTTTCTTTGCAAATTACCCAGTTTCAGGATTGTGTTATAATCAACAGAAAACGGACTAAGACATTTCTAATAGACTGCAGCTCCTTGAAGGCAGAAACTTTTCTCTGTATCTCTCTATGCCCGCAGCTTAGCATAGTATAAAACATACAGGCCAGGCGCAGTGGCTCACACCTATAATCCCAGCACTTTGGGAGGCTGAGGCAGACGGATCATGAGGTCAGGAGTTCGAGACCAGCCTGAACAACATGGTGAAACCCTGTCTCTACTAAAAATTAAAAAATTAGCCGGGCATGGTGGCACATGCCAGTAATCCCAGCTACTCAGGAGGCTGAGGCAGAGAATCGCTTGAACCTGGGAGTCGGAGGTTGCAGTGAGCCAAGATCACATCACTGCACTCCAGCCTGAGTGACAGAGCAAGACTCCACCTCAAAAAAAAAAAAAAAAAAAACATACAGTAGGTGCTAAATAAATGGCTGCCAGGTTGAAATTAGCTCATGATCTTCTTGTTCAATACAAAGTATCCCAACACTGCAGGAAGCGAGGAGGGGAGGGGACGGGAAAGAAGAACACTCCAGTAGCTATAAGCCAACGCCTTGAAAGTTTCATCAATAGCTTCCTCCTTCCCAAGTTGCTGAGAACCCAAATGAAGCAAAGGTCTGTACAGAAGGTGTGGCCACAGCAGCAAAAACATGAGTTCAATTCATCAAGCCTCTTCTTTAAACTATTTCAAGTTCTGCAAATGAAGGAACTGATCATTTATAGATTGGGTCACTGGAACAAGATGGGAAGGTGGGCTGTAGTATACTATTCTGGAAAGGATTTTAAAGGTTAGCTGACAGCCCTTTTCCTGAAATGATTAAGACTGAAGAATTGTCCAAGGTCAGAATGTATTTAAATACTCTGTCAAGATCTCTCAGAGACCTGACACTCTCGGCCTAGGCAAACATATTTGGCTAGTGAGGTGAGGAGGGGGTTCCCATGCCCTGAAAACAATGCTAACTCCTCACTCCTACTCCAAATAGTTTCAAGCATAAAAAAGTACAAGCAGTTGCTTTGCTGCTCCTAACGTTATCGGATAATTTTTCAAATTCTTACTCAATTACATATCACGCCCTTATCTTCAATCTCCACAGGCCACACAGCCTTGCTTTCACATCATGCCCACTAAGCCTGCAGAACACAAGTATCTCTCCCAAGTAATTCCAGCTCTCATAAACATGAGATCACTTTACATTAAGTTTTGTTAGAGTATTTGTGTGTACAGTGTTTGTGTGTGTGTATGCGCACAGGCATGCGTAAGTGTGCATATGCCTTTTCTTCTAATAAGAGTATGGAGATTTAATGCAAGAGAAGGTTAGAAACTTGGGAGGTTTCTGTTTCTGCTTAATGATTAACTCTTTTGCTACTGAATCCAGAAGAGCTGGCCTTTCTGGACTGGCAGTCCTGCTCCAAAACAGCAAAAGAAAGCTCATACACACACACATTCACCCTTAGAAAGAAGTAACTGGCACAAATCGGTTTCAGCTTTGACAGTGAGAACACTATTGTAGTTTTAAGAATTAGGTGTTTCCACATTGTGTTGTTACTAGCCTTAAAATATCCAGATCAAGAACCTCATTAATCAAAATAACACGTCATCCACCCAAAATGCTTCAATGTTTGATTTAAAATTGCTGACAGCAAAGAACGGAGATACATAACCACAAATCACTGAATAAATAAGAGAGATCAAGAGATACAGCACAACGGACTCTAAAAATGGCTAAAAACACAAAGCCTAATTAATGTCGTTTAAAGATGAAATCTTTAAGAAGAAAACAAAGAAAAAAAAAAGATGAAACCTTAAACCAGAAGTAGGAGAGGGGAGTAGGAAGAACCTGTGCTATCTATTCTCTGGTTTCTATCCTTCCCTCAGGACAATAATCAACATCTAGACTCTATGTGACAACTCACCCAACAATAACCATTTTTTGTTTATACGTCCTAAAAATCATGAAGCAAGGAACTAGTAATCCATCTTTCCACTTTCCAGCTGAGAAGCTGAGAATCCCAAAGGTGGAATGACACCTTCAACATTACATAGCTGGTCCTCCATTACCCTACATTTCTTCCTCCCTATGAACGATATTTTTTAAATGCTGTAATGATAAAAATATGAGCTGTCATTATTATTAATAGTACTCATTTAAAACAACAGACTGTTACTAGCCTATTCATTAGGTGAAAGGAAAACAAACATAAACATGAAAACATTTCAATTCCGCATTACAGCATGCTTCATCACAATCCTCAAAGAAATCCTTAGTTGACAAAAGGCCTAATATATAAAGAGCAATGTAAGAGGCAAGAGGCCACTCCACATCCTAAAACGGCCTGAAGTCACTTCCCGAACAATCCAGATGTCTAGATCAACCCTATACCAGTTCCATAACCACACTGCCTCCCCCAGGTTTGTCCCAGACCAGATGTCAGAGATTAAGAGCCTCCCACTTCCTTATTTCTTTAATTTTCATTAAGGACAATCAATCAACTTCCTTTTTCTTTTAAATTTAAGTACTGCACACAACAACATAAATATCTATAATACTAAGAGTTACACAAATTCCATTTCTGGCCCACCAACATGGATGGGGAAAACCATACAAACCAGTTACAGCAGGGAATTTTCTAACTCTAGAAGTCTCTGAGCTTACTAGAAGTCCAAAGTTTAATAGTCATCCTGATTAAAGCATCCTGATTAAAGTAATCCAGTCACAAGTTCACCTGCAGGCCCACCAAGTAACTCTCTCTCCCCTCGATTTTTCTCCAGCTGTGAGGCACATCTTCCTATTAGATCGTAATACTTCAACAAGTATCACTTCAACTGCTTTCCAGGCCAGCTGCCACTCTGGTACTACCTACAACCTGGGGCCTACCCTCCGTAAGTGTGCAGCAGCCATGCAGGCATGGCAAGTTCTGGGGGTGGAATGTCATTCAGAGAATATAATGGTTTTTGTACTTCAAAGTGTGTCTATTTAAAAGGGACAAATCATCATCTTCAACATCTTTTTTGTTGTTTGTTTGTTTTCGAGACGGAGTCTTGCTCTGTCACCTAGGCTGGAGTGCAATGGTGCGATCTGGGCTCACTGCAACCCCCGCGTCCCAGGTTCAAGCGATTCTCCTGCCTCAGGCTCCCAAGTAGCTGAGATTAATTACAGGCACCCACCACCATGCCCAGCTAATTTTTGTATTTTTAGTAGAGATGGGGTTTCATCATGTTGGCCAGGCTGGTCTTGAACTCCTGACCTTAGGTGATCCGCCCACCTCGGCCTCCCAAAGTGCTGGGATTACAGGCTTGAGCCACCCACCTCGGCCGATCTTCAACATATTAATAAGCAAAAATCATGAACCCTGAAAGCTGGAAGGACTTTATAAAGTTTCTAATGTTTAACCCCTAGTATCTTAGATGAGAATACCAAGGCGTAGGGAGGTACACAGTAGGTATGTAACAGAAAGACATTTAAAACACTCCATTCATTCTTTATTGTACCAAGTTACTAGGAAAGGAGGACAATCAACTGAGTATGTATAGCATCTCATAGTTTCAACTGAATTCTTTCATTTCAGCTTCACACCAGTGTTAAGTCAGCTTGGGTTCATAATCTGTCCTCATCACTTACTAGCCATGTGCTTCAGAGCAAGTTATTTAACCTCATTGTGCGTCATCTGTAAAATGGGGATAATAATAGCAGCTACCTCACAGGGCTGTTGAGAAATTCATGAGTTCATATATGTAAAGCACCTAAAACAGAGCTAAGACATAAGAGGCACTTGATAAACGCTAGCCATCATCATCATCATTATTGTAAGGGCCAAGAATTGTTGTTCCCATCTTATAGGGATTTTATAGGGAAACTAGGGATTTTGAGACCTTAGGTGAGTTATCTCCAAAATCACAGTAGTCAATGACAAAGCTAAACTAGAACCCAAGCTCTCTGCCTCCCAATCCAGCACTCTTTCCGTTAGCATCATTCTGCCTGTGTAGAATCCTGTAGCTCAATGTGTAACAAAGTACTGTATTGGCCCAAAAGAAATGTTGCTCCAGAATAGGTACCTCAGTCAAGATGTCTTCCCAAAGAGCAGCTTAGTCATCTGACAAGCTCTGGTGCAGTATCTCCACTGCCCACCAAAGTAATAAACACATGCACACACAAAATCTAATAGGAAAAGGAAGCAGGTTTCCAAGGGATTTCGATGTTTGCAGAAGAGTTGGCAACAGCCAACTCTTCAGAAACAAGACATATTTCTTAAAGCTTATGGCATGGCTTGTCATGGCCAGCTCATGCTCTTGAGTCCCTTTGTTTTCTGTGCTTTGTCCTCCTGTGGAGCCCTGGCCACCCAGCCACCCACGGCTGCCAGGGTCATCTTCTCCAGGGAGAGTATTCAGATCCTGCCCACCATGCCATGATTCTAAACGCAAGACCTAGGCTCAAACAGCAAAGATAAGGTCCCAACTTTCACAGTGATTTCTGGGTCACCTCTCCACTGATTAATGCATTTAGAAGATATGGTTAAGAAAAAACAAACAAACAAACAAAAACAAAAACAAAAAAACAAAGAGAATATGCCTTTTCCCTAAAGGATGATATCCTAAAATATACACCAAAATGGAGGAACATGTCCCAACTGTTTTTCCTTCCTCACGAATACATATTTCAAGTTCAGAACCATTCATTCACAACGTATAAATAAGGTCAAGGCTATTTCATACCAAATGACTTGAAAAACCATAAGGGACCATTTTCCTGCTTGTTCCTTAGGACCTCTCCTTCACCATTTACCAAAGATCTCACAGCTGCTTCTAACCAGGCAGTAGCTCTCTCCACACCGTGCTTTGAAAAAGTAACAAAACAGTTCCTTTTTCAGGTCAACCCAGTTTTAACTCCAGGTCAAGACAGACAAACTTTCTCAAACTTAGACTTTTAGTGCCTGATTAAAATGGTGAATAAATCCTGGACAAATGTAGAACGTGTTTTTGCTTCAATTACAGAAAGCCTTATGTTTGTTTTAAACTCTCGGGAATTTCAGTGTTAACATTTTTCTTGGTTTCCAAGGTAAGAGATGTGACTGAAGAAATTTGGTCAACTCAAGTATAGCTCTAGGTCAGTCACTCTAAAGAGGGCAGTGATTCTAAAGAGGGTCGTGCCAGCAATAAATTTAAGGAGAAACACACCCCCATGGGGGAGGATCCATAAGGCTATGTAGTTTGTACTTGTCCTTGTATAATGCAAATATATTCACAATGTTTAATCTATATCAAATTTCAAATAATATTAACATAGGGCATGGGTTTCTTACTGGAGTGGGGGAGAAATGCAGAAGCACGCCATCATGGCACTATCACATCCAAACTCAACTCAGAAGTTCAATTCAACTTATAAACATTGTAGTGCTTACTATGTGTCAGGAGCTGGACATGCAGAAATGAATAAGACCGTTCTTTCCTGAAGGTGCTCAGTGAGTTGTAAACAAAGAGATGTAAATGAAGAGACTGCAATGTAATATGACGAGTGCAATAATCCAAGAGTGTACAAAGACACTGCAAAGGAGATGCTGAGAGCGTACTGATGAACTCTGTGCAGAAGGCAAGGGGAGATGCTGAGGAATCCTGCTTGGGATCCTGCACAGGGGAGCAGGGAAGGCTTCCTGGAAGGGTGGCATCTGAGCTGCTTTAAAGGATGAATAAGTTTTACAGGTTCAAGGAAGAGGACCCATTCCAAAGAGAGGGCACTGCATGGATAAAGCACAAACCATGACACAACATGATAAAGAAAGGAAACTAGAGGCAGTTCAGCTGTAAGGCAGTATAAAATGTAAGCAGGGTAAGTGGGAAGTGATTAATATTAAGTCTTTTATGCTATGATGTTAGCAAAAAAAATGAGTTTTTAAAAATCACTCTGGTGACATTGTGCAAGATACAGTGTCAAGATACAATTAAACTATTTCTAAAAGATTATTTGTAGTAGTTAGATCATCCATTTATTCATTCAGTACTACAGACAATAAGTGTTTACTGAGAGCCACCATTTGAGCTACAACAGTCTTCCAGACACATTTCCTACCTGAAGGGACCTTATAATAAGCTATTTATTTAGCATTTAATATTTGCCATACACTGAGTCAGTACTCTTAACACAACTGCAATTAATAGCAAGGCAGGTCTCATTATCTTCATGTCACAGAAAAGGAGGCTTGGAAGAGAAGTTGAGTGACTTCAGCAAGGTCACACAGCAAGGAGGTGATGTTGACAAGACTCCAACTGAGGGCTGGTTCCAGAGCCTGTATTCTTTGCATTGCACTACACACAACTTCAAAACATTCCTACATTCAGAAGTCTGGTAGAAGAAAAAAGAATGAAATACAAATATTCCAAACATAAGGCAGTATGAGATCAATGCCATATGAGATCTATTAAGAGAAGCACTGTGTGGGTGAAACAGAGAGAAGGGTTATTTCTGGTCAGAGCAATTAAGGAAGGAATCCCAGAAACGTTGGGCTTTACCCAACGTTTTACCTTAAAAAATAGGTGAGATTTCTTTCTTTCTTTTATTTATTTATCTATTTTTGAGATAGAGTTTCACTCTTGTTGCCCACGCTGGAGTGCAATGGCGCGATCTTGGCTCACAGCAACCTCCAACTCCTGGGTTCCAGCCATTCTCCTGCCTCAGCCTCCCAAGTAGCTGGGATTACAGGCAAGTGCCACCACCCTCAGCTAATTTTATATTGTAAGTAGAGACAGGGTTTCACCATGTTGGTTAGGCTGGTCTTGAACTCCCGACCTCAGGTGATCCACTGCCCCCGGCAGAAGGGTGAGATTTCAATAGGTGAAGATACGGGACTGGGCAGCAAAAAAGGGGCATTCCATGAACAACACGCAGAACTTAGACTCTGGCGACAACCAAGGTTCCTATTCCATCATTCACCAGCTGCAGACCCTGGGGGAATAACTGAATGTCCTACACCTCACTTTTTTCATCAGTAAAATGGGATACTAGTAACATCTTTTTCCTAAAATTGGAGTAAGGATTATGGAATAATCTATATAAAGTATTTAGCATAATGCTTAGTAAGTGGTAAACATCCAACAAACAGCAAATGTTAGCTAGTAGTCTATGTGTTTAAAGAATGGTAAGCAGTCAAGTTAGGCTTCCAGTCCTCTTAAAGCAAAGTAAGAAATGTGGTTGAAACAAGAGGTTGCAGTCAGATTGAGAATGAAGTTCATGTCTACCTTAGAAAGTTGGTCTGTATTTAGCAGGCAATAGGGAGTCAATCACTAGAAGAAAGAAGCCATATTAAGAACATTTTGAGTAGATCTCCAGTGGGAGCCCCTAGCCCTTCTCCTTGACATCTGGCTCATTTGTGACCCCTTCTAAAAAGGCATGAGGCCCTAGGACTAGTTCAAGCCAGATCTATTTTTTCGTTTGTTTGTTTTTTGTTTTTGAGACAGAGGCTTGCTCTGTCACCCAGGCTGGAGTGCAGCGGCACGATCTTGGCTCACTGCAACCTCCGCCTCCCGGGTTCAAGAGATTCTCCTCCCTCAGCCTCCCGAGTAGCTGGGATTACAGGCACCCACCACCATGCCCAGCTAATTTTTGTATTTTTGTAGAGATGAGGTTTTACCACGTTGGCCAGGCTGGTCTCGAACTCCTGACCTCAGGTGATCTGTCCGCCTCGGCCTCCCAAAGTGCTGGGATTACAGGTGTAAGCCACCACGCCCAGCCAAGCCAGCTCTATATGAAAACAGACACTGTCATTTGTCCACTCCTAACATGGCCATGATTTTTTTTCTTTTCTTTCTGCTCCATCCTGTACCTTCCCTCCTAAAAGCAGAGTAATGGCTGAGACACAATTATTAGCCTGACTTCCCTTGGATATTGTCTTGGTTAAACAAATTTTCCAGAAACTAATCTGGGTAGCTTAGATCATTATTTATTTGTTACTTTTTAAAATTTGTTAATACCAGGCTTTCACTTAGTTATCTTGAAGCTAATGCCTCTTCTATAACATAATTCTTAGCTCTATCACCTAGGCTATAGTGCAATGGTGCAATCAATCATGGCTCCCTGCAATCTCGAACTCCTGGATTCAAGCAATCCTCCTGCTTCATCCTCCTAAGAGAGCCTAGGACTACAGGTATGTGCCATCACACCCAGATAATTTTTTTTTTTTTTGAAATGGAGTCTCGCTCTTGTTGCCCAGGCTGCAGTGCGATGGCGAGATCTCGGCTCATTGCAACCTCTGCCTTCCGGGTTCAAGTGATTCTCGTGCCTCAGCCTCCCCTGTAGCTGGGATTACAGGTGCCTGCCACCACACCCGGCTAATTTTTTTATTTTTAATAGAGACGGAGTTTCACCACATTGGCCAGGCTGGTCTTGAACTCCTGACCTCAGGTGCTCTGCCCACCTTAGCCTCCCAAAATCCTGGGATTACAGGTGTAAGCCACCGTGCCCAGCCAGTTTTTTTTTTTTTCCTTTTTTTTGCAAAGATGGGATCCCACTATGTTTCCCAGCTTGGTCTTGAACTCCTGGGCTCAAGCAATCCTCCCACCTTGGCCTCCCAAAGTGCTGGGATTACAGATATGAGCCACTGTGCCTGGCCAATAGTACTGGTCTATTAATACATTATAATAAAGAAACTTTGGGGGTAATGATTAGATTCACTATCTTGATTGTGTTGGTTTCATGGGTATTATATATGTCAAAGCCTATCAAACTGTATACCTTAAATATGTGCAATTTATTAAATGTCAATTAAATCTCAATAAAGCTATTAAAAATATGGTAAAAG
This sequence comes from Hylobates moloch, assembly GCF_009828535.3. Taxonomy (NCBI): domain Eukaryota; kingdom Metazoa; phylum Chordata; class Mammalia; order Primates; family Hylobatidae; genus Hylobates; species Hylobates moloch. Next base: position 7,636,203 of record NW_026652293.1, read on the forward strand.
TTTAGTAATTCATGTAATTATTAAAAGGTGTACAACTTTATAATTAATAATATACTAATATACAAGCTAATACACATATTAAAACCTTAAGTTTAAAAAATTTCTCAGGACAAGTGATTATATACAAATGTATATACAGGCTTGTAAAACTTTGGTATAGTGTACCTTTTGAAAAAAATAACCAGCCTGGGCAATGTAGGGAGACTTCATCTCTACAAAAAATTTTAAAACTAGCTGGGTATGGTAGCATGTGCCTATAGCCGCAGCTACTTGGGAGGCTGAGGTGGGAGGATCACTTGAGCCCAGGAGGTCAAGGCTGCAGTGAGCCGTGATCAAGCCACTGCAATCCAGCCTGGGTGACAGAGTGAGACCCCATCTGAAAATAAAGAAAAAAGAACACACCTATGTTACACCTATGTTCACAACAGCATTATTCAAAATAGGCAAAAGGTAGAAACAACCCAAGTGTTCATCAGTGAACGAATGGGTAAACAAAATGGGGTATATACATACAATTACATATTATTCAACCTTAAAAAAGAAATTTGGACATACGCTACAACATGGATGAACTTTGAGGAGATTATAGGAAGCGAAATAAGCCAGTAACAAAAAATAAATACAATATGATTCCACTTACCTGCAGTATCTGGAGTTATCACATAGAGACAAAGTACAATGGTGCTTGCCAGAGACAGGGGCAGGAGGGAATAGGGAGCTGTTGTTTAATGGGTATAAAGTTTCAGTTTTGCAAGATGAAAAGAGTCATTTAGATGGATGGTAGTGATGGCTGCACAACAATGTGAATGCACTTAATGCTACTGAACTGTACTCTAGAATGGTTAAGATGGTCAATCTCCTGTGTATTCTACCACAATTACAGAGAGTAAGGGAGATATGAGAGTTCCTACATATTATTGTAAAATCAGTAAGGGTGTTAATTTTGTAATTTTTTAAAATGCTTTTAAGTGCTGCTATTACTTATTTTTAAACCAAACAACTTCCAAGACTTTCCCAGATTCCCCAAAAAGTCAATTCTGGAGCTGACACCAGGTTAAAACTGTTCATCTGAATTTTATTACTACCAGAAATCTACATATCAACTGCTTTTTCCCTGCAATATGACATATTTTCCTAACGTAGATGTCAGAGGTCAAGGGTATAAGGTAAGCACAATTCCCATGAAGCATTCTCACTTCTGGAAGGACAACTCTACAGGTGCCACTGGGTAGCCCAGTTTATCTGGAGTGAATAATGAGAGTCAGGGTCTGGGCACCTGCTGATTTTAATAGTGAGGGCGCCTACATACTGCAGCCGGGTCCATCTCTGGACACCTCATAGCAGAGAAATGATCAGAGCCTGTCTAAGCTTTCAACCTGCATGATACATAACGGATATGGCCATAATTACCAGATAGGCTTCTTCAAAGGAAATTTCTGTTCTCATTCCCCAAGAACACCTGAAATTGAAAAAGCTAAGGACCCCTCATGAACACTGTTTCCAACTACTGCTTCTTTGCACAGTACACTGCATCCCTTGACTCCTTGCCCACCACCTTCCTCTAGGGTCTTTCAATTGCAAGATGTAGAGTATGGTACTTGAATGTTTCCAAGAGTTTCATTTTCTTCCAGGAGTTCACCTTACTGCTGCAGAGTAGCTTTTTTTGTTGTTGTTTTTTCCCCTGAGCAAGGGACAGGAGCCCTCGATCATCTTGCAGGAAAATGATAGCATCTGCTTGAGGATTCCAACTAAATGTTTTACTGCAGCTTTTCAAACTGATTATATTTAAAACTGATTAACTGATTATATTTAAAGCTCCCTTGGGGAATGGGAGCTGTGAGGAAAGAAGCTTTGGAGAAGACCTTTGTTGGCATGAATGAAAAATTGCTCAGACCTCCCAAGGGAAAGAGCTTGTTTATACACCAGCCATCAACATTCCCAAGTATATATACATACACAATATGACTCCAGTTTTAAATTTCATCTCCTGCTCTTGAAGGGTCTTGAAAGGGTTAAACTGTTCCAGGCAAAGGCCTGCACTTTTTCTATCAAAATGCTCCAGATGGAAATTACAAAATTTCACTTCCAGCTCTGTGGTGCACACACACTGTTCTCTTAAGACATTAAAAAAAAAAAAAAAAAAAGACAAGACCCCTAATGTTCTCAAGAAAGAAAATGTGACTGCTCCGCATACAGTGCCACTCTGCTTCAAACTATTTCTTCTGGAATATTTACATGAACTGTCAATCTCAAGCTTTCTGGGAGACTGTAAAAACTCAAGGTATAGAGAGGATAAAGGAAACGGGCCTTAAATAAGGAAAGATCAATAGCTGGGACTGTATACAGTCATGTGTATTCACCCAAATATCACCCAGATTCACAACCCTGGTAACCATTACCAGGTTAGCACCTTATCACCTTCGCTGCTCCAATCCCAGCAACAAGCTAACAGGCTAGAGAGGCCAAAGGCTTCAGGTTATGACCATGAATCTGACCAGGGTTGTAATGAATTTCCAGAGATTAATGTACATCAGCCCTCCATACCTGCAGGTTCCATATCCGCAGATTCAACCAAATGGGAATGGAAAATATTCAGGAAAAAAAAACAATAAAAATAGCAATACAACAATTTAAAATAATACAAATTTTAAAAGCAGTATAACAACTATTTACATAGCATTTACACTGTATTAGGTATTATAAGTAATCTAGAGATGATTTAAAGTATACAGAAGGATGTGTGTACATAGGTTATACGCAAATACTACACCATTATTTATCAGGGACTTGAGCATCTGCAGATTTTGGTATCCTGGGGGAAGTGGGGGCAGTCCTTAAACCAATCCCCTGAGGATACTGAGGGACAACTACATATGAAAGCACATTGTAAATTGGAAAGAGCTATGTAAAAAGACTAAGAATATTATTGCTTTCAAGTCAGACATTGAGAGGCATGAACTTTCAAAGGAATCTGGGCACCCACAAACCAGAAACAATGATGGTTTTTAAGAAGACACTACAAGGCAGGCCGACTAAGGAGGCACACCCCTCATAAAACCACTCTGGGGTAGGGTTGGGGCTGAAGCCTCAGGAGTTCCTCAGGGCACATGCAAGCAGGTGGTTTATAGGGAGGCAAAAATCAAGGGATAGAGAGGGTCCCAGAAAGGGTCCCATGAGATGAGGGTCCCATTTACAGTCCATTTGACTCAAACAATTCTGATTGAAAAAACAGGACCTGGGACTCTGGTCAAAGACAGGCAGAACCACAGTGGCCAATAATTAGTTTACTTGTTCACTGACAGAAAAAGAAACTGATGTCCAGAGGGTTTAAGTGACTGACCCAAGATCTTTTGTTACGACTAAATGAACTTAAGCTAGAACTCAAGTTTCATTCCTTACTTATTTCCTATCATTTAATAGCTGGCACTTTGGGAGTGAATATGCAATGCAGCCTCAATAGTCAGCCCAATTCAGCAAAAGAAAGGCTCACAGAGAAGTAGACCATACCATTATTGAGCACTTACAAGTGCCAGATACTGTTCTAAACAATTTATATATCTCATCAACAACTCAGTACTATCTTAGGAAATCTATTTTATTTTACCTATTTTCCAAATAAGGAAACTGAGGCTCAGACAAGTCATGTAACTTGCCCGAAGTGAAAGGCTAGCTAGTGGCAGAACCAAGATTTAAACCTGAATCGCTTTGACTCTAAAAATTGCACTTAACCACCAAACCAAACTGCATAGCTGTTACAGCAATTTTCTTTTTATCTTGCCATCTGTAGGAGAAGTAAGTCTGGCAGCACCATGAGTCCCATATAACACATAAAAAGCTGACACTCATAATAATTCTGACCCAGGGCTTCTAGCTAGTGGAGGGCAGAGCCAAACCAGATCGCAGGCCCTTTGTCTCCAAGTTCTGTGCTGTTCCATAGAGAGCCCAGCTTCCAGAATATAAGCTCCATGAGGGTGGAGACTTTTTCTTCTTCACAGCTGTATGGCCAATCCCCAGAACACACAGCAAGCACTCAATAAATAGTTAATGAATAAAGGAATGAAGTCAAGCTGCCATGGTTTGGCTGTGTGACCTTGGAAGGGCTTCTCATCCTCTCTAAGCCTCAGTTTCCTTATATGGTGAATGGAAGGTGACAATAATACCCATTTGCTGGGTTGAGGTGAGGATTAAACCAGACCATTCATTTAAAGCACTTGGGACAGACTGGAACATAATGAGCAACCAAAATGTAATCTACTATTATCATTATAATTATTACTACTATTATTCATTGACAGATTTGGGCTCCTTAAGAATTTTTTATTTTTTCCCACCCTGGTCAGATGATGTTTCATAGTAAAGATACAGAATAGAGAATTGAGAGTTGGTAAATCTGCTTCTAGTTTCAGATCTGCCACCATCTAGCTGTGTGACCTTGGACAAGCCTCTTCAGTTCTCTGTATTCTCCTCAGCTGTAAAATGAAGGACTAAACTATTCAAATCAGTTCCATAAGCATTCATCAGGCACCTTATCTGCGTAAGACATCATGTGCAGCCACCTATAAAATTCTATGATCCTGAATAGTATCAATGGGAAAATATCAGAGCAAAGCAAAATAGTCTGCTTGTGGCAAGGTTGAAGAGAAAACCCAAATAGCCGACTGCATTACATCATCTCAATGAGCAATGTTTGTAAATATCCAAAGTGTTTAATTTTGAGACACTCTTGAGAAATCCTTTGCCAATAAGAAATTGGCAGATATGGTTCTATTAACACCTATCAGCCTTGAACCTTCCAAAAAATAAACATTTAAAATCACTTTGCACCTTAGTCAAATAGTGTGCTTCTGGAGAGAAATCTGGGAAGATCAAAGTTATTAACACTCCGATGGCAACAGTTTAAGAATAGGATGTGTTAAAAAAAAAAAAAAAAAGACATATCTGGTTAAAACTGCAGGGGGGATTCCAAGAGCAAATGCAATGCATCTGGACAGGACACAGAGGCCAGTGGCCTATTGTTTACAAAAACAGGCCTGGATTATGAACAGTGACAAGAGGCCAAGACCTCAATTATAACTCACAACCACACCTCTCTCAATCCCAATTCAACTGAAGCTATCAATCAGTCAACTCCCCCATCTCTGTAATAAACCTACCAATATTTGCAGCCAAGTGGATAGAAGGCCCCTTAGGGCACCTCCAGCACTGACCAAACTAATGACATAAAAAAGATCCTGTAGGTACAATGAGGACTTCAGACTACCTTCCAACCTTCCAAGAGATAAGGGAGCTGCCCATTTCACACTGTACGCCTACCCCCACCCCCCAGCAATCATTAGAGGGGAGACATGGCCCTTCCCAAGTCCTCTCTGATAGGAAAAGGTCTCCTTGCACTGGTGCAGGGAAAGGAGGGGCCCCTCCCTCTGTACTCTGAAACAAAGGAAAACCCAGAGCTCCAACCATGTGGTGTAACATTCAAGGCCACCCACCTCTTCCACTCCCCAGCTAAGGTCTCAATGGGCTGGAGCCACATGGCTTTTTCCAGTGACTGACCAGGAAGGGACAGTGCCTTGCACAAACACATGCTGCAGCTCTTTAACAGGCAGGAACCCTTCCTATGGGAATTGCTGGTTTAAAAAACGCTATCTGAGTAAGGGCTCTTATTCATGAGTCAAGTCAGACAGTCGACTAGATGAGAAGACAGGTCACTTGGTTTCTCCTAGTCCACATTTTGCTTTACCCTTCACATTTTTCAGGAGAGGGAAATGGGGCTTTAAAAGCATGTCTTCCGGAGCAGAGGGCCACAGCACAGAAGGGTTAAACAATTATGTCTTCCCATTTTCCAGAATCAGCACCAACCGGCTACCCTAACATCCTCCCAACTCTATTCAGATTTCGGTGAGGGCGGAGACCGGGCGTGGGTGGCCTTATTCTCTGATCTCTGATTGTATGCAGGCCGACCAGAGACCAGGCAGGTACAAGGTACACCCAAGGTGGCAATGGACTTTTGGTGCCCATGCCATAGCAAATCTCATGTTTTAATATAGTGCATCCGAAAAACCCCGCCTCTCCCAAGGCTCTCCAAATGGTACACCTTCTCAAGGTTGCCTTTCTGTCTGGACTCCTCTTCAATCTCTGAAACAAATGTCCAAACACCTGTCAGATTTCAGTTGTCTTTCAAGGAAACCTGACCCAGAGAACCAGAGGCAAACTGTACCTTTCTCTAAGAGCCTCCTGCCCCTCCCCCCACCCTGTCTGGCTTGGGGGAAAGGGCTGCCAAAATCATGGTCAGCCACACAAAGATACTCCTACAGTCCACTGCAAAAATTCCTTTCCAGTGTCAGTGGACCCCTGGCACTGCCCATCCTTTGGAGGTTCAGACCTATCTATGAAACCACCTCTGGGGTCAGCCTGCCCCCATCTGCTCCACCCAAAGAAATGAACAACCTGCAAATCACGGTGGAAATACACGCCTCACCAGTCCACAGAGCATTTGCAGTGTGCTGTTTTTCAAAGCCCTTACCTTTGACCTGAGTATCGTACTCTGCTATGATCTCCTTATCCTTTTTGAATTTGGCTGGAGACGTCATGTTTTCCTTCTTTCTTCCAAATTCGAATTGTGAATTGATAGATCCACGGAAAAAATCCAACCACCTAAATCAATACCTCCAAGACCGCTTCTCTCGAGGGCAGAAGGGACCCCCCACGGTGGTCTCCAGCGCTCCGTGGAGCGCGGGCTGCGGGCTGGGCCGACGGCTACGGCGGGCACATGCAGACGGTGGGCGCTGGGGCCAGGTGCGGCGGCGGCTGGTGCCTGTGCTAGAGCCGGAGCCGCAGCCTCAGCATTAGCCGGGAGAACTGCAGCGCCCGGAGGCTGGCCTGGGGTCTGACATCAACGACACAGGCGGGGAGTGGAAGTCCTTCCGCACAACATGGTGTGGGGCTGCGGGGGTGTGGACGCGCCCAGCTGTGTCCCCGGGAGGGAGTGGGTGCTTTTCGGGGTGCCGGGGGAGGGCTCGGCGTGCTTCGCGGTTTTTTGTCGAAGAGACTCAAAGATGCTGCAAATCAAATCCCAAATGGGAGCCGCAGCAGCGCAGACTGGATCGGAAGTCGTTTGCTCTGGTTCACTTGCCTGTAAATGCAGGAAAAGGGGGAGGGGGCGATCAGCCAGAGCGCAGATCCTAATCGCGGCGGGGGTGGGGTAGGGGACGTCGTTCCGAGCCCGCTCTGGGCCCATTCCTGTCCGCTTAACGCCTCCCGGCCCGCAGAGCCGGTGCTGCGAGGTGGGGAGGAAGGAAGCTCCCTCCGGATTTTAAGGCTGAAAGAAAACACTTTGGAGCAGCCGCCTGCGCGGGCTCCGGGCTGGGACTGCAGGAACGCGGGGCACCGGGCGGGGACTGCGGCACCTCGGCGGCCTCCTGAGCCCCGCCAGCGCTGGGCAGCGGCCAGCCCGAGGGAGCCCTCCCGACCCAGCCCCCGACGTGGCCCCAGACCCCCGGCCGGGGCACCTCCCTACACATCAAAGGGGATCTAAGCCGGGGAGGGACAAACCACCCGGGCACAACTTTTCTTCCCCTCCCGCCCCTCCTCCCAGTTGTTTTGTGTTTGGTTACTAGCTTCTCTTGGCAGCAAAATGTTGGTGGGGGGGGGGGGCAAATCTGCAGGAAAAAGCCTGCTCGGCACGGGACACATCCAGGAAAACAATGTGGTCAGCGGAAGCAGGAAACGGGTTAGAGGATAGGGTCGGAGCCGGGAAAACCGGGGGGCGGCGAGTGGAAGGCAGCCGTCGCCTCCCCCAAGCTAGGGACGATAGTGACTATAAATGCCACCCCCAATATTTTTTTGCCACCCAAGCCCAGAGATCCCAGATATCGCACCCAATCCCAGGCTGGGGATGGGAGGAGGTCGGTGAGGTCGCAGTCCTGACTCCTCGCACCAGGCGGTGCCCGAGAAGATCCTGCCCCGGACGAGGCCCAGGGGGGCTGGAGGGACGCAAGCGGGAGCGCGGATCCCGGCGTCTAGCTCCCCCGCGTGCCGCAGCGGCGACCCTTCCTACTTGGTCGTTCCTTTTCCTCCGAGCGCCGGGAGGAGGAAGCTCCCGCTAGCTCTCCCACTTCCCTCGGCTGGAGGAAGGGGCCACGCTGAGGGAGCAAGACAGGCAGCAGAGGCGGCGGGGTTCAGGCGGGCGGGAAGCGGGAAGCGAGAAGCGGGTGTGAGATGGGGTCCTGAGGCTGGAAGGGAGCCCGGGGACAACTGGAGTTGCACACGCTCGGAAGGCGGGAGGGGGCAAGGAGAAGGCTGCCTTAGAGGTGAGGGGAATTGGGGCATGATCATGGGCCGCGATGTTGCGTGAAGCGCAAGGATGTCAGGAACTGTGGGGACCGCGATGTGGTCTAGGAATGGGAGTGGGCGAAGAGAAGTCCATCGGGGCGGGCCGGGGGGTGGGACTGGGGGAGAGCCCCGGAAGCTGCGCGGAACACCCATCCTCTTGGATCCTAGGCTGGGACCCGGGCTGTCCGCCAGGGCTGGGAGACACTGGAGGAGGCCGGCCGATGGTTACGCGCGATGCCAACGACGACTGCCCCACGGTGGACCGCGGCTGCCCGTTCGCGGAGGAACGGGAGAGGCGGCTGGGTGCGGGCTGCCCGCGGTCCGTGAGCCAGGACAGAGTCCCAGGCTGTACAGTGATGGGCGGAGAGACTCGCAGTCCTGAGAAGTATTATGGGCTGTACTGGGAGATTTGGAGAGGGTGGAGGGGGGGCGGTCTGAGGGATTCCGGGCGCACCGCTAAGGCGATGCCGCGAGCAGCATCCGCGCCCTCTCCTTCCCGCCCCAGCCCGGGTTTGTTCAGTCAGGGCTCCAGCCCGGCGGCCGGGAGGAAGAAAAGGAAGAGGGAAGGAGCCTTTACCTGGCTCTGACGCGACGGGTCCCAGGCCCCCGGCTCCGCTTCCCACTCAGAGCTCTCCTCCCCTCTCTTCCCCGCCACCCGTTTCTACGCAGATCGGTGCCCCAGTCCCTGGAGGAGCCTCCGCCAACTCCGCAGGACCCCGCCGGGAAGTAGAGCCCACCCCTTTACCAATCACCGCCCGTTTTCTATCGACCGATGGGGCCCATAGCCAATAGGAAGAGCTGATCCCGAGAGGCCCGGAATGAGGGGGAGGAGCTGGCAAAACTTGGAGGTGTGACTAGCACTGCTGAGGCGTGGTCACAGATTAAGCTCCACCCCGGGTTGTTGAACCCCTAAGTAGAACTGATGGGCAGGATTAAGATGGAACCGACGACCAAACACAAACTCTTGAGCTAAGGCACGGCCAATTGGGCCGGGGTAGAGAGGAGGGGTGTTGCGGAGATTTTTAGCCAATAAAGAGTAGAGACCGGTGGAGACTGTAGACCCTCTTCCAATAAGAAGCGGGAAGGGCGTGCCGTGCCACTTCCACTAGGGCGAAGGCAGGGTTTGCCGAAACCTCCCGAAGCCGGCCAATGAGATCGGAGGCGGAGCCAAGCTCAGCCAACCAGAAAGCCGAACTGATCTCAGCACCGTTACTGGGGCGGTGCCTACAGTCTTCAAGCCACTAAGCTCTCGTCAGGGGAGGCCCCGGAGCCTTCCAATGAGGGACTGGGGCGAACTCTAGTTCTTCCAATCGGTGCGCGGCGCTGGCAATTCAAACTGACACCGGGTTGGAGACGCAGGAAAAGCGGAAGAGGGAGCGAAAACCAACGTGTTCGGTGACAGACCCCAGCGCCGACTGAGCCCCTAAAGCGACTTCAGCCCTGCCCCACCAACACCACCGCGCGCCCGGGAACAGCCGCTCCGGGAAGAGACCTGAGGGCACTGAGGGGGGCACGAGGGACAGCTGAGGGAAGGGAAGACGCGAGAGACACTGCGCGAGCACGCTGAGGGCCGGGGGTTGCCAGGAGAGGGGCCCGCGGACCCGCAGAGCAGAGAAAGGTCCAGGAGAGAGGGGCTTGACGGAGGAGAATCCGGGATCGCCTGGCAGAAAAAGAGAAGGGAGTTTCTGAATCCTGGGAAGAGGAGGCGTGGGTAGGGACGCTTAGCCCGAGATCCGACAGCAGGGAACGGGAGCGCTCCGGGGGAGGGGCTTAATGCTAGGGAAGGGATGTCTTAAAAGAGGAGAAGCTTTAAACTGACGATCGGAGAAGGCTGAGGGAATTGCTATGAAGGGGCGGGAGCTGAAGAGTAGAGGACTCCTTTAGACAGCAGAAAGGGAAAGCTGTTGAGAAGTTCCCTTCAAACTCCACCTGCCTCTTCTCCAATTCAAACTCCACTCCCTTCTCCAAAAGTTAAAAGGAAAGCCAAGTTTGCCTCGCTCCTCTGTTCCTACTCAATAAATACTTCTACTCCGCCACCGGGAAAACAGGAAAAAAAAAAAAAACTAATTTCCTTCCCAATATTAGGACTTAGAAAAGCTCTAGGTCTCGCAATTTGAATTTTAGCCTAGGGGAATCAAAGTAGTAGGAGCATTACTCTTGTTTCCTTTTTCAAAATCCCACACCTCATCCTTCCTGCGACGCCATGTCTACCAACATTTGTAGTTTCAAGGACAGGTGCGTGTCCATCCTGTGTTGTAAATTCTGTAAACAAGTGCTCAGCTCTAGGGGAATGAAGGCTGTTTTGCTGGCTGATACTGAAATAGACCTTTTCTCTACAGACATCCCTCCTACCAAGTAAGTCATGCTAGTGGCGGGCAACGGTAGCTTTTAACTAAATGGGAACACTTATGGCTTGGATCTGTGGGAGTCAACAAGGAGGTTATCATTTCGGTGTTCCAGCCACTCCCACCAGTTTGATGATCCCCTTGGAATATATCTAAGTGGGCAGACTGTCTGGACAAAGTCTGTGGTTTAGCCAAGGTGGTCAGTCCTGATGTAATGCTTCTAGTTCAATTACAGTCATGCGACCACACATCTCTTAAGTTTGATCCCTGGTTCAGTGCCCTGCCTGAATCAAGTCCGTGGCGTAGACTTTAGGTAAATTCAGGCAAAATTTTCTGTACTGTTGGAGAGGAGAGGTCATTTAAGTTTTTCATTTTTATCCATGAAATTTTGCACCAAAAAAAAAAAAAATCCGTTTTCTATCATTATTTGCAATTGGCATCCTAAATCAGATCGGTTGTTCATCAAATTCAGTTTTCTTTCCTCAAAACTCTCTTTCTCTGAAAGAGATGTAAATAGATTTTTATGGGATGAAAAATAGAGACTTAGCCTTAATCTTTATCTCCAATAAAGCCTATTTTGGACATTACACATTTGTTCCCATAATTGAACCCTTTTAAAATCTGTTTGTTTTCAGCCACTAACTGCTTTGAGTCCTTAAGAATTTGCTTCCCATTTGGTAAAATAGCCATTATGACTCAAATAAACCTTTTTCTAGCTCTAAATAGTACTTTCCCTTTCCATAGTCAACATATATATGCCCTACATGAATCTTCAAAATTTAGTTCTTTATTGAAATTTTGTTATTAAAAGGAAAGTAATTATCCAAAATATGAGTGGACAGTTATTCTCTAAGCTTTTGGATATAGAGCCAGAGGAAGCAGGTTAATAACCACAATTCATTTTAAATGAATTTCATGATAATGATAGAAACTTTACAAGTTTTTTAATTTACCCAGGTAAAGCTGTGTACTCTTCCTTTCTTGAAATGTTTTCTGAATTGGCCTAAGTGTAATCATGCCTAACAGCAAAGCCAAAGGCTCTCATTTATTGCAGAGATAAATGGGTTATTTTAAAATCTTTTTAATTTTTTTAAATTCTAAGTTAATATTTTACATTTGTGTGTGTGTACATCATACATGTATTTCAAAAAAGGAAAAACATTAGAAAATAAATCATAGGACCTACTGCTACAAAGTTCTGTGATTCATTGTCCACTGCTTTTTCTTTTTAGTAGCTCATAAACAAACTTAAAATATTAACCCATTCATCTTTGCAATAGCTATGGTAAGTAATAAGGCAGTCATAAGGAAGGCTAGGTGAATTGTTACAGGTTAGACCCAAGTCTAGAATAGAATCAGGTTTTTCTTATTTTCTACTCTTCTTTGTAGGGGTTAAAATAGTAATGAATTAGCATGCTAAGATGTGTGTGAATCAATGAACACATAAAAATTTTTTTAATGGAAAATTTGTCAGATGTTTATGTTGAGCTCACAAATATGAACTGCCTCTTTAAAAATATACTATAGTTCTATGTTAGCTGTCAGCTCTTTGGATTGACAAAATTTGTGCTAAATCAAGCATAGAATTACTATCTGATCCAACATTTCTGGGTACATATCCAAAAGAATTCAAAACTGGATCTTGGAAGAGATATTTGCACACCCATGTTCACTAACAGCATTATTCACAATAGCCAAGAGGTGGAAGCAATCCAAATGTCCATTGACTCTACAGATGAACAGATAAACAAAATGTGGTATAGGGCGCCTATAGTTCCACTTACTCAGGAAACTCTGGTAGGAGGGTCACTTGAACCCAGGAGATTCATTACACAGCAATGTGATTATATTTAACACATCTGCTCTGCACACATAAAACTTGTTATGTTGGTAAATTTTGTTAATTTTTTGCCACAATTAAATTTTTTGTAAAGTACATCTGACTGTCTTTTTATACCTTTCTCTCTCCAGCGCAGTGGACTTCACTGGAAGATGCTATTTCACCAAAATCTGCAAATGTAAACTGAAAGACATCGCATGTTTGAAATGGTAATTTGTGGCACTATTCTGGATAGCCCTGGGTTTGGAAGATGGATATTGACACCAAAGCATAGAGAAAGGTTCAGTGGGCTGCAACAAGGACTGGTATAAAGCATGCAATGAGCCATTGAAAAATAATTTATTACTTAGAGCTATTTTTTAAAAGGGTTTTGTGATGCTTCACATTAGTATATAATTTTACAATTTTCAAAGTGTATTCACAGTATCCGCTTCAATTTTCAGAACAAGGCAATGGAGGTTAGGGGGAAAAAACACTTGGATTTACAATAGTAAAAATCATGTTTGAGGCCTGACCCTACCCCTACTCTCTATGTGATCTTGAGTGAACTCCTTAAGCCTCTAAACTGCTGAACCTCTGTGTTCTTATTTAATTTCTAGGTTATTACTCTTTCTTTCTTTGTTTTTAGAGGGGTCTCAATACTGTTGCTCAGGCTGGAGTGCAGTGGCATGATCATAGCTCACTATAGCCTTGAACTCCTGGGCTCAAGTGATTCTCCTACCTCAGCCTCCTGAGTAGCTGGGACTACAGGCAGGCACCACCATGCCTGGCTAAGTTTTTTATTTTTTGTAGCAATAGGGTCTTGCTATGTTGCCCAGGCTGATCTCAAACTCCTGGCCTCAAGTGATCCTCCCTCCTCAGCTTCCCAAAAGGCTGGGATTACAGGTGTGAGCCACTGCATCCTACCTTAATTTCTTTCTTTCTTTCTTTTTTTTGTTTGAGAAGGAGTTTTTGCTCTTGTTGCCAAGGCTGGAGTGCAATGGCGTGATCTAAGCTCACCACAACCTCCACCTCCCAGGTTCAAGCGATTCTCCTGCCTCAGCCTCCTGAGTAGCTGGGATTACAGGCATGCACCACCATGCCCAGCTAATTTTTTTTTTTTTTTTTTTTTTTTTTCATTTTTAGTAGAGACAGGATTTCTCCATGTTGGTCAGGCTGCTGTTGAACTCCCAAACTCAGGTGATCTGCCTGCCTCGGCCTGCCAAAGTGCTGGGATTAGTGAGCCACTGCACCTGGCCATTCTGTCTTATTAAGATAGAAATTTAATAATCTTCTGTGTTTACCTTATCAAGGTATTATAAAGATCAAATATGAATGTCAAAAGGCTCAATAAACTATAAATTACAACACGGCTGAGAGCTATTACTATAATCTTTTGAGAAGTAGACGTGTTATTATTTTCATTTTAGGAGGATAAAAGTTGAAATTTTCTCATTTAGATGGGGTTTGTATTTAGAAGGGGTTTGTATTATAAATAACAATCCTAATAATTTAAATTGGCAAACTCTTCTTATGTGCTATTTGATTTCATTCCTTTATTTAAGCTATACTTGTATTGAGGAGCTAGTATGTGGTAGTCTTTGTTACAAGGGTTACAAGGGCTGGAAATACAACAAAAACTAGATGAAGTCACTGGCCTTTGGACATTATTTTCTTTCTTTCTTTCTTTTTTTTTTTTTTTTTTTTGAGACAGAGTCTTGCTCTGTCGCCCAGGCTAGAGTGCAGTGGCGTGATCTCAGCTCACTGCAACCTCCGCCTCCCAGGTTCAAGCGATTCTCCTGCCTCAGCCTCCGGAGTAGCTGAGACTACAGGCACGCACTACCATGCCCAGCTAATTTTTTGTATTTTAGTAGAGACAGGGTTTCACCGTGTTGCCCTGGCTGGTCTCGAAATCCTGAGCTCAGGCAGTCCGCCCACCTTGGCCTCCTTAAGTGCTAGGATTACAGGCGTGAGCCACTGCACCCAGCCCACCCGGCTAATTTTTGTATTTTTAGTAGAGACAGGATTTCGCCATGTTAGCCAGGCTGGTCTCAAACTCCTGACCTCAAGTGATCCACATGCCTTGGCCTCCCAAAGTGTGGGATTGTAGGTGTGAGCCACCGCACCTGGGCAACAACATTTTTTTTGTTTTGTTTTGAGATGGAGTCTTGCTCTGTTGCCCAGGCTGGAGTGCAATGGCATGATCTTGGCTCACCGGAACCTCCGTCTTCTGGGTTCAGGTGATTCTCTCACCTCTGCCTCCCGAGTAGCTGGGACTACAGGCACGTGCCACCACGCCCAGTTAATTTTCGTATTTTTAGTAGAGGCGGGGTTTCGCCATGTTGGCCAGGCTGGTCTCGAGCTCCTGACCTCAAGTGATCCACCCGCCTCAGCCTCCCAAAGTCCTGGGACTACAGGCACGAGCCACCACACCCGAACAACATTTTCAAAAGAAAACCAAAACAGGGAAGTTAATTTTAATCATATATTTTGTCTAACCCAATGTATCCAAAATATTATTTCAACATGTAACCAACGTAAACTACTAATGTAATATTTTATATTCCATTTTTTGTTCTTACTCTTTGAAATCTGGTGTACATTTTACACTTAACAGCACATCTCAATTCAGGCCAGCCCCACTTCAAGTGTACAACAGCCATATGTGGCTAGTGGCTATTATTCTTGACAGCATAGATCCGGACCTCGGTATGGAAAGGTTTTTATTTTCATTTTTGGCTATTGAAGGGGTTTTAACCAGGGAGCAGAATGATCTGATGTAGCCCCACTAGAATGTTAGCTCCGTGAGAACAAGGGCTTTGTTTTGTTTACCGCCGTATTCCTAGCACCTAGAGCAGTGCCTGAAAGATAGTAGAGACTCAATAAATGTTAGTTAAGTGATGAGTCAATGGATGAATGAATGAATATAGGCGGTGATTAAAGTCATGGAATTTACTCTTGCAATACAGTCTTACAAATAACTGGCACTCCTAGCTCAAAAACAACTTTTGTTTTCATTTGTTTGCCTTTCAAGCAAGTTATAATTAGAAGACATATTTTAGGTGGAATGGTACCTTTTATAGTAATCTTTATTGGGTCTCATAAAAATGACTGACTCACAAATCTCACAGAGTAAGACTAAGCTTCAATAAGAATTTTTACAACTCAAGGTATAAACAGTTCATGTTGCTATTTTTTTTTAAGTACTAGCAAAAACGTTCCCTGTAGGTTCACTCTATTTAATATGTGACTAGCTAGTTAAAAAAAAAAAATTGTGGAAGACTGAGGTACTTATAATCAGCTGGATAATTCTGAAAACTGTAAAAACTTTTGCAACTTTCTCTGGAGGCTGTAGATTGCTTTATTTCTGAATTCCTTCAAAAACACTGAGACTAAAATTAGAGCAGCCAGATTGTATTTGGTTTACAGGGACTCATGCTGTCTTCCTACCTCTCCATCTGTTGAAACAGTTTTTAGGTGCTGGCGTGAAACTAGAACATGTAAGAACCCAACTTGCCACAGTCCTGGGATAGCAAAAACCTTTACCCACAGAACTGAGTTTATTTAATTTATTTTGTCTGTACAGCACATCAGTTTGGGTGGCTTATAAAACAAATCACAACATTATGGCATCTAGAAGCTAACTTCTGAAGGGAGAATGCATAAAATAATACTAGCAGGACAAGCGTGGTGGCTCACGCCTGTAATCCCAGCACTTTGGGAGGCCAAGGCAGGTGGATCGCCTGAGGTCAGGTGTTTGAGACCAGCCTGGCCAACATGGTAAAACCCCATCTCTACTAATAACACAAAAATTATCTGGGCATGGTGGCACACGCCTGTAATCCCAGCTATTCTGGAGGCTGAGGCAAGAGAATCACTTGAACCTGGGAGGCGGAAGTTGCAGTGAGCTGAGATTGGCGCCATTACACTCCAGCCTGGGTGACAGGAGCAAAACTCGGTCTCAATAATAATAATAATAATAATAATAATAATAATAATACTGGCAAAGAAATGTGAGAATATGTTACTATTATTCACTTAAAGACTGCTTTCCCACTTGATGGTAGAACTGCACCCCCATCCCATCCCAAAGATCTCAGCAATGAAAGTTGTTAGGAGGAAATGAGGTCTCAATTATATGGTCTATTTATATAAGCACATGAAAAGACTTATCTGGCCAGTTATTACACGGTATCTAGTAACATTTACTTTCTTTTCTAGTGGGAACATTGTAGGTTATCATGTGATTGTTCCATGTAGTTCCTGTCTTCTTTCCTGCAACAACGGACATTTCTGGATGTTTCACAGCCAGGCAGTTTATGATATTAACAGACTAGACTCCACAGGTAAGAAACAATTGACTTGGACATTCCTGTAACATTTCTCTATCAATACCTGAGTAAAATTCCCAATAGATCATTTCAGGATTCCTTTTAGATCTTCTTAGCTGGATCAGCTAGAGTGAAACTTCAATTCTTTTTTCCCAGACATTCACTTATGAAAACTATTAGGCAAAATTCATTGTCATTTCTATGTTCACCCTTGTACTTAAGGCCTCAAACTTGGCTGAATTTCTTGGTCTTTTAAAATGAATATTATAATTGCTCTCAACTGCTGCCTTGATACATATTCTGACTCCAGAGAATTTTTGAAGATTTTAGATTTGATAGTCTAGTGTGTGTGTGTGTGTGTGTGTGTGTAAGAAAGGGAGAGGCCAGTCCTGGGGCAGTGGGAGTTGAGAGGAGGAGGACTAAGTAACCTCTGTATTTGGTGATGCTTCAGAATAAGAACAGGCATTTCGACATCTATGTTAATACGTTATGACAGAATTTTAGTCAAGGGAAATATTTAACACCAAAGTATAGAGTATGTTGTACAGGCACAATTGGAGATATTGTGGGTTCAATTCCAGACCACCATAATAAAGCAAGCAAATATCACAATTAAAGCAAGTCACACAATTTTTTGATTTCCCAGTGTATATAAAAGTTATGTTTACAATATATTTTAGTCTATTAAGTGTGCAATAGCAGGACATTTAAAAAACAATGTGCATACCTTAATCAAAAAATACTTATTCGGCTGAGAGCAGTGGCTCATGCCTGTAATCCCAGCACTTTGGCAGTCCAAGGCGGGAGGATCACTTGAGCCCAGGAGTTTGAGACCAGCCTGGGCAGCATGCTGAGACCTCATCTCTACAAAAAAATACAAAAATTATCCAGGCATTGTGGTGCATACTGTCGTCCCAGCTACCCAAGAGGCTGAGGTGGGAGGATCACTTGAATTTGGGAGGTAGAGGCTGCAGTGAGCTGTAATGATCATGCCACCGCATTTCAGCCTGGGCACCAATATGAGACCCTGTCTCAAAAAAGAAAAAAAATGCTTTATTGCTAAAAACTGCTAATGATCGTCTGAACCTTCAGCAAGTCATAATCTTTCTGCTGGTGGAGGGTCTTGCCTTGACGTTGATGACTACAAACTGATCCGGGTGGTGGTTGCTGGAGGTTAGGATGGCTGTGGCAATTTCTTAAAATAAGACAACAATGAGGTTTGCCATATGGATTGACTCTTCCTTTCACAAAAGATTTCTCTGTAGCATGTGATGCCATTTGATAGAATTTTACACATAGTAGAACCTCTTTCAAAATTGGAGTCAATCCTCTCAAATTCTTCTACTTTACCAACTATGTTTATGTAATATTCTAAATCCTTTGTTTTCATTTCAACAATATTTACAGCATCTTCATCAAGAGTAGATTTCACCTCAAGAAACCATTTTCTTTGCTCTTTCATAAAAAGCAACTCCTCATCCATTAAAGTTTCATCATGAGATTGCAGCAATGCAGTCACGTCTTCAGGCTCCATTTCTAAGTGTAGTTTTCTTGCTATTTCCACCACATCTGCAGTTACTTCCTCCACTGAAGTTTAAAAGCTCTCAAAGTTACCCATGAGGATTGGAATCAACTTCTTTCAAGCTCCTGTTAAGGTTGATATTTTGACTTCCTCCCATGAATCAGGAATGTGCTTTTCCAGAAGGTTTTCAATGTACTTTGCCCAGATCCATCAGAAGAATTACTATCTATGGCAGCTATAGCCTTATGAAACCTATCTCTTAAATAATAAGACTTGAAAGATTAAATTACTTCTTAATCCACGGGCTGCCAAATAGATGTTATGTTAAGGCATTAAAGCAACATTTATCTCCTTGTACATGCCATCAGAGCTCCTGGGTGACTAGGTGCATTGTCAATGAACAATAATATTTTCAAAGGGATTTTTCTGAGCAGTAGGTCTTAACAATGGGCTTAAAATATTTAGTAAAACATGCTGTAAACAGATTTGCTGTCATCCAGGCTTTGCTGTTTCATTGACAGCACACAGACAAAGTATATTTAGCATAATTCCTAAGAACCCTAGAAATTTCAGAATGGTAAATGAGCATTGGATTCAACTTAAAGTCATCAGCTGCATTATCCTCTAACAAGAGATTCAGCCTGTCCTTTGAAGCTTTGAAGCCAAGTATTACTTCTCCTCTCTAGCTATGAAAGTCCTAGATGGCATCTACTTCCAATAGAAGGCTGTTTTGTGTATATTAAAAATCTCTGCCAGACGCAGTGGTTCACGCCTGTAATCCCAAGACTTTGGGAGGCCGAGGTGGATGGATCACCTGAGGTCAGGAGCTTAAGACCAGCCTGACCAATATAGTAGAACTCTGCCTCTACTAAAAATAAAAAATTAACGGGGCATGGTGGTACATGCCCAGCTACTTGGGGGACTGAGGCAGAAGAATCACTTGAACCCGGGAGGCGGAGTTTGAAGTGAGCCGAGATCGCACCGTTGCACCAAGAGTGAAACTCCATCTCAAAAAAAAAAAGGTAATAAGAGGCCAGGTGTGGTGGCTCATGCCTGTAATCCCAGCACTTTGGGAGGCCAAGGCGGGCAGATCACCTGAGGTTGAGAGTTCGAGACCAGCCTGACCAACATGGAGAAACCCCGTCTCTACTAAAAATACAAAATTAGCTGGGCATGGTGGCGCATGCCTGTAATCCCAGCTACTTGGGAGGCTGAGGCAGGAGAATGGCTTGAACCCGGGAGGCGGCGGTTGCGGTGAGCCAAGATCACGCCATTGCACTCCAGCCTGGGCAACAAAAGTGAAACTCCGTCTCAAAAAAAAACAAAAAGACAAGAAAAGAAAAATCTGTTGTTTAGTGTAGCCACCTTCATCAATGATCTTAGCTAGATCTTCTGGATAACATGCTGCAGCTTCTACATCAGCACTTTTTGCTTCACCTGCACTTGTATGTTGTAGAAATGGCTTCTTTACTTAAACTTTATAAACCAACCTCTGCTAGCTTCAAACTTTCTTCTACAGTTTCCTCAACTTTCTTGCTCTTCATAGAATTGCAGAGAGTTAAGACCTAGCTCTGGATTAGGTTTTCGCTTAAGAGAATATCATGGCTGGTTTAATCTTCTATCTAGGTCACTAAAACTTTCTCTGTATCATCAATAAGGCTGTTTCACTTTCTTATTCATGTTTTCACTGGAGTAGCACTTCTTATGTCCTTTAAGAACTTTTCTTTGCAGTCACAAGTTGGCTAACAATTGGGCACAAAAGGCCCAACTTTCAGCCTGTCTCAGCTTTCAGTATGTCTTCCTCACTATGCTTAATCATTTCTAGCTTTCGATTTAAAGGGAGAGACATGCCACTCTCTTTCACTTGAACACTTAGAGGTCATTGTAGGGATATTAACTGGCCCAATTTCAATATTGTTGTATCTTAGGAAATAGGGAGACCCCAGGAAAGAGAGAGAGAACAGCTGGTCAGTGGAGGAGCAGTCAGAACACACAAAATATTTGTCGATTAAGTTTGCAGTCTTAAGTGGGTGTGGTCTTAAGTGGGTGTGGTTCATAGCACCCTGAAACAATTATAACAGTAACATCAAAGATCACAGATCACCATAATAGATATAATAATAATGAAAAAGGTTGAAATATTGAGAGAATTATCAAAATGTAACAGACACAAGGTAAGCATATGCTGTTAGACTTACTCAATGCAGGATTGCCCAAACCTTCCATTTATATAAAACCCAATATCTATGGTGTGCAATAAACTAAAGCACAATTGAGGTATGCCTATACTAATTATTTTAGCAAGGCCAGGCATGGTGGCTCACACCTGTAATCCCACACTTTGGGAGGCCAAGACAGATGATCACTTGAGGTCAGGGGTTCGAGACCAGCCTGGCCAATATGATGAAACCCCCCTTGAACCTGGGAGGTGGAGGTTGCAGTAAGCCGAGATGGCACCACTGCACTCCAGCCTGGGCAACACAGTAAGACCCTGTCTCAAACAAAAACAAAAAAAAATTATTTTAGTAAGAAAGTATACTACCAATTCTTTAAAAAAAAAAAATTTCTTTTTCCTCGTGTTAAGGTGCTGAGGCACTGAAATACTAATTCTTTTTTTTTTTTTTTTTTTTTTGAGACAGAGTTTCACTCTTGTTTCCCAGGCTGATGTGCAATGGTGTCATCTTGGCTCACTGCAGCCTCTGCCTCCCTGATTCAAGTGATTCTCATGCCTCAGCCTCCCGAGTAGCTGGGATTACAGGCATACGCCCAGCTAATTTTTTTGTATTTTTAGTAGAGACAGGGTTTCACCATGTTGGTCAGGCTGGTCTTGAACACCTGACCTCAGGGGATCTGCCCGCCTCAGCCTCCCAAAGTGCTGGGATTACATGGGATTACAGATATGAGTCACCATGCCTGGCCTGAAGTACCTTTTTTTTTTGAGATGGAGTCATTCTGTCACCCAGGCTGGAGAGCAGTGGCATGATCTCGGCTCACCACAATCTCCACCTCCCGGGTTCAAGTGATTCTCCTGCCCCAGCCTTCTGAGTGGCTGGGATTATAGGTGCACACCACTACACCTGGCTAATTTTTGTATTTTTAGTAGGGACGGAGTTTTGCCACATTGCCCAGGCTGGTCTCGACCTCCTGACCTCAGGTGATCCACCCACCTCAGCCTCCCAAAGTGCTGGGATTATAGGTGTGAGCCACTGCACCAGCCAAAGTACCAATTTTTAAAGGGGATTTATATAATACTTTTTATATTGCCTGGAGCCATTGAGTTTTGTTTTAAGACACATGTTCTCAATGTCTAACATCTATTTATACAATAGACCAAGTTGATTATAAGGAACTTTTTTTTTTTTTTTTTTTTTTTGGAGACAGGGTCTTGCTCTGTCACCCAGGCTGGAGTGCAGTGGCACAATCTCGGCTCACTGCAGCCACGACCTCCCAGGCTCAAGCGATTCTCCCACCTCAGCCTTCTCAATAGGTGGGACCACAGGTGTGTGCCACCATCCCCGTCTAATTTTTTGTATTTTTCGTAGAGACTGGTTTTTGTCATTTTGCCCAGGCTGGTCTTGAACTCCTGTCCTCAAGTGATCTGTCCACCTTGGCCTCCAAAGGGCTGGGATTACAGGCCTGAGACACCTCACCAGCTGACTTTAAGGAACTTGACAATCTAAGTTGACACTAGCATTCTTAGGTTCCTAAATGCATGTTTTAGTCTTCTTTAGAACTTAAATGTATTTTTTAAATACATGATTTGCCTTCACAGACCAAAAGATCACGAATTGCAAGCCAGGTTGTCAAGGGTCTTTAAATCCTCCAATTATGCTTAGATTTTTATAGATTTGATTTTTTTATCATCTGGGATTCAACTGTGGCTCTCAATCTATCATTTATGGGGTCTTAATTTAAAACTTTGGTATGTTAAGAAGGCCATTTTCATGTAAGGACTTATCTGAACTCCCCTAAGTGGGATACAGTCTCCTAATTTAAGCCTCCAGTTTTATATTTGTGTTGCCCATGGGACACATTAAAGGAAGTTTCTGCTTTGATAGTATTTTTCCTGCTTTACAGAATTCAAAACACAGGGTGGAGATTTTTCAAGTTTGATTTACTTTTTAATATTGGTCAATTTTTCAAAGATAAAAGCCCCACGTTCTTCCATTTGCACTGAATCTAATCCATAAGAAACAGATGTATCACAGGATTTCCTTCCTCCCTTCTTAACAGAGAAAGGAAGGTGCTGCTTCTGTCAGATCCAATCTCTTAGTTTATTTTTCCTCCTTTGAACCAATTGTGCTGAGCTGCTTCATGTCTCTGAGTACTGACTCCAAGAATATCAAGCTTCTGCTTTGTAACCCTAATATTGTGATTTCAAGCAAGATTTTCTAGATGCTTGGTATCAAAGCAAGTTTCTAATGGCGTCACAACTGTCCTTGAATCACCTGAACCAGCAGTGTCAAAGGAATGCATAGACAAGCTTTATAAATTCTAGAATGTTTAAACTGAAAAGGACTCCTGGAGGTCTGTTTTCTAGGCTAGTCTTCATTTAGAGACCTGATTTCCCAGAACTTTCTGGAGGAGCCTTGGGAAACCTCAGCTCAAATTTCCTAAAATTGGCAAATGCCCTCAGAGGCAAAATGGCTTCAGCCCTCCATTTACATTTATGGGTTCTAATTTTCACTTTGATTTTTGCCTCGCAATTCCTTACAGCTCTTCCTGTCAGCTCTTCCATGACATTTACCAGGAGCAGAACACCATTCATTCTTGGAGGGGGGGGGGGCGGGTAGCGTTTTCTATTATAAACAATTCAAACACAAAAAGATTATAGAAGATAATAAGATACACATCTGTATCCCTACCAGCATCAAACACATGCTAACTTCTTGCCAGATTAGATTCCAGTATCTCCCTCAGTCAAGGTAAACAGTTGATTATTTCTACTGTTTCAACAATGTCACACTACACATCCCTGTGCATGTCTCCTTGAACCACCTATGCAAGATGGGCAGCTGAGGAAGGGATGAACAATGGGCTGTATTTGCAACATTTTTAAAAATTCACAAAATGGAATACTCTCCAGAAGTAAAAATAAATGAGCGAAATCTACACAAGTCAACATAGATTAACCTCAAAAACATAATGAGTGAAAAAGCAAATTAGAAAACAACATGTAGTGTAATAACATTATATACAAAATTTAAATATACAAAACAATAATATATATTGTTTATGTTGCATGCATTTGTAGTAAAACCATGCATGGTGTACTAGCAGTGGTGAACACTGGATTCAAATCAAATCTCCAAATCCTGGCTCATTCCATTCTACCATATGGCTGCTATCTCACTGTGTATGGAGTGGATATCCTGAATTGCTGGGTCCTCTTTGTGTCCACACTGATAACTGGACAGCTTAAGATTTGTTTTTCTGGCCAAGAGTGGTGGCTCACATCTGTAATCCCAGCACTTTGGGAGGCCGAGGCGGGGGGGATCACCTGAGGTCAGGAGTTCAAGACCACCCTGACCAACATGGTGAAACCCCATCTCTACTAAAAATACAAAAATTACCTGGGCATGGTGGCATTCGCCTGTAGTCCCAGCTACTCGGGAGGCTGAGGCACGAGAATCACTTGAACCTGGGAGGCAGAGGTTGCAGTGAGCCAAGATTACACCACTCGACTCCAGCCTGGGCAATAGAGCGAGACTCTGACTCAAAAAAAAAAAAAAAGATTTGCTTTTCTTGTGAAGTTAATTGGCTATCCTAGAGGTCAGTTATTTTCTATTTAGTGCTTTTAACTTATAATGTAAAATATACCCAGAGGAATAAACTTGTCATTATCCTCTACTGTATGTTTAGTCATTTACTGTATACCCATGCTGCATTCTTCAATATGAAATCTGACTATTCTTTCTCAGTGAAGTTTTTAATTATTCTTTTGTTTATTATAGTGACTGCTGCAACCTGGCCCCAAAGTTTAGTTTAAAGCTCTGCCTGTGGACTGAAACCCACTGGTATCAAGGATTGCAGTTCATACTATAACTGGCTCCGAACCCTTGCTTTTTTTCTGAATCAGAAAAATGGCACCAGCTACTTCTCTGCTTATTGAAGGGATGAGGAGACTTATTCAGGACTTCTCCCTGAACCCTCAAAAGAGGCACTTAATCTAAAAGCATCTTGTGAGATCTCCATTCTTAAACATCATTAAAATAGATCAGAAAAGTATCAGTGTACAGTGATTATGTTATAATGCAGCTGGAGGCAGGGTTTGAGTAAATGGACTCCTGAGAGCCCTTTGAGCTGTAAAATTCTAGAATTCAAGCCCTTGCTTAAAAGGATTTAAAGAATGTTTATGTCCTACCCCTTAAAAAAAAGTGTTTGCCAGACATGGTGGCTCATGCCTGTAATCCCAACAGTTTGGGAGGTCAAGGAGAGAGGATTGCTTGAGCCCAGGAGTTTGAGACTAGGCTGGGCAACATAGTGGGAACCTGTATCTACAAAATAAAATTAGCCATGTGTGGTAGTACACGCCTGTAGTCCCAGCGACTTGGGAGGCTGAGGTAGGAGGATCACTTGAGCCCTGGAGGTTCAGGCTGCAGTGAGCTGTGATTGTGAACCATGATCCTGCCAGGCACTCCAGCTTGGGCAACAGAGAGAGAATTTATCTCAAAATAAAGTTTATGTCCTAGTTGGATAATATTAGATAATTTTATTTGTAGTACATTATTTAATAGCTACTCGTTTTACTGCTAACACTATGGTTTATATAAGAATATTAACATATGAAGTTTCATAATTTGTGTTCTGAGTTATAATAGTAGTGAGCATTAAAGAATTTTTATGACTTTTTATTTTCAGGTGTAAACGTCCTACTTTGGGGCAACTTGCCAGAGATAGAAGAGAGTACAGATGAAGATGTGTTAAATATCTCAGCAGAGGAGTGTATTAGATAAATGGAATTATGATATATATGATATACAAACTTTTTTCTATTTAAAAATATATTAATGGATCAACTTTAACATTGTTAGTTTGCCAGTGATCTTTTTTGGAAAACAAAAATGGGGCATCTGTTGATTTATTTATTTTCCGTCTCTAATTAATTACCTCAGTTTGATTGAAGCCAGTGGAGTTGTGCTTTTCCTCTACTTCTACTTCCTCTCCCCCACCTTCTTCTGCCCAGTGTAGGTGTATTCTTAAATTCAGACAGGAGAAGATTCTTTCACATATCGCTCAGTTACCTCCCAATCTGGGGGAGTTTTTCTTACAACTTGATACCAGATACCATCGCATATTTCTACCATGCATATATCAAGCTCAACCGAGTTTTAATAGGGGATTAAAAAAACAAGCTGTTAGGTTTCCCTGGGCACTGGTTCTCATAGGTTCTATTGGTGATAACTGCTTTAATATGGAGCAAGAGTTTGTGAATCAGGAAATAGAATAAATTAAAATTTAAAATATATGGAGGAATCCTCTTGATTGCTCAGTATGATATTAGATAAATGAGTTTGTCAGAAAATATCAGTATACACTGTTTACCAATGTTATTTATTTACATTCTCCTAAAGCCATTATGGATATTGTATTATGAGAGCTAAACCTAAATAAGTTATCCTGTTCCCTAGGACTTTCTCTGTAAATAGCGAATTTTAGACGAGTAGTCTGTCCTAAATCTTAAATAGAAAAAAAACTAAAGAAGCGATTGCTTAAGCCATTGTACATTATAAAGAGCTGTTTTGTTTTGTTTTGCTTTGCTTTGCTTTGTTTTGTTTTTTTAAAGCTGCGCTCAGAGCCACAAAGGAATAGGAAAGTAGGATAGTGTTGGATTCTGGTTTTATGTAAAGCTAAAATAAATGTATCTCTTTAATATCTCAGTTGTAGGGATTTTGTCAATACCAAAGCAGACTGAGTTGTGGTTTTGTAAATAAAGTTTTTTCTAAAAATGACCATTCTTCCTTTAATCTTTTGTTATACTCACATATCATATGTAAAAATATAAATAAATAGTACTTAAAGTATAGAATATAAGGCTAATGTTTATTGAATACTTACCATATGCCAGACACTGTCCTAAGTGCTTTAGACATTTAACTCCTCACAACAAACCTATGAGGTAGGTACCATTATTATTCCTTTTTTTTTTTGACTGGTAAATCAGGTGAGACAGAGAGAAGTTAAGTAATTTGTTTAAGGTAGCATAACCGGTTAGAGGTGCTCAGACAGAAGACTGACTCCAAAAGCTCCTGCTCATATGATTTATTTATGGTCTTACTTAGCCAGGATACCTGCTGGGTAACTAACTACATTGTTATATGCCCTAGATGAGGGCAGAAGTGACTGATTTGAAGGTTGCATAAACTCATTCAGGGTCTTAGGGTATAAGTGACCTGAGGGCACTGAAAGAATCATTTGCCACAAACCAAGATAAAGGGTGCTTCAGGAAATGCTGTTACTCCCACCTGGAAAACTTTTCCAAAAATCTTTCACACCAACCATTAACACTGACAAGAAGGCCATCAAAAGAACCAACGGAATAAGTGTGGAATAATTTGTTTCCCAATTTGGTTTCTTGGGTGTGTGTGTGTGTGTGTGTGTTTTAACCTCAAGTTCTTAGGTGAGCATAATCTATAAAAGAAAAATATATATATACTTCTTTGGTTAACTTGTTCAACTAGAGAAGAAAAGTCTAATACTAGACTAGGAAATGTGGCAAGTTTAAAATTCAATAGAGTTCATCTGGTTTCCGTTCAGCTCATGCCTTCAAAGGCTATGGTTGACCTAGGGTCTCTTTGAAGAGCAAAAGCAAGATAGAGGTGCACTGATTGAAGCAAGCCCCAAATGTGATTCTACTCCAGCTGGGGAATATTTCAAATTACTCAACTACCTTTGGTTAACTGGATTATGGGAAAGCCAGTTCTAAACAGAAAGCTGATTAATAAAATTTTATCTAAAGAAATATATTCATGATACTAGTGTGGTTTGAGGGTTTTTTGTTGTTGTTGTTATCTTCTTTAGAGACAGGGTCTCGCTTTGTTGCCCAGGCTGGAGTGCAGTGGTGTGATCATAGCTCACTACAGCCTTGAAGTCCTGGACTCAAGCGATCCTCCTGCCTTAGCCTCCCCTGTAGCTAGGACCACAGGCATGCACCACACCTGGCTAAATGACACTGGTTTGTGCGGTTTTTTTGTTTGTTTGTTTTGTTTTTGTTTTTAAGAGAGGGTCTGGCTCTGTTACCCAGACTGGAGTGCAGTGATGTGATCTCAGCTCACTGCAACTTCCGCCTCCAGGGTTCAAGCGATTCTCATGCCTCAGCATCCCCGAGTAGCTGGGACTACAGGCATGCACCACCACGCCTGGCTAATTTTTGTAGTTTTAGTAGAAGGAGTTTTGCCATGTTGGCCAGCCTGGTCTTGAACTCTTGGCCTTAAGTGATCCACCCGCCTCAGCCTCCCAAAGTATTGGGATTACACGCATGAGTGTGAATCCAACACTGTTTTTGGGATTTATTTATTTTTTTTTTTTTAGGCACAGTTTCACACTTGTTGCCCAGGCTGGAGTGCAATGGCGTGATCTTGGCTCACCGCAACCTCCGCCTCCCAGGTTCAAGCGATTCTCCAGCCTCAGCCTCCCAAGTAGCTGGGATTACAGGCATGCACCACCACGCCCAGCTCATTTTGTATTTTTAGTACAGATGGAGTTTCTCCATGTTGATTAGGCTGGTCTCGAACTCCTAATCTCAGGTGATCCTCCTGCGTTGGCCTCCCAAAGTGCTGGGATTACAGGCATGAGCCACCGTGCCCAGCCTGTCAACACTGTTTTTAAATAAAAGCAAATTACATTCACTCTGGTAAGACAAAAGCAAAATCACATATGTGGATTTAGGATACACCCTCTACTCCTAGTATAATTCCTAGGCCTAGAAGATCCATCTATTCTTTTGTCCTCTTTTAATATTTGATTCAATTCAACATACCTGTATTATTCTCCAATAGTGTGGCAAGAATTGTACAATGACATGCTCACACTTGCCTTCAGGGAGTACACAGTAAGTTGAGGAAAGGATAGAACTCTATGAGTCCATCTATTTCATTGGGTTAAGTGATTTAACAAAGGCATGCTTAAAGTGCTATGACTCCAGAGATGAAAGAGCAATCATTCTGAGTAGCAGGAGAGAGTGGGAGTTGAGCAAGAGAGTGTAGGAATTGAGAAAGCTACTAAGAAGAAATGATACTTGAGGCAGGCTTTGAAGCAGTTAGGAGTTGCCAGCTGGGATGAGAGTTTTGAGCAGAGGGAATAGTGTAAACAAATTGATGGGAATTTAAAAGTATCTTGCTTATTTGGGAAGTTCTAAGTTGTCCCCTATACCTTCCAAGACATGTAATAAGAATTAATTCGGCCAGGCATGGTGACCCACGCCTATAATACCAGCACTTTGGGAGGCTGAGGAGGAAGGATTGCTTGAGGCCAGGAGTTTGAGACCAGCCTGGGCAAGATAGTGGGAACACATCTCTACCAAAAAATACAAAAATAAGCCCAGGGTGATGGCACAGGCTTGTAGTCCCAGGTAATTGGGAGGCTGGGGTGGGAGGATCACTTGAGCCCAGGAGGCTGAGGCTGCAGTGAGCCATGATTGGACCACTCCACTCCAGCCTGGGTGACAGAGTGAGACCCTGTCTCAAAAGTTAAAAAATAAATAAATAATTTTTTTTTAAAAAAAGAATTAATTACAAGGTGAAGTTAACAAGGAAGGTTATATGTTATGAAGAATATTCTATACGATTGTAAGTTTAGACTTGGTCCAGTAGCAATGTGGAGTTATTGAAGTTTTTAAGCAGGAGAATAAAATGATCAGATTGAGGATGATGGCTCTGATGGTAAAGTATAATCAAGTTTAGCTTTCCTAATGTCCTTTCTTTGATGCACTTAACAACTTGACCATGGAAATTAAACTTACTGCCTTTACCCTAAGAACCCACGTAGTTCTTTAAGTTCTCGGAATTTCTTGGGTTTCATGGAGCCTCTAGTCTGCAGTGGGGCATTGCCTTTTTTTTTCCCCTTTTCCATTTTGTCATTCCTGCAGTTCAAGGAAGGGGCAGTGAGTCATCAGCTCACCCGCCATGACATTTTTGCTACTTTATCTTTCTCCTTAAGCTAGTTTCTCAACCTCAAACTTAGCCTCTGAGGAGGCATCTTGGGTGCAGCCTAATCTTAAAGACATACATTTTAAATAATCAATGGCTCTGAAAACCAGGTCCTTAAATATTAGTAATTTAGAAAGATTACCCAAAAAGGATGCTTTTATGACCTCTGAGTCACATGTGGCTTGTTAAGAATAATCTATATTGTTTAACTTTAGTGACGAAGTGACCATGATATATAAACCATGATCTAGAAAACAACTAACCACAACGCAAATAGGGAGTGAGGGGAGGTAGGTGAGAATATGGATCAAATAGTCTTGATTCAGTAGTGAATTGCTCGATGAAAGCTTTCCCTATTTTAACATTCCTGCTTATAAAAGGAAATAGTTTCCTTTTCTGCCTTTTTTTTTTTTTTTAACTTTAAAAGCAGCCTAAACCATAGTTTCTTTCTTGCCTGGTATTGAGTGTATGCCAAATCTACCCTAAACTGCACAGATGGAAAAAATTAGTCTATGTCTGTGGTACCTCTGGGGTTGAATATTTTTAGTACCAAAATCTTTAGCTAAAGATTCCTTTTTCCGACACTCTCAAAGAATCCCTTGTCATCCAACGGAAAAACCTACTGAGATAGAAATTAACAATATCATGCTTTTGTATATTCCTTTACAGTTTATTAAGAGCTTTCACATACAGTGTCATTTACTCCTCAGAATAACCTTGGGAGCTATCATTCTCATTTTACAAATTAAGACAGATGCCAGGCATGGTGGCTCACGTCTGTAATCCCAACACTTTGAGAGGCTGAGGCCAGAGGATCGCCTGAGGCCAGGAGTTTGAGACCAGCCTGGGCAACAAAGTGAGGCCTAGTGTCTACAAAAATTTTAAAAATTAGCCAGGTGTGGTGGCACGTGCCTGTAGTCCAGCTACTCGGGAGGCAGAGGTGGAAGGATCACTTGAGCCAGGACATCAAGGCTGCAGTGAGCTGTGATTGTGCCACTGCATTCCAGCCTGGTTGACAAAATGAGACCCTGTCTCACAAAATAATAATAATAAGTAAATAAATAAATGAGCAAATTAAGAAATAAAATCCTGGTTGCAATACCCAGAGAGTTGGAAGAATCTGAACTTCAATCAGGCTTCTCATCTTAGTTTAGGGTTTTCTTCTACCTCCCTGACTCTAAACTGCTGTCCATTCTTCCCTCACTAGCTATAAAACTTAGGAGAAATTTCCTTTGACTTTCAACCTCAAAGCCCAGTTATTTTTCATTAATCAATTAGTTCAACGAATATTTATTCAGTGCCTACTATGGGCAAAATAGATGCTGGGGATACAGAACTAAGCAAGACAGAATCGCTGCTCTCATGTGGATCTGACTTTCTAGTTGAGGGTAAAGAAGAAAATGAGTTACCATTGATAGAGGGCTTACTGTGTGCCAGGCATTGTTCCAAGTGCTTCACATGTAACCCCTAACTGATGGATCCTATCCTCCCCCTAAATATCAGGAAACTGAGGCACAGAGAGATTAAAGATCTTGTTCGTGGTCACCCAGCTAGCAAATGACACCACTCTAAGATTTGGAAAGCCCAGAATTAAGTAGCTTAATAACAGCTTTCTTTTTCTTTTTTTCTTTTCTTTTCTTTTCTTTTTTTTTTTTTTTTTTTTTGAGATGGAGTCTTGCTCTGCTGCCCAGGCTGGAGTGCAGTGGCGTGATCTCAGCTCACTGCAACCTCCACCTCCTGAGTTCAAGCAATTCTCCTGCCTTAGCCTCCCGAGTAGCAGGGATTACAGGCACATGCCACAATGCCCGGCTAATTTTTTTGTATTTTTAGTAGAGACAGGGTTTCACCATGTTGGCTCAGCTGGTCTTGAACTCCTGACCTCAAGTGATCCACCCACCTCGGCCTCCCAAAGTGCTGGGATTACAGGCATGAGCCACCGCACCCAGCTCTTTTTATTTTTCGTCTTCTATTCAAATAAAACAAACAAATAAAAATTTAAAAATTTAATACAAATAAAATGTAAAAATAAAAGTTTTCCATTAGCGATCTTCCTGTACACATCTTTTCCTATTGGAACTTAGTTGATTTTTGTTTTAAATTGAGATGGGGACAACAACATCTCCCTTTTCAGTAAGGGAGATTTGGTTTATCTGTAAACAATAAAAATGCTAGTCTTATACACTATAGAGAAAGAAAAAAATTATGCAAAACTCTTACTTTGCAACTTTGCTGTTCTATCTAGAAACAAAGTCTTTTTTACTAGTCCAGATTTTTATCTTACAAGCAACAAAAGTTTACAGCAGAGTAAATAAGCTCTTTAAGCTATTTGTATGTCTCAAATATTTCATAATAAAAAGTGAATTAAATGACTGCCTTTTGCAAATTGCTCTAATCTCAGCCTTCTTTATAAGCTTGTATTTAAAAATCTATTTATATGGAATTTCAGAAGCAGCCTTGCCTTAAATGAGCACTACTGAATCTTCATAACAAGATTATGTATTTGTTATGTGGAAAGCAAAAATAGGTATCAAATTCATATTCGAATTTTGAGACTTACAGAGGAATGCATTCACAAATAGCTGACGATTAATTGGATCTGCTAAATATGGGCACCAATGAAGTGTGCCCACCAGAATGCATCTCTACACCTCCGTTCACACAAATCACTTCCTCTGGAAAGGCGCCCGTGGTAAAAGTAGGCATATGGGAATGATTCACTTGGGGAAAGTTGTACCCAGAATATCAAAACAGTTTGCTTTCTGTCGCTATATTCTTGCCATAATTTTTCTACCCAAAGGAACCACCTGCTATTATGGCTGTGACACCTGAAAAGCTTTCTGTATATTGCAGGAGATTGCTCATGTGTGGGTGGGTTTTCAGGCTGTTCAGTGGTATTTTAAAAAATGGTTCTTTGGGGAAAATATTCTCAGAGACTGGAACATTGCCTTGTCTTATCAAAATTGCTCTGTAGTCATGTTCGCAAATACCTTCAAACATTGAGCTACAGATGGAATTCAGTAGAAGACATACTGAGCTAATTTCCTTTGTGTGACATTACCCAGAGAAATCAAGCTGTCACTATCCTGAAGAACAAGCCCTCAAAGAGAGATGGTGGCCAAAGCCATAGGAAGCAGAAATGATTGAAGGGCTTGCCCTTCGAAACCTTCTTCCCATTCTCCCAAATTCATCTTTTCCAATTAAAATTTATTACCAAAAAAAAAAACAAATAGACTCAGCATGTCTGACTTGGGATGGTTGTACACTTATAGTAAAGATGGTAAATACTGGGCTGAAAAAAATCCTGAATCCCAGATCTTTCTTGATATTCCAGAATATATTCCTAAAAGAGAATTACAGAAAGAGAGTTTTAGGCATACAGAATTTCATACTTTGGGCTAACTAGAAACAGTCATTTCTTTTTTTTTTGAGACGGAGTCTCGGTTTTTCACCCAGGCTGGAGTGCAGTGGCGCGATCTCGGCTCACTGCAAGCTCCGCCTCCCGGGTTCACACCATTCTCCTGCCTCAGCTTCTCCGAGTAGCTGGGACTACAGGCGCCCGCCACCACGCCCGGCTAATTTTTTGTATTTTAGTAGAGACGGGGTTTCACCGTGGTCTCGATCTCCTGACCTCGTGATCCGCCCGCCTCGGCCTCCCAAAGTGCTGGGATTACAAGCGTGAGCCACCGCACCCAGCCGAGACAGTCATTTCTAAATTATGCTTTTGCTTTATCAAACTTTAGTTCAATCATTTAACAAATATTTAATGAGCATCCCTTTTGTGTGAACACTATTGTGAGTGTTACATAGTGAACAAAGCATTTTTTAAAAAATTCTTTCTTCTGTGCCTTCCCACACTGCCTAGGCCAAAAAGCTAAAAGTGGGCTGGGTGCTGTAGCTCATGCCTGTTAATCCCAATATTTGGGAGTCCAAGACAGGAGGACTGCTTGAGCCCAGGAGTTCGAGACCATTCAGGGCCACAAAGTGAGACCCCAGTCTCTACAAAAAAATCAAGAAATTAGTGGGGCATGGTGACATGCAGTTGCGTTCCCAACTACATGGGAGACTGAGGTGGGAGGAAGGTCTGAGCCCAGAAGCTCAAGGCTGCAGTGAGCCATGTTTGCACCAATGCATTCCAGCCTAGGCAGCAGGGCAAGACCCTGCCACAAAAAATAAACATAAAAAATAAAAGAGCTAAAAAGATTCCCTTGCAGCTAGGGGTTTATATAATTTACTTTTTCCTAGTTATATGCATTTGCATAAGTCTTGATTTCAGAACAAACTTCAGTGGGGAAAAGTGGTCACAACACTTTATCCATTTTGCTATCTAAAATGGATGTGTGGTATGATTCTGAAGGCAACAGACTTGTGGAGACTTCCTGATGTCCAGAGCATGACTAAGATAGTGTGTTTCTGAAGCTAGAAAGTGGTTGATGGCTTCTTGATCCTTAGCTTCTAGACTGTGGTAGGAGCGGCGATTCTTCTAACAGGCCAGTTCTGCAGTGTTATTCTATGAGTCATTCCTGGAGGCCACATTTACAGCCTGCCCCACCAACCCTCCAATGGTTTTGCAATCCCTAAATTTAGTGACATTTTAGTTATCTCTTGCTGTGTAATAAGCACCCCAAAAACTTAGTTTGGCTGGGCAATTCTGCTGATCCTGCCTGGCCCCACATATGTGGGTGTATTCAGCTGTCAGTGGCCCTACTTTGTCTCACTTGCATGTCTAGGATTTTGGCAAGGATGCCTTGAAAGCCTGAGCCCTCTCTCTCCTGTGGTCTCTCATCTTTCAGTAATCTAGCCTGAGCTTCCTTACAGGATGGCTGCCTTCTTCTAAGAGGGTGAGAGTGGGAGCCGCAAAGCCTCTTAAGGCTAGGTCTGGAAGTGACACAGCATCACTTCTGCCTCATTCCATTGGTCAGAATTAAACCGAGGGCTAGCCCAGATTTACAAGGGGAGAAAAATAGACTTCATCTCTTTATGGGAGTTGTGGCAATTGCAAAAAGGTGTGTGAAACAGGAAGGATTTTTGTAACATCATTCTACCACAACTGTTTTGAATCCCTTTCTGCTTCAAATAGCTAGAATGGCTTCTGTTATCTGCAAATGAACTCTGGCTAATACAGAAAGCATGCAGTGAGACCAGATAAGAGGCTGCTATCAGAAGTGTGTACATTAGCTGATAAATGAGACCTACCAGCCCGTTTCTGGATTATTGTCAGTTTCTTTGCTGACGATAACCTATTCCATCCCAACATGTCCTTGTTTGAGTTGATTGAAATCTTTCATTTATTTCCACTAATGCCAAATGTGTAGATGTGAGTATACAATATATCAAGTCTATAATATATATAATATAATCAAAATATCATATTTTGATAGCAGCCTCCTATCTGGTCTTCGAGATAGAGGAAGATTTGGGGCATATTTCGAAAGTAGAGCTGACAGTACTCTGATGGATTGGAAGTGAATATGACAGAAAGTGAGGAAGATGCCAAGGATGGAGTCAACAGTGACTTCAAGGTTTTATGGTAATCATGGTGCTATTTATGGAGATGAGGAGGGACAAGTTTGGAGAGAAAATTCAAGAGTTTGTTTTTGAATATGCCTATTAAATGTCAATCAGGCAGTAGGGTATAGGATTCTGGAGTTTTAGGGAAGAGGTGTGGGCTGTAGATATAAATTTGAGAGCCATCTGCATACAAAAAGACATTTAAATATGAGAGACTTGATTTGATTAACAACGGAGAGGTGTAGGGAGGGAGATACTGAGCACAGCAATGTTTAGACGTATGGAAGGTAGATGAGTAGGCTCCATTTCAGAGTATACAGGAATCCCTGGAGACACTTGCTAACAATGTAGATTCCAGGGTCCTAGTCCCATAAATTCTGATTCAGGTCTAATATTGAGGCCTGGCAATCTGCATAGTCAACAATGCAGGTTATCCTGAAGTGGGTAATCTGGGAATATCCTTTGAAAAACACTGAAATATACTACCATCATCTATGAAAACATTTACGGGTCCTTAAATTTCAGGATGTTTCTTTTCTTTCTCCCCATTTCCTCTCATCCATTATGCACGAAAGACTTCTGCAAGATGCCAAGAGGGGAACTTGGCCTTTATCTTTTTTCTAATTGCCTTTTACAGAGTGATGGAAAGTTAACTACAAACTCCTGCTGGGAAAAGAAGAGACGACCTAGGCCTAAAAATTGTGTCTACTCTCTAAGAGAGGTATATTCTCCTTTAAACACCCAATTTGATGCCCAGTGGTAACACTTTATGAAGCAAGACCAAGAGCAAAGTCAACATTTCTTTGTTCCTTAATTATAAGCAGCATGTGCACCTTGCATATCTCAGCAAGTGATAAACAGTCATACTCCCCCAAATATTGAATGGAGGGTTGAGAAGATTAGATGAAAAACAAATGCTTAACAGCCTGCTGTAGATTTTACTTTCCTATCTCTCAAAATTAATGCTGATTAAGCCTCTATAAAGGGAAAATGCACCTCCCTGTTTATGCCATCATTGATACAAGGCTGAATTCTTATTGACAGTGAACCTGTATTTCTAAAATATATAAATATGAAAATATGTTCACTCCTATCTAGTCTGAGACTGTGAATCAAATGTTGTGTTGGTGGTAAAATTATACAGACATAGTCTCCTCTTTTGCAGTTCAGTGGTTGCAAGAGGGCCTGAAGCTGCAGTAGCCATGTGCTGTAATAATGATTGCATTGATTAAGTGCCAATTACTTCTGGAGACTTTTCAAAGGCCTCTGCTGCAGAGCTGAAACTAGGCTTTCTGTCTGATATTAGATACATCTCTGTAATGCTAGGTGATGGCTGGTTTGGGATCTCTGGCAATTACTTCTGTCATGTACTTTAATCAACAGCGTGCCTACTATTATAACAAGTCCCCACACCCACTGTGAAGCATTACTCAGACTCTCTTTCCCTTAACCCCCACCCTGCTCACATGAACCTGAGCTTCTGACCCATAGATGATTAAGTTGCTCTGGTGAATCACCCTCACTGCGATGGGGCAGCCTTCCAACCAGAGCCAGATCTTTACCACAACCAAGTGCTTGTCTGGAGGGATGATGAATCCTACCGGCCCAGCCAGAGGTCAAATTACCTGTCTAGCTATTCTGCTGGGTATCAGTCTTCTGGCAGGCATCCTATTTAGCACATGCTTCCATTAGCAAATATTTAGGAAGGACCTATGCTTGCATATAGTTCCCCGAAAAATTATTTGCAACAAAGTTTTGGATCTAATCACCATCATTGGCTGATTTTGCCACCATCTTTGAAATAGTTGGCAGACTGCGATAGAACATTGATGGACTGAAAGTTGAGCTAAAAGAGTGACTAAGTCACCAACTTGCTGTGTGACCTTGGGCATTTATTTCAAAACAAGGGGATTGAGCAATACCTTTTCTGAGATCCCGTCCAACTCTAGCACTCGGTGGATTAATTTCATTTTTGCAGTGAGCTTCTTATTCATTTGCCGGAGGCAATTGAACTAATTCACTAGGGCTGCCATTCAAAGTTCTTCAAACTGGGTGACGTAAGCAACAGAAATTTATCTTTTCACAGTTCTGGAGGCTGGGAACCCAAGATCAAGGTATTAGCAGAGTTGGTTCTTTCTGAGGGAAGTGAGGAAGGAATCCATTCCAGGCTGCTCTCCTTGGCCTGTAGAGGGCCATCTTCATCTTCATATGGTGTTCTTCCTTTGTGTGCATCTGTCTCCAAATTTCCCCTTTTTATACGGATAGCAGTCATATTGGAGAAGAGATGCCCTAACGACCTCATTTTAACTTGATTACCTCTATAAAGACCCTATCTCCAAATAAGGTCACATTCTGAGGGACTGAGGGTTAGCGCTTTAACATATGAATACTTGGGGGACACAATTCAACCCATAACAAAAAGTAAGTATTAAATATAGGTAAGGAATAAAGAATAATGCTTTGGTGGCCTTTAAGGCTGGTAACTGACAGGGACATGGTCAGCCAGCAAGAAAGCATAGATTGTCAAATTTATGTTGTAACTCTAATGGCTTAAACCTATATTAACACTAATTTTATCTCCACATATGGATATTGTGTAAGAGTCAGCTCTGAATTGTCTTCTACCTGAAATTTTTCAGCGTTGCCCTGCTTTCCAATGTTATTTCATCTGTTTTTATAATTGGATGTGAAACTTCTTGAGAAAGGGTCCTATGACTCTTTAACCAATTATTGTTCAAAGGAGTCCCCAAAGTGTTAAGTAGGTAGGTCATTGTTTAATTAAATGACCCTGTTGAGATTTGATTGAGCTTGGCCCTCAGCGGATATAATTATAAGTGGAATATGCTTTCCTGTGCTGATATGGGTCTCCTGATTATATAATATTATTTATATATTAAGAAGAAAGAAAAGGAATGCATTAGATTTTGTTGACTCACAGCTACACATCTGACATTAATGGAAATAAATGAAAGATTTCAATCAATTCAAACAAGGACACGTTGGGATGGAATAGGGCATCGTCAGTAAAGAAACGGACGATAATCCAGAAACTGACTGGTAAGTCTCATTTATCAGCAAATGTACACCCTTCTGATCACTGATCTCTTTTCCAGAGTCTCTCTAGCCTGGAAATCCACTAGGTGGAGCAAAGGATCAGGAATTAGCTGCCCAAGAGCTCTCACAAGCAAATATCAACCAGTACTGCAGCTATACCTTTTCCTCTATAAAACCTAGACAAAGGCTGGGGGAAAATAGAGTTTCTGAAGCTGCTTGAGATCAAATGTTCCCTGTTCATTAAAATGGACAGTAGCTCAAGGAATAAAGAAACTCAGATTTGCTGAGCTGGACATGATTACTAAATACACAGGAGGCACACCCATCTTGGACTATTTCCCCATGGCTTGGCTCTCATTACATATTTCCTTTCTGCTTTCATTGGTGGCAGATGGAATTTGGGACAGACCTCTTATCCAAGCTCCTGTATTCGAAATATCCTATGCTTAGATCATACATCTTTTTCCCGCCTACTCTAGGCATCCCGAAGTTCTGGTATCAACCTGGTTTCTATTTAAATATATTCTCTTTGATTCCAGGCGCTTGGATTCTAACATTTCCTTCCTTGGATTCCAATCTTGTCTTTTTCTCTGCACTTATGTGTCGGTTAGCTGAGCAGAAGCCAGGTTCTTATTTGAGGATTTTTAAGGTGTAAAGGGAGACTGTCCTTGTTTCCCTATCAGTTCTTTGTCCCTTGTGCAAAGTGTACTCTGTCTGCCTTTGCATTCAAACTGCAGTTGTTAACTGTCCTATAGCTCAGTCAAAATCTGCTACCAATAGAAGGCATGGTTTATTACAATCATCATTCCATAACACGCAAGTCCAAACACTTGCAGAGGGAAACTTGACATAGGAGGTGAATTCCAAATCCAACGTTATTCTGTTTTTCATGGCTATGACTCTGGCAGGATAATCTATTGAGATATTAATTTCTTTGTCTACTTTCCATACTTTCTCTACCCCTTTGATCTAAGTGAGTTAGGTAGGCCCTTAGTAATTTCTTACCTTAGAGATATTTTGCAGAATGATCTAGCTGTCTGCAGATAAAACCTGAAC
Organism: Hylobates moloch; assembly: GCF_009828535.3. Lineage (NCBI taxonomy): Eukaryota > Metazoa > Chordata > Mammalia > Primates > Hylobatidae > Hylobates > Hylobates moloch. Next base: position 7,675,313 of record NW_026652293.1, read on the forward strand.
TCAGTGAAGATAGTATTATCAACGTCTTTGAAGGCAGCAGGAAAAGGAAAGGAGAAAATTTCCCAAGAATATAAAGAAGTTTTCAGTCTATGGGTGAGGGTGAGTAGGACTACACATGGCCACAGGAGAGTACTGGACTGCAATGGACATGTCAGTGGTAACCAGTATGTATTGACAACTGGCAGGATCTCTGCCAGGCTTTGGTGCCATATAAGATTCCAGGACCTTGCAAAACCCTTGCAGTGGGGAGTCCAAATAATGACTGAGATTACAATTTCTGCCAATCAAGCTGGATGGGGACTCAGAGTCAGAGTTAAGTAGGTGAAAAGCAAATGAAGAAGTGAGATATTTCTTGCACATCTGAGTTTATCTGAGTTTCCTATTGGCTGCACTCTAATTAAGAGTTCATCATGGAGGTCTGTGATCTCAGAGCAGTATAGAATGGTGGGTAAAGTATGGTCTCTGGAAACAGGCTGCCTGGGTTCAAATGTGAGCTCTGCTACTGATTAGGTATGAATCCTTGTACAAGTTATTCAGCCTCTCTCTACCACAGGTTTCCCCCTGTGAAGTGGGGATGATAATAGTACGTATCTTACAAGGTTGTGGTTGAAAAATCAGTACCTGACATATAGCAAAATTAAATGAATGTAAACTATTATTTCTATAGGGTTTTTTGCATCACTATAACGGTTGTTGAAATTTAAATTAATTTTTAAAATACACAGTACACACAAATGGTACAAAAGGTTTTAAAAGAGATACAATGAAAGATAAAGGTGTACAACAAAAAATTGTTCCCTAATTTTCCTCCCCAGATGCAACCTGTGTCACTAATTGTATATTAAACAAATGAAACTCCTTACATATGTTTCTGCACCTTTCCCCCCCTTAACAATACATCGTGAAAATTGTTTTTTGATAGTATTCCATTATATGGATATATTCTAGATTATTAACTTATTGAACTAGTCTTCCTCATGGACTGGTTTTTTACTCTTACAAATAATACTGCAATAAAATCTTTGTACCTACATCTTGGAGCATGTCTGGAATATCTGTGGGATAAGTTCCTAAAAGTAGAATTACTGAATTCAAGGCTCTGTACATTATAAAATCTGATAGATACTGTCAAATTGCCCTCCATACAGCAAATTATACTCCCGAGGCCAAGGCGGGCAGATCACGAGGTCAGGAGTTTGAGACAAGCCTGGCCAACATGGTGAAACCCCATCTTTACTGAAAATACAAAAATTAGCTGGGCGTGGTGGCAGGAGCCTGTAATCCCAGCTACTCGGGAGGCTGAGTCAGGAGAATCGCTTGAAACTAGAAGGTGGAGGTTGCAGTGAGCTGAGATCATACCACTGCACTCTAGCCTGGGCAACGAGAGTGAAACTCCGTCTCAAAAAAAAAAAAAAGAATGCCAACGGAGGAGGTTGTTCACTTTTCTAATGTTTGCCAATCTGTTAAGTCCTCTTATAATTCATATTTGCATTTATCTTAATAATGAGATTGAACATATTTTTCATATTTTAAAATCCCATTTCTATTTCCTTTATGAGAAACAAACTGCTATAAAAAGCATTGTTCAGAAGTGACAATAACATATCTGATGGTTATATGAACATCCTTCTAATCTCATCACCAGGAAAATATGTTTCTGCCATCACAAGCTTCCTGACAGTTCCATTATGTGTTGTACTCTGAATTCTTTGTGGTTATCCCTCAATTCCACTGCACCAGGGAGCTAAGAGAAGATTTTTGTTTCCTTTAGTACATCTGGTAGTGAAAGGCGCCCAAGGATCAAAGGATGAAAGTGATAAGATGCTTCCTTGGACACATTCTTAGATGCAGTCACTTCCTCAGAGAATACGGAGAATCCAAAAGCAAAAGAACTTGAATGAATCTTTGCAACCAAGACACTCCAGTAACAGCTTTCAGAGGTGAGAGAAGCAGAATCGAATTTTTTTAAATGTCTGAATAATTTAAAAATGATTACCTCGTGCTGTTATACCTACTACAGTTTTTCTGTGAAAGTGAAAAATAAGTGAAATGAGAGTGGTTCAATCAAATGTCAGCCATTTATCAAAAGAACCTCGGGGAAACCATAAGCTCCCTTTTCTAGGCTGTGGTCTAGAAAGGAAGAGACACCAGGAGAACTGCACAGTCAGAGCTAACAATAATGCAAGGAAGAAACTGATCATAAGGGGCTGTTCTGTCTGACACATACTATTTCTTTTCCAGGAAGGAAACAGTGCTAAGAAGCCAAATCCAAATTTAGAGATTTAATTAATTTTCCATTTGAAAGTTACAGTTAGGATAATCAGTATCTATTTGCGGGACACCCTCTCTGCCACCCTAAGCATCAGCACACCTGTGTGTGTAATTGACCTAGAAGGTGGGCTGTTATCCCAACCATAAGATGAGTAGAATCTAAAATTTTGGGTATAATCTAGTTCATCATTTTACAGATGCAGGAATCTAAGATGAGAGTCAAGTGGCTTCTCCAAGGCTACACTGTGGAGAGTGGATACCACTGCTGAAAGGGAAATGTAAGCTCTTCACCTCATCATACTGTAGCACAGGGCTCTTTGCATCAGTAAAACCAACTATGTGGCTTCTGCAAGGTTCCTATTCAAAGATATGTTTACATATAAATCTGTATTAGTCTGCGAGGTTGCTGATAGCAAAATACCAACAAACAACACACCAATACCAAAATATCAACAAATACCAACAACAAACAAAATACCACAGACAAAATGTCTGTTAAACAACAGACATTTAGTTCTCCCAGTTCTAGGTTGGGAAGTCCAAGATAAAGGTGCTGACAGCTTCAGTTCCTGGTAAGGGCTCTCTTCCTGACTTGCAGTCAGCTGCCTTCTTGCTGTGTCCTCACAGGACATAGAGAGAGCCCTGGTGTATCTCTCTCTCTCTTGTTTTTTCTTTCATTTTGAGACAGTCTTGCTCTGCCACCCATGCTGGAGTGCACTGGTGAGAACCATAGCTCACTGCAGCCTCAACCTCCCGCCTCAGCCTCCCAAGTAGCTGAGACTACAGGTGCGTGCCACCACACTGGGCTAATTTTTTTTTTTATTTTTATAGAGATGGCATCTCACCACGTTGCCCAGGCTGGTCTCAAACTCTGGGCTCAAGCGAACATCCTGCTGTGGCCTCCCAAAGTGCTGAGATTACAGGCAAGAGCCACTGCACCTGGCTCTTTCTCTTCCTAAAAGGGCACCAATCCCATCATGAGTCCCCCACCTTCATGATCTCTTCTAAATCTAATTATTTCCCAAATGCCCCATCTCCAGATACCATCATGTTGGCAGTTAGGGCTTCAACGTATGAATTTGGGAGGGGAGGGAACACAATTCATTCCATTGCTCTTCCTCTGTATGTATTCGTTGTTGTTTTTGGCTTCCTCCCCCAAGGAGGAAAGCTCCACAGATTTTGTCTGTTTCATTGACTTTAGTCCACTTAGCAGCTAAAACAGCAGCCACACCTATATTCAATAAACATTTATTGAATGAATGGATTTACTGAGTGCTTGCTCTGTGCCATACACTGTCCTAAGCACTTTAGATTAACTTAAAATCCTTATAATGGCCCTATAAGCTAGGTACTATTACTCCCTTCATTTATACATGAGGAAACTCAGACATGGAGGGGTTAAATAGTTGCCCTGGTTTCATAGGAGACAGAGCCAAGGTTGTGAAATAAGGCAGCCTAGCTCCTTAGCTCATTTTCTTTTCTTTTCTTTTTTTTTTTTTTTTGAGGTGGAGTTTTTGCTGTCGTTGCCTAGGCTGGAGTGCAAGGGTGCGATCTCAGCTCACTGCAACCTCCGCCTCTCAGGTTCAAGCAATTCTCCTGACTCAGCCTCCTGAGTAGCTGGGGTTACAGGCATGCACCACCACCCCCAGCTAATTTTGTGTTTTTAGTAGAGGTGGGTTTTCACCATGTTGGTCAGGCTGGTCTCGAACGCCTGACCTCAGGTGATCCACCTGCCTCGGCCTTCCAAAGTGCTGGGATTACAGCGTGAGCCACCGCACCCGGCCCTTTAACTCATTATCTCATCCATTACATGATGCACAGAGTATTATTTTCCCCCAAAGCTACTAGGAGGTGCCTATGGAGTTTAAAATTTGCATAAATGTAAAGTACAATGTTGGCTAATGTGTTGGCTTTTTCCCCTAATATTTCATAGTTTCTAGAAATGCTTCTGATTATAATACCTAAATTCTTGCATATAAAAGCTGTCCTGGTGAGGACAGTGTTTCCCCTGCACTGTTGTTATCCAGGCTTATATTCTAGGTGTTTATTACTGGTTCTAGTCCTGTGTTTCTGGTAGCCAGGGGACGGGTTCCCTCCTATTCAGATCCTTCCTAACACAATATTACCATTGACTTATTTTTCCATTCTCAGAGGCTTCTCATCGTTGTAAAAAGTGATAATAAGTAAGGTTATTGACGGCACATGGACTTGGGGTGGGGGCAGAGATCTTTAGAGGTGCACCAATAGCAAAACATGACACAGCTGTGTTTTGAGATAAAATGTCATCTTACTGCTCAGGATGGACATTCCAAGAATATCAAATAAATTTCAAGTTTACTCTGGGCTGGGCACTTTTATATTTTATGTTATAGAATTCTTACTTAACCTTGAGATGTGGGTATGGAAAAGAAACTGAGGGCTCATAGCTAATAAGAGGAAGAACCGGAATTTGAAACCAGGTCTGTGTGACTTCAGATGTCTGCTATTTCACTGGCCTGTTATTGCCTTCTTTCCAGGGAGAGCACAATCCCCTAAAAAAGTGAGATGGCAACACACATCATCCACTCTTTCAGGTAAGTATTTGCAGTTCTTAGGGATAGGAAGTGTGTGTGACCAAATCAGGAAGCGAATTATGCTACCATCATATCACAATCTGATCAAAAAGTAAAATTCATCAATGCACCAGTCATATCTCTAACTAATCTCCAATTCTTTTCTGTAGCAACTGCATAGACTTTCTTTCTCTCTCTCTCTCTCCGCCCCCCAGCATTGAATGCTTATCCCAGACTGAAGTGCAGTGGCACAATCATAGTTCACCGTGTCTTCGAACTCCTGGGCTCAAGCAATCCTCTAGCCTCAGCCTCCAGACTAGCCAGGAATACAAGCACGTGCCACCATGCCTGGCTAGTTTTTATTTTTTCTAGAGATGGGGGTCTCACTATGTTGTCCAGGCTGGTCTTGAAATCCTGGTTTCAAGCAATCCTCCAGCCTCAGCCTCCCAAAGTGCTGGGCCCTTTTTTTTCCTTTTTTTAACAGCTTTATTGAGATAACTTACATACCGTAAAGTTCACCTGTTTAAAACATACAACTCAATGGTTTTAATTTAAAGAATTGTGCATCATCACCATAATCTAATTTTAGAATATTTTCATCACTCCCCAAAGAAATTGTGTACTCATTAGCAGTCATTACCCAATCACCACCTCCTGAGCCCTAGACAACCACTAATCTATTTTCTGTGTTTAGATTTGCTTATTCTGAAGATTTCCTATAAATGGTTTCATGCGTTAATGTGGTCTTTTTGTGACTGGCTTCTTTGACTTAACATGATGTTTTGGAGGTTCATCCACATTGTGGCATATATCAATACTATATTTCTTTTTATTGCCTGCAAAGTCTCCTTTAAAAAACCCTTCCTTTATTCATAAATGTGTTTTGAATTTGGGCTGACCTCTCCAGTGAGCCCAACCTTGACCAGAGCCTGTTTCCTGGCGAACCAGCTTCCACATGTGACAAGGACAACGTCAGAACAGGACAGACCAACCTTGGGTTCCTTTCCTGGCCGCTGCCAGTAGAAATCCCAGAATTTCTTCGAAGGACAAGGTGTGGCTCTGTAGAAGGCAGGCAGGGAATGACATCGGGATCTGTCGTGGCAGGGGCCAATGGCACCAGTTCCTCACTCTGTTTTGTTTTTGTTTTGTGTCGAGTTTAGATTTTTAGATTAAAGGTTTTTACTCAAAAGCTGCTTCTCCTCCGAAAACCATTTGAAACGTTATACAGCTGGCTGGCTCCAGAAGTTTCTGCAACCAGAAAGCTTGATTCTGCTGCCACCTGCTGTCTGAAGCCAGAAACAACTTTGGATAAGAGACCTTGTTCAGAACATGTTCGAATAAGGCATGCGTTGCAGTTCTGAAAAGGCTTTTTCCCAATGCTATGCTTATATATTTAGGTCTCTTCTTTATGTCTGTATTTTTCTGTTTTCTGCCTAAAAGTTCTGATCCCTTGAAAACCCACCAAAAGAGTGTTCCGCTAAAGCTTTGTGAATATGAAAAGACCCATACAAGCTTTTTTCCTTTCTTTAATCAGGCCTCAGGTGCTACGATTGTTCATTTCTTTGCTTCTTTCCCTCTCTTATGTCCTTCTTGCCTTTCATAGGCATTTGTTTAGTGTTTATTATGTAGCAGTTTTTGTGAGGGCTGTGAAGGTATAAAATGTGAAAGACTTGGGTGATTGCCTTTGAAGAAATTACACTCTGGGTGGTGGTTATGCCCAGATAGCCAGGATGGCGGTTATGCCCAGATAGCCAGGATGGCCTGCTGAGCAGTGAATCCCCTAGACTTTTTTCTATGAAAAGAAGGCATAATTCTGCACATATTTTTTACTTGTTTTTTTTTTAATCTTAAAATACTTTTTGGCGATCCTTCCATGCCACACAAATCTATTCCACTTAATATAGAATTTCACTGTATTTATGAATCATGGTGAATTAAACCTTTCCCCTATTAGTGGGCATTGAGATCATCACTGTTTTACTTTTACAAACAATGCGTAAGGGAACTTCCTTGTACATGTCTCTTGGAGGTACATTTCTGAGTATTTCTTTAGGATACACACCTGGAGGTAAACTTACTGAGGCAAAGGTATCTATGTTTTTCATTGTAATAGATACTGCTAAATCATCCTTTTCAAAAAGCTGCCCAATTTATGCCTCCACCATCAGATTCAGATTTCCCATTGACACACAGCAAGATGGACACTTTATATTTTCAGGCTTTAGTTTCGGCCAATCTGATGAATAAAAATTGGTATTTCATTGTTTTAATTTGTCTTTCCCTGCTTACTTAATAAGATTAAGAATATATTTTTGTATGTTTATTGGTTATTTGTATTTTCAATTAATTGTTGAGATCTTTTGCTCACTTTTTGTATATTGCTTTGTCTTTTTTTCTTATTGACTCTTAGGTGCTCTCTATATATTCTGGAATTTTTTTTTTTTTTTTTTGAGATGGAGTCTTGCTCTGTCGCCCAGGCTGGAGTGCAGTGGTACGATCTCGGCTCACTGCAAGCTTCGCATCCTGGGTTCACGCCATTCTCCCGCCTCAGCCTCCCAAGTAGCTGGGACTACAGGCGCCTCCCACCACGCCCGGCTAATTTTTTTATATTTTTAGTAGAGACGGGGTTTCACCATGTTAGCCAGGATGGTCTTGATCTCCTGACCTCGTGATCTGCCTGCCTCGGCCCACCAAAGTACTGGGATTACAGGCGTGAGCCATCGCACACAGCCTATTGTGGATTTTAATTCATTGTTAGGTTTGCTGCAGAATGCGCACTGTATGTACAATTTCTTGTTCTCATAGCAACCACGGAAGGTAGGTTTTGTCATCCCTGTAGCGGAATTGTCCTATCTGAGCCTAAATGTCCACTGGGCATGTGGGGCATGTGATCACCCCTGTCCCAAGCATATATTTGTATGATCTGATGGACAAGAGACTTTTGTGTGTGCACATATGCATGTGCATGTGTGTGTGTGTGTGAGAGAGTGTAAGAATGGAGAAAGTTCCAGAACAGGTGTCTTGGAGGCAGTGGGAAGAAGAGAGGCAGGGAAGGGAGAATGGAAGAAGGGAAGGGAGAATGGAATGGTATGGTGCCTAGTCTCCCAGCCTAGCCTCGGTTTGGTAGAGGGAGCTGTGGGGGCATCAGGGGCAGGCAATGGTGTTTCAGGGCCCAGGTGACAAAGCACAGTGCAAAGTGAAAGGAGAGGCATTTTTCCTGTTTCTCCTAGAACACAGCAGAACCACCTGGCAGGCCTGCTGAGCAGCAGCAGTGAAGTGTCAGAAAGGTGCCTCCTCCTGGCAGGCATGGCAGTGGTGGCAGTAGCCAGGGGTCCTTCCCAAATAGCTTGTCAAGAGAACGTGGGCATCTATGAGAGACCTCCTCTAGGCACCTAGAAATAACAGAGGAGATTCTGTGGTTATGCAGCCAGGAATCAAGTGGTCAGCATATTATTGTGCTGGCCTCACTGTTAACCCATGGGCATGGGTGGCCCTGAAACATTTAGCTTACATGTACGGGGGGACATTGAAGCCCAGAGAGTTTAGGTAACTTGCCCAAAGACTTCTAGCAAAGAAGTATTGAAGAAGCCAAATGTCCTACATCTTTGTAACTTTTTTTTAAATTAAAAAGTGAACTTTAATGTCAAAAATGCAAACTGTAACCTTTCAAATATGGCTCCCAAGAGGGATCATAAAGCAAAATCAGAAGAAATGATTCCTTGAATATTTTTATGAAGCTGGACCTGAAAAGGATAGAGCATTGACAGATTCTGTGTTAAAATCAACTCCCCACAACAGGACATGTAAAGTCCCAGGAGGCCCATTAGGGGAAATGTCACAATTCCAGATTTTTTATGGCTGTGCTGTAGAAGAGGCCTTCCCCACCCACTTTACCAGTAAAGCTGGGACTCCTGCCTCTGCAGGTCACGGGGGAATCCAGCTCAATTAGACTTTCCCCCAGATTCATTCAGATACAGATGTTATCAAGACCCCAAAATTACCTGTCCCAGGCTTGATTCAGAAATCTCATACATCACTCATTCAACCTGTCAACCAACAATCACCGAGTTTCAATTTGGGGTCTCAGGCACTGTCCTAGGCTTGAGAAGGATAAATAGATAAAACCTACTGGTTCTGCCTCAAGAATTTTACAGTCCAGTGAGGGAGGCAACAGGTAAATGGATATTTACAGCACAGCAGTAAGTGCTATGAAGAGGGGAGCCCAAGACCATGAGATCCTAGAGGAAGGTCAAGTAATGAAAATCGGGGAGAGGTCATTTAAAAAAAAAATCTTTTTTTTTTTTTTTTTTTGAGATGGAGTTTCACTCTTGTTGCCTAGGCTGGGGTGCAATGGCAAAATCGTAGCTCACTGCAACCTCCACCTCCAGGGTTCAAACGATTCTCCTGCCTCAGCCTCTGAATAGCTGGGATTACAGGCACGCACCACCATGCCCAGCTAATTTTTGTATTTTTAGTAGAGACAGGGTTTCACCATGTTGATCAGGTTGGTCTTGAACTCCTGACCTCAGGTGATCTGCCCACCTCGGCCTCCCAAAGTGCTGGGATTACAGGCGTGAACCACTGTGCGCAGCCAAAAAAATTTTAAAATTGTGTATATTTGAGGTTTATAGCACAATGTTATGGGATACATATAAATAGTAATATGATTACATTTATGAAGCAGATTAATGTTTCTATCATCTCAAATAGTTACTTTTTTGTGACAAGGGCAGCTAAAATCTACTTATTTAACACAAATTCCCAGTATGATACAATTTTTTTAACCTTAGTCTTCATTTTGGACCTTAGATGTGGAGACTTTTCATATTTTGTATCCTTTGACCTACAGTGCCTCATTTCCTCTCCCCACCACCCAATCATGGTAACCACTGTTTCATTCTGTCTGTGTATTTGAGCTCTTTTTAAAATGCCATGTATAAGTGAGGTCATGCAATGTTTTTCTCTCTGTATCTGGGTTATTTCACTTAGCCTAATGTCCTCCAAGTCCACCCATGTTGTGGCAAATGACAGGGTCTCCTATTTTTTGACTGCATAATATTCCGTTGTATGGGGGGAGCTTCAAAAGGTTCATGGAAAAATGGAATTAAAAGAAAAAAATTGAAAATATAAACTATTTCTCAACATAATCCCCATCAAGTTCAAGATGCTTTTGAAAGCAATGATACCAGCCATTTAGTCCGTCTCTGAAGAACTGAGGGTCTTGGGAATTTAACCACATCTATGCAGTCCTTTTTACATTATTAACTGAAGAAAAATGGGTGTACCTTATAGGGTTTTTTTAAGAGTAGGAAACCAAAAAATGTCAGAAGAAGCCAAATCAGGACTGTAAGGTGGATGCCTAATGATTTCCCAATGAAACTCTAAAAAGATTGTCCTTGTTTGATGAGAGAAATGAGCAGGGACATTGCCATGGTGGAGAAGGACTCTTTGGTGAAGCTTTCCCAGGGATTTTTCTGCTAAAGCTTTGGCTAACTTTCTCAAAACACTCTCATAATACGCAGATGTTATTGTTCTTTGGCCCTCCAGAATGCCAACAAGCAAAATGCCTTGAGCATCCCACAAAACTGTTGTCATCACCTTTTCTTTTGACCAATCCACTTTTGCTTTGACTCGACCATTTCCACCTCTTGGTGGCCATTGCTTTGGGCTTTGTCTTCAAGATCGTACCTGTAAAGCCATGTTTCATCTCCCATTACAATTGTTTTGCTTTAGGAGCTTGATGTCACTTCTTTAAAATTTGGATTGAAAGCTCTGCTCTTGCCTGCAGCTGATCTGGTTGCAACGGTTTGGGCACCCATTGAGTGGAAAGTTTATTCAACTTGAATTCTTTGGTCAGATTTACATAAGTGGAACCAGTTGAGATGTCTCTGGTGTTGGCTATTGTTTTTGCTGTTAGTCATCAATTCTCTTCAATTAGGGCATGAACAAGATTAATTTTTTCCTTGAAAATTGATGTGGATGGTCTGCCACTATGGGCTTCATCTTCAACATTGCCTCATCTGTTTTTAAAACAAGTTATCCATTTGTAAACTGCTGATTTCTTTGGGGATTGTTTCCATAAACTTTTTGTAAAGAATCAGTGATTTGATCATTCTTTCACACAAGCTTCACCATACATTTGATGCTTGTTCTTGCTTCAATTTTAGCAGAATTCATGTTGCTCAGACAGGGACTCTTTTCAAACTGATGTGTTATCCTTAGTGTCTCTAACTAGATCCTGACCAGACATGTTATAAACAAATTGGTACTAGTTTATTTTGTTGCGAACAATTTTGAAATCCATACATAGTTTTTTTTTTTTTTTTTTTTTGAGACGGAGTCTCGCTCTGTCGCCCAGGCTGGAGTGCAGTGGCGCGATCTCGGCTCACTGCAAGCTCTGCCTCCCGGGTTCACGCCGTTCTCCTGCCTCAGCCTCCGGAGTAGCTGGGACTACAGGCACTCACCATCACGCCCGGCTAATTTTTTTTGTATTTTTTAGTAGAGACATTGTTTCACCGTGTTAGCCAGGATAGTCTCGGTCTCCTGACCTCATGATCCGCCCGCCTCGGCCTCCTAAAGTACTGAGATTACAGGCCTGAGCCACTGCGCCTGGCCACATCATTTTTTTTTTAAATAATACAGACTTTCCATGAACTTTTTGAAAATACCTTGTATGTACACCACAATACTCATTTTCTTTATCCACCCTAAATGTCAATGGGCGCTTAGTTTGTTTCCTTATCTTGGCTATTGCGAATAACATGACAATGAACAGGGGAGTGCAGACATGTTTACAAGGTGATGATTTTATCTCCTTTGGGCATATACTCAGGAGAGGGATTGCTGCATCATATGGTAGTTCCATTTTTAATTTCTTTAGGAACCTCCATACTGTTTCCTATAATGACCGTACCAATCTACATTCCCACTAACAGTGTACTGTGGACCTGAAACCATAAAACGCCTAGAAGAGAACACAGGTGAAAAACCTCTCGACATTTGCCTCGACAATGATTGTTTTGTGAAACGGAGTCTCTCGTTCTGTCACCCAGGCTGGAGTGCAGTGGTGTAATCTTGGTTCACTGCAACTTCTGTCTCCCGGGTTCAAGCAATTCTCCTGCCTCAGCCTCCCGAGTAGCTGGGACTACAGGCGTGTGCCACCACGCCTGGCTAATTTTTGTATTTTTAGTAGAGATGGGGTTTCACCATGTTGGCCAGGCTGGTCTCGAACTACAGACCTCAAATGATCCACCCACCTTGGCCTCCCAAAGTGCTGAGATTACAGATGTGAGCCACTGCGCCCGGCCTGATTTTTCTTTTTTTTAATATCACATCAGAAGCTCAGGCTACAAAAACAAAAATAAATAAAGGGGACTACATCAAACTAAAAAATTCTGCACAGCAGAGGAAACAATCAACAAACTTAAAAAGCAACCTATGGACTAGGAAAATATAATTGCAAACCACACATCTGATAAGGAATTAATACCAAAAATAGATAAGGAACTCTTACAACTCAATAGCAGAAGAACAAATAACCCATTTAAAAATGAGCAAAGGGCTTTTCTGCCTCCATTGCCACCATGGCGCCCGTGAAAAAGCTTGTGGTGAAAGGGGCCAAAAAAGAAGCAGGTTCTGAAGTTCACTCTTGGTTGCATCCACCCCATGGAAGATGGAATCATGGATGCTATCAGTTTTGAGCAGTTTTTGCAAGAGAGGATCAAAGTGAACGGAAAAGCTGTGAATCTTGGTGAAGGAGTGGTGACCATTGAAAGGAGCAAGAGCAAGCTCACCGTAACACCGGAAGTGCCTTTTTCCAGAAGGTATTTGAAATATCTCACCAAAAAATATTTGAAGAACAATAATCTATGTGATTGGTTGTGCATAGTTGCTAACAGTAAAGAGAGTTATGAATTACGTTATTTCCAAATTAACCAGGACAAAGAAGAAGAGAAAGATGAGGATTAAATTTTATTTATCTGGAATATTTTGAATGAATTCTTGAATAAAACTTGGGAACCAAAAAACATGGGCAAAGGATCTGAGCAGACATTTCTCCAAAGAAATGGGTCACATCAGCTCATTGCTGCAGCAATGGTGGAGTGAAAAGATAGGTAATGAATGTGAGCAGTATGTGGGAGGTGTCTCATGTACTTTATTAGGGAGCTTGAAGTCTTCCCTGAAGGTAATAAAAATCCAACAATGCAATAAAATTTATTTTTCAAGTTCACCCTGGCAGCACTATGGAGAAAAATTTAGAAAGGATTAAGATGAGAGCTAGGGTCTGTAGATTAGCTTTTAAGGGTTGTCTGTTATATGTAAAATTTTGTGCTTATGTGACCATGTGATTCTTCCATGGAGAGGTTCAGAGATACTGTTGGATTCTCAAAGGGCTCCATGGCCCAAATAGAGGAGGGTGATCATTAAGGCATCTAATGCAACTGTGATGATGAGAACATGAACCAAGACTGTGGGTGGTATGGCCAGGTGTAACTGGCATTTCTCCAGGCATATCAACCTGAGGGTATGGCTGGGGTACAAAATACTGTAAGCAGGATTATAGTCAAGCACTGCATAATGACATTTCGGTCAAATGGACCACATATATGATGGGGTCCCAGAAGATTATCATGGAGCTGAAAAATTCCTGTAGCCTAATAACCCTGTAGCTGTCATAAAGTCCTAGCACAATGCATTACTTATGTGTTTATGGTGATGCCAGTATAAACAGACCCACTTGCTGCCAGTCATATAAGAGTCTAGCACATACAGTTATGTACAGTACATAATACTTGGGAATGATAACAAATGACCATGTTATTGGTTTATGTATTTACTATATATTTTGTTGTTTTAGAGTGTATTTCTACTTATTTAAAAAAAAAAAAGGTAACTGTTAAACAGCCTCTGGGAGGTCCTTCAGGAAGTATTCCAGAAGAAGGCATTGTAATCATAGGAGATGACAGCTCCATGCATGGTATTGTCCTTAAAGACCTCAGAGTGGGACAAGATGTGGAGGTGGAAGACAGTGATATTGATGATCCTGACCCTGTGTAGGCCTAGGCTAATGTGTGTCTTTGTGTCCTAGTTTTTAACAAAAAAAAAAAAGTTGAAAAAATAAGAAAAAATTAAAAATTTAAGATAATAGAATAAAGATTATAAAGATATAAACAAAGAAAGTATTTTTGTACAGCTGTACAATGTGTTTGTGTTATGCTAAGTGTTATTACAAAAGAGTCAAAAAGTTTAAAAAATTAAAAAGTTTATAAAGTAAAAAATTTACAGTAAGCTAAGGTTAATTTATTATTAAAGAAAAAATGTGTTAAAATAAATTTAGTGTAGCCTAAGTATAGAGTGTTTATAAAGTCCACAGTAGTGTATAGTAACGTCCTGGCCCTTCACATTCACTCACCACTGACTCACTGACTCACCCAGAACAGTGTTGCGTCCTGCAAACTCTATTTATGGTAAGTGCCCTATACAGGAGTATACGTTTTTATCTTTTATACTGAGTGGAAAAAACAAAAACTGTTTTTACTCTTCTCTCACATCACAACCACAAAAGATTCCTGAGACCAAACGTATGGCGGTTTCTCGCCACCATCAAGCAAGCAGTCGATTCTACAGACGTGCTAGCTTGGTGTCCTCCAGTTCAATTCATTCTGATGCTCTCTACCTGGAGATAGTGTCAGATCACACAGTCCCCAAGACTGCCCCTACTTCAGATACCTGTCACAAGTCTGGACCTCTGGAACTTCTGACCAACTGGCTTTAAGTTGAGATTCCTACATCCTCCTCTTTAGGCTCAATTAATCTGCCAGTGCTGTTCACAGCACTCAGGGAAACACATTTGTATATTCTTTATAATATATAAAAAGTTATATATTATAAAGAATACCACAAAGGATGCAGATGCAGAGATGCACAGGGCGAGGTATGGGGAAGGGGCTCGGAGCTTCCATGCCCTGCTTGGGTGTGCCACTCTCCAGAAACCTCCATGTGCTCAGCTACCTGGAAATACTCTGTACCCAGTCCTCTTGTGCCTTTATGGAGACTTCATTGGGTAGTCATGATTGACAACCATGCAGAAATGGGCAAGAAGGGTATGGTCTAATACTACTAGACTGAGTGGAGAAACCCAGCAAGGCCTGCCTGTTCAGATTCTTCTTGGCATCTCTGTGCAGCATTCGTTCCTCCTGGGTGTGGGCAGGACTCCTTCCGAATTGGGGGTTCTTATGACCTACAATCAGATAGGGTAGGTAAGAGAATTTCTTTATGGTCACCTCCAAGAGAGTTGAGAGAATAGTCCTGCCTTGGGGAGAAAAAGGAGGGCAGGAGGTGGTCAGAAGACCAGATATTCTGTTTTCTGAGGCCTAAAGCACCCCAACATTATATAACAAGGGCTATGGGAGTTATGAGTCAGGAACTGTGGACAAAAGCCAATATGTATACCAAAATATCACATATACCATATTTTTTACTGTACCTTTTCTATGTTTAGATATGTTTGGATATGCAAATACTTACCATTGTATTACAATTGCCTACAGTATTCAGTACAGTAGCCTGCTATACGTGTTTGCCACCTGGGAGCAATAAGCAACGCCATACAGGCTAGGTGTGTAGTAGGCTCCATCATCTACGTTTGTGTAAGCACATGCTATAAGGTTCACACAATGACAAAATCACCTATCAATGCATTTCTCAGAATGCATTTTTAAGTGGTGCATCACTGTATTTGGGGACTTTCTCCTTGCCCACTTATATTGGTAAAGGGTGAGGAGAGGCAGAAGTCCCTAGGGTGTTTTACCTATGGGTAAAACCTGAATTTCTGAGTAGAAATGTAGGCTTGCAGGCACTGAATTGACCCTCCATTTATAAAACCATGCCTCCAGGCATGGAATCTGCTACTCTATGTGTGGAATCCCAATATCCAAACATGGAAGCTGGCCCTACAAGCATGAAATCTGGCACTCCATGTGTGGAATCCCAATTTCCAGAATGGATTCTGACCCTAAAAGCATGGAACCTGATACCCCATGTAAGGATCTCTATCTCCAAGCGTGAAATTTAAACTTTCAGGAATGGAATGGACCACAATGTGTGGAATCTCAATCTCCCCATATGGAACATGGCTTAATAAGTATGTTGCTTGGCACTCCAGACATTAAGCTTGTGTCTCAGTCATAGAAGTTAGTTGCCCAAGACATGAAACCTGGTGCTCCACATGCATGGAAGATGGCACTTCATGTATAGAATCTAAGAATATCCAAGAATGGAAACATGCAACAATCATGGAACTTGGCATTCCATGAAAGAAATCTCAACCTCTGAGCATGGAATCTGGCCCCCAAAGCATGTAATATGGCATTCCATGTGTGAAATCTGGAACTGATTTACATGTTTTAGATGTGAAGTCTACCTTTCCAAGTATATAATGTAGAAATCCATGAGCCCCAACCCTACAGGCATGGAACTTGAACCTCTAGGCATGCCATCTAGACATCTAAACATAAATACTTGCTCCTTCTGTGTAGAATGTGGCCCTTAAAACATGGAACCTGGCCTTCCCACATGGATTCTGAATGTCTAGACATGAAGAGTCTCCCCACTTGTGATCTTCCCCAGGCATTAAATATAACACTCTAGGATTGAAACCTTTACTTTTAAATATGGAACTTGACCTTTTAGGCATGGAATTAGGACTTCCAGGCATGCCGTGGGAGCCTGTGAGAAATCCCTCTCTCCAGGCTTGGAACCTGACCTTCTAGGTTGGAACCCGAATCTCGTGGCATGTCACCTGGCCCACCAGGTATGGAACCTAGCTAACTTGGCACAAAATCTCACCTTCCAAGTATGGAACTTGGAATTTTAAGTAGGAAACAAGACCTTGCATTCATGAGAACTGATCTGTAGAAGAGGAATCTGGTTCTCCAAGTAAGGAACTTGGCCTAAAATGGGAAAAAATCTGATTTTCTGTGAGCAGAAAGGTAAATATGAAAGTAATTTGAGACTCCACTAATAAAACTGGAACTTAGCACTCCGTGTGTAGAATCTCAATCTCTAAGCATGGAGACTGGCCTTCCAAGTATGAACCTGAATCTTAATGTTCAAGCATGGAACATGACCATACACACAAAGAGACTGGAGCTTCAGATATGGAGTGTGGCACTTCTGTCACAGAATTTGGTTCTCCAAGCATGGCAACTGGTTTACCAGCATGTAATCTGCACAGTAGGTGTGGAACCAGTGCTTTTATGTGTGGATTCAGGCCATGTAGAAATGAAATTAGGCTTTAAGCATGGCATGCATTGTAAACTGTGTGAAATTTCTCTCTTTCAGTTTGTAACCTGGCCTGGCCTTCTGTGGAATTCGTGTATAACCTTAATGTCATCTGGCCTACCAGGTATTGAATCTCACCATCCAGGCCTGGAATCTTACTCTCCAAATATGGAATCCGGACTTCCAAGTATAAAACAAGGATTAGCCATCATGAAACCTGTTCTATAGAACCCGAATCATAAGGCAATCACCTGGACCTCCAATTATACAATGTGGTGGGCATTAGGCCTAGAATTTGACATTCCAAGTATGGAATCTGTATTTCTAGGCATGAAATATGGCCAAGAAAGTAATGAGTCCTGATCTACAGAAGTGGAATCTTACTCTTCATGTTGGGATTTGTGTTAGTTAGAATTCTCCAGAGAAACAGAACCAATAGGATATATATTTACGTCCCAGAGTCCAAAGGCCAGAGAAGCAGAAGCTCCGGTGTCTAAGGGCAGGAGAAAATGGATGTTCCAGCTCAATAAGAGAGAGCAACTTTGTATTTTCTTAACCTTTGTGTTCTATTGGGCTGTTGTGGATTGGACGATGCCCACCCACATTGATGACAATGGTCTTCTTTACTCAGTCTATCAATTTAAATGTTAACTTCTTCCAGAAATGCCCTCACACAGATACACCCAGAAATAATGTTTTACCAGCTATCTGGGCATTCCTTAGCTCAGTCAAGTTGACACATAAAATTAACTATTGCAAGAACTTTACCATCTATAGGTAAAACCTGTCTTGCAGAGTGTGGAAATGTAAACTTCCAAGCTATTACTTCATCCTCCATTTGTAAAACTCTACCTCCAGGTATAGAACCTGGCACACCATGACTGTAATCTCAACCTCCAAGGATGGATCCTGACTATACAAGCATGGAACCTAGCAATCCATATTCAGAATCAAAATCTCAAAGCATGGAAAATAATCATAATAGGCTGAAACCTGAAATTACACACACAGAACTTGTGTGCCATTCACAGAAATTGGATTTCCTTGCATGGAATCTGTTATGCCAGGCATAGAACCAGGGACTCCATATGGAATCACAATATCCATGCATAAAATCTGGCCCTGCAAGCATGCGACATGGCACTCTATGTGTGGAATCTCAATCTTCAACATGGAACAGCCCCACAAGCATAAAACATAACACTTCATATTTGGAATCTCAGTGTCAAGCATGGAACATGACCTTAAAAGTGTGGAATCTGGTGCTCCAGTCATGGCATCTGGCATATTTATTATAGATCTTGGCTTTCCAAGATCAGGAACCTAATTTCCCATACAGGGAAACTGGCAGTCCGTGTACAGAAACTCAATCTCCAAAAATTGAACCTGGCCCTAGTAGCACAGAACTGGGACTCAGTGTATTAAATCTCTAACTCTAAGCATGGAACATGGCTTCACAAGTGTATGACCTGTCACCCCAGACATGAAACCTAGAGTTTCAGTTGTAGAAGTTTGCTCACTAAAACATGAAGCTTGGCCCCCAAACAATGAACCTGGCACCAGCTGTTTGGAATCTCTACTCTAATATGGAGCATGGTCATACTGCGGAACCCAGGAATCCATGTATGATACTTCAATATCTAGGTATGGAATTTGGCCCTACAAGCATAAAATCTGGCACCCCATGTATGGATTTCAATAATCATCTAACCTTGCAGTTCATACATGGAATCTGGTACTGCATTTATGGAATTTCAATCTCCAAGCATAGAATCTATATACTTAAAGCATGAAACTTGGCCCTATGAGCATTCGACATGGCACCCCATGTGTGGAATCTCAATCTTCTAGTATAACATGGCCTTATAAATGTGGAATCTGGTATTCCAGGCATGAAACCTTGGGTTTTAGTCATAGAAGTTGGCTCTCCAAGACTTAAAAACCTATTTCCCCAGGCGTGGAACCTGGCAATGAATGAATGAATTCTTAATCTCTGAGTGTGAAACTTGAACTACTAATGCTGAAATTGGTACTTACTATATAAGAACCTCAATACTCAAGCACGGGACCTGGCCCTAAAAGCAGGTAACTTAGCATTATATGTATGGAATCTCAAAACTCCATCCATGAAAGCTGGCCTTACCATCATGGAATCTTGCACTCCATGTATGAAACCTAAACTTGCAAGCATTTCATTAATTGGGATCTCCATATAAGCCCCACGCCTACAAACATGGAAACTGGCACTCTGTATATGAATTCTCAATCTCCAAATATGGAACATGCCCTTACAAGTGTGGAATCTGTCACTCTAGCTAAAATTCCAGGCATGGAACCTGGCATTTGAGTCACAGAAGCCAGCTCTACATGCATGGAACCTGGTCTCCCAGATATGGAATCTGGCACTCTGTGTGTGGAATATCAATCCCCAGCCATTGAACCTGACCACATAAACATGGAACCTGTACTCCATTTATGAAACATGGACTTTCAGAGATATATTTAGCTCTCCTCGGTGTAAATCCTGCCTTTTTATGCATATATAATCTGCTTCTCCACATAAAACCTGGCTCTATAAACATGGGAATTGGGTTTCCAATTATGAAACCTGACTTTCCAGGGTTGGAAAGTAGCTCCTGATGTGAATCCTGCCTCTCTAGGTATAAAACCGAATTCTTTAGTCGTGGAATCTGGGCTTCTATATGTACGCCTTGATGATACAGTTATTGAATTAGACCTTTCGAGCATAACAGGAGTATGAAATCTCTCTCTCCAAACTTAGAACCTGCCTTGTGAGGGTGGAACCAGAACCTCCTGAAGTGCCATCTAGCCCACAAGTAAAAAAATTCAGGGTAGGGTTAAGTGACTTTTCCAAGATTAAACAATTGATTTTCTGTGGAGCTGGGGCTGGAATCCAGGTCTCCTGATTCTCAGCCAGTGCTCACTATAGAGATGGTTGTTCTGCTTATCTTTCTTGAGAATGGTGTAGCGAGGGAAAAGAGAACTAGACAGGTGGACAGGAGTCAGAACATGCAAAGTCTGTTGACAGCATTGCCCTGTCTGTCCTGTCTGCCTCTGTTGCCCTTAGACAGATGGCCCAATCCCATTGAACTTTACCACCCCCTTTTTCATGCAAAGGGGGAGTCAGACAAGATGGTTGCTGAGACCAGTTCCAGCCCTGGCATTCTGTTCTCTGCCTCTATGTTATGCTTCTCTTTATTAAGAGCCTCTTCTTGTCTTTGAGCAGCGTGAGACTGAATTGGTCTGGGGCATATCGAGCCATCTAAGCAAGGAGCAACAAGGAGATTAGCTTTGATCCTGCCCTGACCCCCTCCTCCCTCCTGTGGTTTCCTCCATTATTTCAGCTGTTGGCCATGGAAGAGATTTTTGTATTTGGTTGAAGTGTCCCATTCAACCCAGAAAATCCAATAGCATTTTAAAAGATCCTGACTTTGGAGTTAGCCTCACAGCTGCCTGGGGTGCCGCACGATCCCTCTCTATTCAAAGGCCTGTTCTTGTTTTCCATTTTACAGCTCATGTCCTGGACTCTTCTTTCTGCTTGGGTGGGGTTGACTGCCTAAGGGACTCAGGTCCTATTGCCACTTGGATCTAAGCAGGGGAGGCTATTAGGGCCAGGGGAGGGAATCAGACTAACCAAAGAGTTGGGGGAGTTGTTAGGGCATCTCCTGTCCTTTTGCCTGAGGGTAACCACTCCCCTCCCGCCCTGCCCCCCACCCCCAGATGGAGTCTCTCTGTCCCCCAGGCTAGAGTGCAGTGGCACGAGCTTGGCTCACTGCAAGCTCCACCTCCCGGGTTCACGCCATTCTCCTGCCTCAGCCTCCCGAGTAGCGAGACTACAGGTGCCCGCCACCACGCCCAGCTAATTTTTTGTATTTTTAGTAGTGACGGAGTTTCACCGTGTTAGCCAGGATGCTCTCGATCTCCTGACCTCGTGATCTGTCCGCCTCGGCCCCCCAAAGTACTGGGATTACAGGCGAGAGCCACTGCGTTTTAACTATTTGTCCTTCATATGCTCGAAACATAAACTTCTAGTGCTTTTTCTTCACTTGTCAATTTTGGACATTATCTATTTATTTTCCGCAATGGTAGGTAACTCTTTCACACACTGATGCTTCTCGGCTCTTCTCTTCCATCTTCCTAATATAATGTCTAGGCTTTTATGACCCTGAACTACTGTTGACCCCAGAATAAGTATGCACTATGCCATGATTACATTTCTTTTCCTGTCTAGCTTTTCTCTGCCCCTAATTTCAACATTTCTTTCTTTTTCCTCATACTATTTGCCTTGATCCTTGCCGCATTCTCTTCTCTCCAAACCTCCATCATCTCACCTATTTTATCTGCCACCTTTCTTCCCAGAGATCTTGTACACAGAGTCCTTTGTAGAAGAAACACATTCATTTGTTTAAAAACAGACATGGAGTGCCCACTGATAGCCAGACCTGCTTCAGTTAATTTATGAAGTCATTAAGTCATTGCTTTCAATAACCATACGCTGAGTGCCACGCATGAATAATACAGAGATAAATAAAATATAGTCTTTGTGCCCAAGTAGCTACCCTGTCTCTTTCCCTCACCTGGGTCAGGATCTCTCTTGTTCCTGGTACCTAGCCCAGTACTTAGCACATGGGTGGCCCTTAGTAAATATTTATTGTTGAGAACATTATTGGACCCATTTTTCAGGCCCATCTTCACTCATCTCCCCCGAATGTTGCTTAAATAGGGATGATCCTGGTGTCATCCCTATTTAAACCCATGGCACAGTGATTTAATCTCAGAGGTGCTCAGTGCAGGTTTCAGGTTCTCTTCTGCCGTAGCCCTATTATTGCATGGCATGCAATCCTGCCCCACTTCCAGCCCCAGATAAGGTTTCTTGAGCTGCATCCTCTGGCACAAAATCCTTCCTGTCCCCAAGGGAGGCAATGTATGGGTCCTAGGATACCATTGAGAACAGGGAACTAGGCATCTGCTCTGATGTCCTCATCCTCTAAGCCTAAGGCAGTCCCAGCCCTCCTCCAAGTCTCTGTTTCCCTGGCAGCCCTGCGCTTCCTCCCCATTTCTGTTTCCCTGGCTATAAAACTCTGAAGCAAGGCCTGCCCTTCTCTCCTTCCCCTGCATGCAGTTTAGGACCAGGTGGAGGTTCTTAGCTGTGAAAGGCCTCATGAGGACTATTAATGTACTCTTTAGAAGGATTTTGTTTCAGCTCAAATGCATTCTGCAAGGATTTCACAGTGACAAAGAGTTCGCGTATGTGTTGCGAGACGGCTCCCTTCTCTTGCCCTGAGGGAGTTCGCACCTGCTTACTCAGGACAGGCTTTTCCACAGACTGTCCTCCCTGCTGTCCTCCCACCTCAGGTGTCTGGTTACTGCCAGAACCATTTATTCCGACCCTCCATCTGGCCAACAGATTAAAAATCCCCCACAATGCAAAGGGCCACTGCAGATGGCCGTGCACCTGGGAGTCCCGAATCCCTGGGCCGCAGGACCTGGCGTTGGACTTCCCTGCTTGGCTGACAGCCTTGGAACCTCCAGTTCATCTAACAGGGAACTGTAAAGCCAGCCCCTCATTAGAACAGCCTGCAGCCCAAGTCCACACTGAAAAGAGGTGGAGGTGCTAAACTGATGCCTGTAATTTAATATCTGGTGAGTTCACCCACGCAGTGCACAAGAGACGCACACTCAGCCACCGTATGTGACTGGCACTCACAGTTCTTCTCCTCCCGAAAGCTACAGCTGCACACAGTGTACCCCATGCAGCCCTTCTCAGCAACCCTCGGGAGACATTCTCATGACTCGTCACCATCTGAATCCCTCGCTCTCATCTGTCTCTGGTGAAGAACCTGGGTTCAGAGGCTTCCAATCTCTTTTCCACACGGCAGCCTTAAAAATGTATATACTTTCAAATATAAAATGAAAACAGAAATGTTCCCCCTCAGTGCTTGCCAGTGCAATTAGAATATGACTCCAGCTGGTTCCCATGGTCTAGCAGGGATGTGGCCCTGTCCACCCCACCCATGACCTTGTCTCAGGTTGCCCTGCCCAGCTCTCCGTCCTCCAGGAGCACTCCCCTCCCGACAGTTCTGAGAACTTTTTCTCTTCCTTGGAGTGCTTTTCTCTCCATATGCAGGATGGCTGGCCTTCATTTTTCTGGTTTTGGCTTAAATGCCATCTTGGAGACATCCTCAATGACATCTCTGTCCAGAATAGTTCTCCCCACACCCTTATTCCCCCAGATCCCTAGCTCCCTGCTCTTTTTTTTCCAGGACTCTTATCTCAATTTTTAATTGTATATTATTTTTTGTTGACTTGTTTATCTTGTGTTTTCCCTGAAACAGTAAGCTCCTTGAGGAAGGGATCATATATAATCTAACCACACAGCCTCTGGCATAGTGCATGGCACATAGTAGTTGCTTAACAAGTACGCGTTGAATGTCAAATGAACAAATGTCAGGAAACAAATATCAGTCATTTCCTGAATTCAGTGCCTTTTAGGGCAGTGGTCTCAGACTTTGTTGCACATTAGAGTCACCTGGAGAGGTTTAAAAATACCTCCATAGCCATTAAATCAAAACCTCTAAGGGGTGAGACCAAAGCACCCATTTTTTAAAAAGTCTTCAGGTGACTCCAATGTGCAGCTAAGAACCCAGTGTTTACAGCAGTGGTTCTTACATGTAGTCCTGGACTAGTAGTATCAGCCTCATGTGGGGACTCATTAGATATGCACATTCTTAGGTCCTACCCAGATCTACTGCGTCAGAAACTCTAGTCAAGCCACTTTCCTGAGCCCTCCAGGGGATTCTGAGGCAGGCTAAAGTTTGATAACCACTACTTTAAAGAAGGGGTCGTGCTGTCTCTACTCTTCGCCTGGTCACATTTTTTGGCGTCAACAATAGGAAAATGGGACATTCTTTAGCAGGATGACCACTGTCCCAGTTTGTGGGGGACTGTCCCTGTTTTACTTAAAGTTTCACATCCCAGGAAATCCCTCTTTCCCCAGCAACCAAGACAGTTGTTCCCCCTACTATTTAGAACTCTTTTGATTGAAATACCAGATCCACCAGGGCAAGTTGAGTAAAGTGTGATAAGTGCAGTAGTAGGTTTTAAAATGTTAATGTGATCTAATATCCCTGTGATGGCTCCTCTGAGTGCTGGGGGATAGCTGTGTGGCCATCAGGTATGCCTGGTCACCATGGCTCCCACTTCAGATGTCTGCAGAAAGCAAACATTGCTATCCCTTGCTCAGGACCACCTCACTTAGTGCTATACGTGGATAATTTGGTTTTGTTTTTCAAAGGAGGGCACCACAGCATTATAAAACAATTCTTAGAGACTCCCACTACCACCTTTGTAGTTACATAAATGACTTAGAATAAAGTGAAAATAGAGCTGTCTATTTCTTGTACAGGCAACAAAATGATGACATTGTTCACAGGTTGCAAAGGCCTCATCTGAGAGCAGCAGGAACTTATTTTTTTTTCTCTCTCTCTCTCTTCAAAATGTATTTACTTTTAGATTTTCCAGTTAGCTGGGTATGCTACAGGAAAGCCCAGAAACATCGCTTCGGATTAAAATTGCAAACCTGGATCTACCTGACTTCTCTCCAAACCGATGTTTACAAATGAATTTAAAACCTAAATGCCCAAGGGAGCAAAGAAAGAATTCCAAGTTCTTTTAACTCAAAGGCTGGATTCAAGGTGAGTTTAAGCTTTCTGATGGTGACAGCTAGGATTATTTGGAGGTGGTTTATGACCAAGGGAGAAAATGATGACCTGCCTAATTCTCTGCCCTCCAGAAAACCAGTCTCTCAGCTGAGACCACTTAAACAGATGAAATGGGAGAGTTCTCTGACGCCCCCTCGCAGGATGTGTGATCAGGGTGGCTCATATGTTCAGCCGCTGGGTGCTCAAACCGCTTACAGGAAGCCGAGCATGCAGACAGTCAGGTGCAGGAGTCAGGGTGAGCGCTTTTTGGGCTCTAGCCCATGGTTGTGTCTATGGGTGGGTGTCTGCGACTCCCAAAGCCCAAGTGGGCACGTGTTACAGTGCTCTCTTTTAGCCTTGCTGTCCGGGGATGGCTTAAGTGTTAGACAGCTCAGTAGACATTCTTGGTACCCAGGTCATTGTCCGGTGTCCAGGAAGAATCAGGTCACACACAGACTTGAAGGATGAATGCAGGGGTTTTATTGAGTGGTGGAGGTGGCTCTCAGTGGGATGGATGGGGAGTTAGAAGGGGGATGGAGTGGGAAGATGATCTTCCTTTGGAATTTGAATGTCCAGTGGCTGATCTCCTCTCCGAATGCCCCCAGCTGAATTCCTCTTGATATTCAGACATTCCTTTCCTTCCCTCTGCCGCATGGTTCTGCCCTTCTTCTGCTTTTCTGTTTGTCTCCTCATCTCCCTCTGAAGCCTGGGGTTTACCAACTTTGGAGCATGAAAACAGGAATGCCTGTTTCCATTTAGGGCCATGGATTTCCAGGCTTGAGGGTGGGGCCTTTGCCAGGGAACTACCCTCTTCTACCCAGTATTTCCCTGTGTCTCCTGTCTATATCACAAACACATTGGCAAGTTCAACCTGGTCCAAACTCTGGGCCTTACCCTGCTTCAGAAAAGGAAAGGTGAGAACATTTTATTCAGTTTCAGGTCAGTCTTGTTGGTGAATCCTGACCATTGGAGTGGATCAACATTCATCAAGTGTCTGTGTTGGTGGTTGCAGATGCTGCATCTGATGAAATTCTCACAGGAATTCTGGGAGGAGTGCACAACCAGTGTGAACACCTCCACTTGACAGGTGAGAAAACCGAGGCTCAGAGAAGTTCTTTGACTTGAACAAGATCACATATCTAGCATTCAGCAAAAGTAGGATTGGAATCTGATGTCCTGACTTCCAGTTCAGTGCCAACTGACAGCTATCTTAATTCCAGCAATCAGATTCTGGAATATTTCCTTGTTACTACCACCATCACCACTCTTACTATTACCTCTACTGCTGTTAATTCGTCCCCCATTACCATTACATTTGCAATGACTATTTTAGTATTTACTATGAACCAGGCATAGTCCTAAACCCTATTCACACATAATCTCATTTATTCCTCTCAACAGCCTCATTTCATAGGGATGTGGACTGAGACTTAGAGAGGTTAAGTAATTTGCCTGATCAAGCTGAGGTTTGAGCCTTGGTCCATTTGGCTGTGAAGGCTGAGCTCTAAAATAGCTATCATATAGTGCCCTCCTAACCAAATGCCATGCCTGAATCTCCTCTCTGTTTCTCGAGGTTGAATTCCTGCCTGGGTTATTTGTCTGGTACTGAAGTTCCTGGAATTCTGGACCTGCTTGGTTTCTCCCATTCCTTCAGGACATTCTCGTCTCTGACTCTGATTAGATCCCTGCTGCCCTCAGCTCATGACCACAACCTCTCCTTCACTAGGGGGCCTGTTAGCTAAACCACTCACTATCTATGGCTGCCAGAATTCTCTCCTTTGGGTAAAATTTCTACCTTCTCAGTTAAAATTTTTCCCTACCCGCTACTAGTGGTTTCTTTTGAGATATATCCCCCTTTACCAAACAGCCAGTACTATCTACTACTACCATCTTCCTTATTTCTCATAACGCGGAATGAGGACAGCCCCAAGTCTCCTTACCCCACTCTGATGGGGGTACTCAACCTCCAGGTCTGTGGTCTCCAATTATGCCATTTCCCTTTCACAAAGGTCTAGAACAATTTATTCTTTTTTTTTTTTTCTAGTTCTTCTTGAGTTAGATTGATTGATTTATTTATTTATTTATTTTCAAAATTTAAAAAATTTTTGTGGGTACATAGTAGGTGTACATATTTATGGGGTACATGAGATGTTTTGATACAGGCATGCAATGTGAAATAAGCACATCATGGGGAATAGGGTATTCTTTCCCTCAACCATTATCCTTTGAGTTACAATCCAATTACACTCTTTAAGTTATCTTAAAATGTACAATTGAACACTTTATCCTTAACTTCTCAGGAAAGGGGTTGAGAGGACCATCATTCATATGTTTACATGGAGTGGTAATTTTGTGAATGTTCGTTTGTATGTCTGTCATTCTATCAGGAAAAAGCCTGCTGGGCACGTGCATTTTCTACTCTCTCCATTCAAGAAACAGAGAGGAGCTGTCTCCCTGGGAGGGCTTGGGGACCCTCTCCCCTTTCCTCCAAACACCCCACTACTTATCTGAGGGGAAGCAAATAAACTAGTAATTACAATAACTGTGCTAAGTTTTATCCATGGTCTTCACCCAGTGGTGTGGACTCAGAGAAGAAAGGGTCGAACCCTGCCTGAATAGTTAAGGGAAGGCATCATGGAGGAGGTGACATTTGAGTTTTGAGTTTTGAGGAGTGGGCAACAGTTCTTAGTGTTTTAAGATTTCTCTGTGTTGAGATTTTACTATCAATTTATAGCTTTTCACATTTACTAAAAATTCCACCCAACCCAGCTCTTCAAACTTTATTCAATAAGTTCTATGGAAAAATGTTAGCTGGTATGGAGATGGCAAAAGAATGTAAGATATGATCATGACCTTTCAGGAGCTTACAGTTTTGTTGTCAGCATACCTACATCTGTAACAGTTACATAACTTTTCAAGATCATTGGTTTGTTAAGTCCTTGAATAGGAACTGTGGCTATCTTGTTCACTGCCCTGTCTCTGATTCCTGAGTATTGTTATTGCCCTGTGTATCAGAGACAGTATTGCCCTGTCTCTGATTCCCGAGTATTGTTAATACTCTGAATCCTGAGTATTATTCCTGGGATTCAGTAAGTCCTCATTAAAGTCTGACCAAGTATAGGAATGAATGATAAATGCTTAGTGAGTGGGGAAGATTTGATTTGGACCTGAAAGGCAGGGTCATGTTTGGATAAAGAGGGAAAAGCACACACTATCTTGCCTTCCTTCATGTTTTTTGCATGCAGGTTGGTGTCACCAGCTACCTTACGTGGACCATATTTTATGCATCGTTTATAGCCAAAGTGATATGGTGTGGATGTGTGTCCCCTCCACATCACGTGTTGAAATGTGATTCTCAATGTTGGAGGTGGAGCCTAGCAGGAGGTGTTGGATAATAGGGGCGGATCCCTCATGAACGACTTGGTCCCCTCCCCATGGCAATGAGTGAGTTCTTGATCTGTTAGTTCATGCAAGAGTTGGCTGTTTCAAGGAGGCTGGCATCTCCTCCTCTCTCTCTTGCTCCCTCTTTTGCCACAAGACAGGCCAGCTCCTCTTCCCTTCCACCATGACTAAAAGCTTCCTGAGGCCTCACCAGAAGCTGAGTGGATGCTGGTACCATGCTTGTCCAGCCTGTGGAACCATGAGCCAAAGAAACATCTTTTAAAAATAAATTACCCAGCCTCAGGTATTCCTTTATAGCAACACAAAATGGACTAACACACAAAGAGAACTAGGCACTTAGTAAATGATCATACATGTCAGTTAGATTCAAGGGCAATCTAGAGTCTTATCCATCCTTACTGAAAAGCTACACAAATATTGGTGATGGGAAAGGATGAGACTCATGTGAAATGTTCCCAAGTTTTTTGTCTGCCCAAGCTGAGCTTATTTGTATATAATCTGCATATTAGTGGAAAAACATGTGTTAACTGATTATCTACAGAGCACGTGTGTGTGTATATAACATAGACATTGTCACCATGTTTATGGAGCTTACAATTCTGCAGTTGAACAAGACAGACAATACAGCCAAGCATTATTAGTTGATGATAACTTCAGTTGATGACCTCAAGAGTCTCGAAAGTATATTGAGCATTTTGCCAGGTTAATCTGGGCACATTCTCCGAAGGAGGAGAAAGATCTCTAGCTATTATTATTATTTTTTTATTATTATTTTTTTGAGACAAAGTCTCACTCTGTTGCCCAGGCTGGAGTGCGGTGGTGAGATCTTGGCTCACTGCAACCTCTGCCAGCCGGGTTCAAGCAATTCTCGTGCTTCAGCTCCTGAGTAGCTAGGATTACAGGTGCCCACCACCATGCCCGGCTAATTTTTGTATTTTAATAGAGACAAGGTTTCACCATGTTGGCTAGGCTGGTCTCAAAACTTCTGACCTCAGATGATCCGCCTGCCTCGGCTTCCCAAAGTGCTGGGATTACAGGCGTGAGGCACTGCACCTGGCCTTTAACTATTATTGAAAGCTGTGATTATTAAGTTTCCCTGAAAAGGTCAGAATTTCCTAGAATTGCTCATTTTTCTTGTTATCCATGCTTTTCTTTTTTAGGCTGGTATAACAATAGCTGTAGCCCCTTGCCGGGTCAGATTGCTGATTTGTTGCTTCTTGGAAGAATAACCCTTGCTTTGCTACTGATAGGTTTGTGTTATGGATACTCTGTGTTACTATTTGTTTTGTTAATATCAAACTGTAATGATTAGAATTTTGGAAGACCATTTCCCTGAGGTCAGGTTCTCTGGAGTATACCTGGGAAAGTGGAAAGTATAAACAGAGCAGGGGAGGGTTTCCAAATTCACTGGACTCGGATTGTACAACTCTGCCCTATGAATGAGCAAGAACTAGGTGGGATTCTATCGAATGGGATCTAGGTAGCTAGAAAGGGCAAAGGTGAAGCATTAGATGTATTAGCAGTCAGGGAGAAACTACCAAGCAAATCCAAAGTATTCTGTTTGTACTGGGAAAGTCTGGTTTGTGAATCCAGAGTCATTCCCAGAGGGAATAAAATTCTTCCTTTTATAGCTGTCCAACTCTCTCCCAAATCCTTTCATTCCATCCCCACTCTGCACTGCCAAGGGATCCCACTGTCCCACCACTAGGAAGTTATCCCTCAGGTTTAAGATATTTATAGCACTAGGCATTCTCTTTGAAAAATATAAGAGAAATAGTGCCTTATGGAAATGATTTTCTGTTTTTTTCTTTTAACAGAAAACTCCCTTTTTGTCCCTAATAATAAAAACTGCTCTGGCCGAAGCAGGGGCAGGGGCCTGGGCCTTCCCCCTTAGCCTCACCCTTGCTGGCCCTTGAGACACTTGGATGGAAGCCGGAGGCTTCCAGGAAAGCTGTTTGAAAAGCTTTGCTGCAAACCAACCAACCATTCAAACTCATTATTGGGACAGTTGGGGAAATTTGAGTATTGACTGGGTGTTAGAGGATGTTTAGGAATTATTGCTCATTTTGTCAGATGTGATAATGCTATAATGGTTATGTGAGACAACATCCTGATTTTTTTAAAGCTTCCTATTTCATGATACTTGAGATCTGCATAAAAATGAAGTGCATATGCGCTGGGCACAGTGGCTCATGCCTGTAATCCCAGTAGTTTTGGAGGCCGAGGTGGGTGGATCAGTTGAGATCAGGAGTTTGAGACCAGCCTGGTCAACACGGTGAAACCCCATCTCTAGTAAAAATACAAAAATTAGCCAGGTGTGGTGGTGCACGCTTGTGATCCCAGCTACTTGTGAGGCTGAGGCAAGAGAATCGCTTGAACCTGGGAAGCAGAGGTTGCAGTGAACCGAGATCACACCACTGCCCTCCAGCCTGGGCGACAGAGCGAGACTTCATCTCCAAAACAGAACAAAAGAAAAAAACGAAAATGAAGTGAATATGGCAAAATGAAAATAATGTTAAATTGAGGTGGTGGGTTATAGGCTCATTACAATCTTCTCTCTGAAAAATGTAAAAGCAATGCTTCAAGCTGGTAGTCATAGGCATCCTAGGAGGGATAGGTTTATTGGCACAGTTTTCCTTTGCGACTTTGGGTGCCAGTCTAGAGCAGGGCACAGAGGGAATACAGGGGTCAGCTACATTCATCTGCTCACTCACCACTCATGGGTGCTGGCAGGGCATCAAACTATACCCTAAAACTCTCCCCCAGTGTAACTCTTTACTCAACCTAATTAAAGGATGTGTAACATTTTTTAACATTAGCAGCAGGGCTAACTCCATGCACATCCATCCCCACCCCCTGCAGCTGTCTGGCGCTTCCTGCCTGTCTTGTTTGAGTGGGCAAAATCCCCTCTCCCTACCCAGCACTCCCCCATTCCCTATATGCCCTCCCCTAAGCTAGCACCTGCTGCCTCAAAGAAATACTGTGCTGATAAAAGTGTTCCTTCTCTCCTCCCCTACCTCATCTCCCTCTTCTGGGCATTCAAGGATCTCAGGAGAGCACCTCTGATTACCAGGAAGCTGCTAGATGTGTACTGGGCAATAGTACTGTTTTCTCATTTCAGAGACCCACCCGAGACTGCTCAGTGGCTGAACGCCAGCACTGTTCTCACATCTCCTTGCTCTGCCCTCTGCCACCAGCCAGCCCAGGAAGCTGAGATGTAGCATCAGAGAGGGAAGAGACTTATGAAATCAAGAAGTGCAGCCTCCCAAACAGAGCGAGGATCCCTGCAGGCATCTCTGATGGGTGGTCACCTGGTCCCTGCTGAAATGTTTCCATTGGAGATTGTTTCCACAAACATTTACATAGTACTCCTCTGGGTCAGGCACAGAGGAAGGCACTAATCAGGGTCAGAGCCCAGGGACAGTGAGAGCTCAGTAGCAAACTGCACCAGGACCCACCAGTCTCCTACTGCAGACCTCTGCAGCGGGGGCTGGAAGCCACAGCACCCAAAACTCCGGGCAGGCCAATCTCTCTCTAATAGCAAAAAGGTGGCTGGCTGGCAGATGAATCTATCCCTTGGTAAGGATGCCACTGTTTGAGTTTCGCCTGATTAGCTCCTCAGTTTTATAATACCAGGAGCTCAGTTTTATTAATGGTCCTGGGGATTATAGACCTGTGATAACCTAACCTCATAAGAAACATGCATGCTGGCCAGGCGCGGTGGCTCACACCTGTAATCTCAGCACTTTGGGAGGCTGAGGCGGGCAGATCGAGGTCAGGAGATCGAGACCATCTGGCTAACATGGTGAAACCCCATCTCTACTAAAAATACAAAAAATTAGCCAGGCATGGTGGCTCACGACTGTAGTCCTAGCTACTCGGGAGGCTGAGGCAGGAGAATCACTTGAACCCGGGAGGCGGAGGTTGCAGCGAGCTGAGATCGTGCCACTGCATTCCAGCCTGGGCAACATAGCAAGACTCTGTCTCAAAAAAAAAAAAGAAAAGAAAAGAAAAAAAGAAACATGCATGCTAAGAGGCCAATTTACAAATGAGTCATGGACAAGCACAGCTGTCCGGCAACCAGAATATTCATGTTTGCTTTCCAAGACACACATTTCCTGGTATGGAATTTATAACTAGGAGGTTGCTTGGTGAGCATGAAATTAGCTCAAAGGGCGGGGAGGGCTGTGGAAGAAGCTGAGAGAGAGCTACCCTTTGACTTTACAACAGAATACCTGTTTCCATAAACGGGGTTTCCCTTGAGTGGACTCTTTTCCTTGATATGCCTTTTCTGATAGCCACATAACACTGTCTCAAAAGGTTACAACTTTCTTCATATCAGCTATATTTCTCATTGTGTTTTCCTGAGGTCTCCTTGTTACTCTGGGGGTGGGTAGGTGACTGTATCCTGGACAGCACCATGGCCCAGGGCTTTCTTCAGTACTAGTTCTGGCATTTGTATACAGATGTATAGGGGTGAGGGTGGGGGCAGAGGAGACAGTTTGGCAACTCTTCCCTTTTTCTAGATCTATGTGATGTTGACAGGTGTTATAACAGGGCTCATAAATGTAAATGCAATGGGGTCCAGGTATGTAGCATAAAGGAAACAAGCTGAATAAAACAATCTCAATAGAAACTTGAATATAAATATGCTTCTTTGTGCTCTTTTTCTTTTCTTCTTTTCTTTCTTTTTTTTTTTTTTTTGAGATAGCGTCTCACTCTGTCACCCAGGCAGGAGTGCAGTGGCATGATCTCGGCTCGCTGCAACCTCTGCCTCCCGGGTTCAAGCAGTTCTCCTGCCTCAGTCTCCTGAGTAGCTGGGATTACAGGCACATGCCATCATGCTTAGCTAATTTTTTGTATTTTTTAGTAGAGATGGAGTTTCACCATGTTGGCCAGGCTGGTCTTGAACTCCTGACCTCAAGTGATCCACCCGCCTCGGCCTCCCAAAGTGCTGGGATTATAGGCGTGAGCCACCATGCCCAGACCTTCATGCTCTTTACTACAAGAAAAAAATAATACAGACATGAAGATAATGGCAATGAATGCTCAGTGGGGTGAGTGGGCAGTGGTGAGTTCTGAGGACTCTGGTAAGCTGGGGCGGGCACGACCCTTTGCAAGATGACTACTGCTCAACTCCAGCAGACTGTGGCCAGGTGAGAATGAGGCCCTGAAGTTACCAGGTGTAATTTTTTTTTCAAGAGAAGTTGGTAAACTGGATTTTCAGGTGAAATCACTTGATTTTTAAATGTTGCCAGTCAACTCAAACTAATTTTAAAAATGCTTCATGATGCTGGGCATGGTGGCTCACACCTGTAATCTCAGCACTTTGGGAGATTGAAGTGGGCGGATCGCCGGAAGTCAGGAGTTTGAGACCAGCCTGGTCAACATGGCAAAACCCCGTCTCTACTAAAAATACAAAAATTAGCCAGGCATGATGGTTCGTGCCAATAGTCCCAGCTACTCGGGAGCCTGAGGCAGGAGAATCACTTGTACCTGGGAAGCGGAGGTTGCAGTGAGCCAAGATCACACACTGTACTCCAGCCTGGGTGACAGAGCGAGATGCCATCTCAAAAAACAAAAAACAGATAACAAGCCAAAAAAAACTTCGTTAAAGAAAACAAAACATATCCAGGCCAGATTCAGCACGCAACTTCTGCCTTATATATAAAAGGACCCCGTGATTAAATGTTTTAGGAAATGCTGATTTCAAAAAAAAAAAATAGAAAAATATGGACAGATTTTTGTTGTTTTTTAATCATAGACATTCTGAGGGCCTTTCAGAGAGCGGTGTGTGTTTGAAGCTCTGATTCAGTCTCATTGGCTTCACTCAGTTACAGCATCTCCTCAGGTCAGTATCTAAAGACTGCCATGTGCAGCCATTTCCAGGTGATCCTTTGGCTTTGTGTCGGCCAATGACGTTTTCTGGCCCTTTCCTCTAAGTCAAGGGATGTATTCTCTGAGGACTCAGCCCTGCACACCTGATGCTGACTGCAGAGGAACACAGGAGCGGAAGCAAACTGCCCCGGCTCTGGAGGGATATTCACATTTTCTTTTGTGCAGCTCACTTTTCTAGATTCTAGAACAGTCTGGGCTGAGTTCAACTTTACCCAGAAGTGGCAGGCCCTCTGCCCCTGTTAGCCTCATCTGCTATCAGTGTCTTCCCCCTTCTTACTTTCATTCCGTGTTCAACATCCCATGTGAAATCTGGCTAAAAGCTCACCACCAACAACCCCTCCCAAAGGATCTCCTGACTTATTTCACCCACTATGCCTCCCTAGCTAGTCCTGACTACTCCATAGGAAGACTAGGTCCATATTTAGGGCTCAGCAAAAGAGAGGAATACAAAAAAATAGAAAAGAGCAGCTTTAGTAAATTTATCCAGAATATCGCAACTGGAATATCTAGAGAGAAGCTTGTAAAATTTCAGTATGCATATGAGCTTTCAGTATTGCTTTTTTTTTTTTTTTTTGAGACAGAGTCTCACTCTGTCCCCCAGGCTGGAGTACAGTGGTGCGATCTTGGCTCACTGCAACCTCCGCCTCCTGGGTTCAAGCGATTCTCCTGCCTCAGCCTCCCGAGTAGCTGGGACTAAAGGTGTGTGCCACCATGCCTGGATAATTTTTGTATTTTTAGTAGAGACAGATTTTCGCCATGTTGTCCAGGCTGGTCTTGAACTCCTGCACTCAGGTGATCCACCCACCTAGGCCTCCCAAAGTGCTGGGATTATAGCCATAAGCCATTGCACCAGGCCTGTGCTAGTCTTGATATCACTAGGTCGCCTGCTCCTTGGGATCTGGAGAAGACCCTCTGGAACCCCCACCCCATACACTCTGTGAATCCATATGCGCTTGCTTATTCCCTGTCACCTTGGCTCCAATGTGTAGCTCTGCCACATTCTGCATTTTGCAATTTTTTCTTCCTCTCTGCCTCAACATTGGCAGAAATATAGGACATGACTTTTTCCTCAATCCCCTCCCCGTCTTCTCAAACGTGTCTACATGAGGCATCTATGTGTGGAGGGGAGCCAGGGATGGCATGTGTACATCACAGGGCCATTAGAGCACACAGCTAAAATTAAACTTCCCAGTTCTTAAAAAGCACAGGTACCAGACCCGCTGACTCCGCACTGGCGTTCAGCCACAGTGCCGGCCCTCTCTCCCTCCTCCTCTCTCTAACTCCTCCTCACTTTCCAAATCCTGTTAATTATTCATGTTACTGGTTTAACCATCTCTTCCTTGCTGCCTTCCAGACCATACCACCAGGGCCTTACCTCTATCTCCCTGGAGGTTATTAGGTCTTTTCCTAAGCAAAGGCAATTCTTTTCTAAGAGAGATCCTAGTGTTAGTTTCATGAATAGCAATTTTTCTAGGAACCTCACCCACTTGGCCTAGCCTTTGCCCCCAAGGGAGCCCCTGGAGCACCTTTGGGGAACGCTTGGGTTCCACTTTGAAAACTGATGGGCTAGATTACTTTT
This sequence comes from Hylobates moloch, assembly GCF_009828535.3. Classification (NCBI taxonomy): domain Eukaryota; kingdom Metazoa; phylum Chordata; class Mammalia; order Primates; family Hylobatidae; genus Hylobates; species Hylobates moloch. The sequence goes on from NW_026652293.1 coordinate 7,711,018, forward strand.
TACTTTTTTTTTGAGACAAGGGGTTTGCTCTGTCACCTAGGCTGGAGTGCAGTGGCACATCCAAGGCTAACTGCAGCCTCAATCTCCCAGGCTCAAGTGATCCCCAGGGCTCAAGTGATCCTCTGGCCTCAGCCTCCCAAGTAGCTGGACTATAGGTGTGCACCACTATCTCCAGCTAATTTTTTTTTTTGGTAGAAATGGGTTTCACTATGTTGTCCAGGCTGGTCTTGACAACAGACTGGTCCTGAGTTAAAGTGATCCTCCCACCTTAGCTTCCCAAAGTGCTGGGATTACAGGCATAAGCCACTGTGCCCAGCCAGGCTAGATCGTTTTTGAGAGCCTTTCCATGTTTCAAGCTCTATGAGTCTATGATTCCTGGATTTCAAGTCTGTGTGACTGAAAAAAGCAGGCAGAAATGCAAAGCTGAGAAGAACGCTTGGCTTGGAATGGTGATTCTCAAGATTTTTACACTCAGAATCCCTTTATACTCCCTAGGAGAACCCCAAAGGATTTTTGTTCTTGTCCCTTATATCAGTCTTTATATGCTGTGTGATCTTGGTGTAGTAATTAGCTCCTCTGAACCTCAATGTCTTTCTTAAAATTAGGACTGAAATATCCACTAGGAAGGACTACGGTGAGAATTAAATGAGATAATGTAAGATCAAAGTAATTTTTCAATTCTGAAGGGTTATGTAAATATTAGTTGTTATTAGTATTATTGGTTCTATTAAGGAGATAATGGATATGCTGCAGCTGTATGTCACCTTCTCTAAGTACCCAGGAGCAGCAAGAAAGACTGAATTTTGGAGTCTTATATGGAAAAGGCTTGGAATTGTAATCCCCCACTTACTGACTGTAAGAGCATTGGGTAAGTCACTCAACCTCTCTGAATCATCTCAATTTACTCACCATTGTAGGGGAAAAAAGGAAAATAATACAGGGTTTATTTTCCAGGCTTATAGCAAGAATCTGGAACCATGCCTTGATAGAGCTGGCACCAGATAGATACTAAAAAGCAAACAAAATCTAGTCTGTGCTTCTCTCCAACGTACTGGTTTACTTAAATCTGCCCTCCTATGCAATATTTTGTCAGGAATATCTTTATTTCATCAAAAGTTCACTATGGAAATGTACCAGCAATTCCATTTTAGACTGGTCCTTTGAAAATATGTTTTTTGGCTATACAATGACTTTTTTTTTTCATTGAGGGGATCAGGACACCAGATTCTGAAGGTAGAAGTAGGTTAAAGACCAGACTTAAATCTAAGCCAAATCATAGGAAGGGAACATGGCATGGACCAGTATGGGAGGCATCTCAGAGAGGGACATTATCTTTCTGAATGAGATTGCTCACCTACGATCCCACCGCCCTGAAGCCTGGCCTGCTGTATGACATTCCGACATCCTCTGTCCGGGCAGTTGCCAATCCTGGTTGTTGAGTGGGACTCTGACTTGGAATCTGTGCCCACAAATCTGGCCCACGACTTCCCCCTTTAGCTCTGAATTTTCAGAATTAGAGTCCCTCCTTGGGTTGGGTGTTATTTTTCAGAAGGCCTGTTTTAAACATCGGTATCACCTGAGAAGAGTAACAGCTCAGCATATATTCCTCAGCACGTAGCCCTAACAGCTCAGCATGGGTCAGGATATTGTGGAATTGTACCATCATAGGACCCTAAAAGAAGTACTGCAAGGACCTTAGTGATCAACCAATCTAACTACCTTGTTTTATATGAGAGAAAACTGAGGCCAGAGTGATGAAGTGACTTTATCAAGGGTATACCGAATCATTGGCAGTACCGAGAGGAGAACTCAGGTTTCCCCATTTCAGGTCCAGTGTTTTTTTCCCCCATATCTGCCATCCATCCCTCATTCCAATAAAGGGCTATTGAGAACCCATTATGTGCCAGGAATTATGGTGAGAGCTGGGGATACAGAGGTGCCTAATAGACAACTTGGCCTTCATGCTGCCTGCCAGTGCACATTGGCTACATGGATTAATGAACTCCCCTGCCCTCTGCCACCATCAGTGGGCACAGAATCGGTAAGTGTTGATGGGAAGATAAATGAAGAAGGATGTCTCTAACACAGGCTGTCACTTACCCATCCACCAACCCAACCTGAGCAGTAACACTTGCTATGGCGGAATGCACATGAGAATATTGGGAACATGGCAGGAGTGTGTTTGCGGAGGAGCAGTTGTAGGGCAGGAAGTAGAAGGAAAAAAGAAGCACAAGTCTCTGAAAACAGGCTTAGAAAGACACTGAGGCCAAACCTCCCTCCTCCTGTTGTAGCTGAAGGAGAGGAACCAGGCGTGTACTTGAGCCAGCTTAATGATGAGTCTTGCTTAAGACTCTACTTCTCTAGAGGATCAAGGAAGCTCTGGCACTGAATACAAGAATAGGAGGAAGCTGGACTCAGCAGCCGTCCCCAGCCTCCCACCTCTTGGGCTCAGCAGCTGTGCACCTCCCTGCTCCTGCACCCTGGGCCCCTCTCTCCACAGGGCTCCCAGCCTCAAACAGTCAAGCTCACAAGTTGGCTGGGGGCCAGCTTTCCCAGAAACTAGAAAGCTATGCTATGCATCTATCCTCTGTGAATCACTGCCCTCAGGTCATTAAGGAAACTTATTGGAGATCTGATAGCTACAACGAGCTTAAAAGAAAAACTAAAACTTTTTCATGAACTGATAATAACTAGTTGAAAGTTTCAACTGTTCTCCCAAAGGAGTCAAGGGTGGTGTTACTTGAGCATAGTAAGATCGCCTCCTCTTCTAAGAAGTCATGTCAGAGAGCTAAATAGGTACCCCTGGAGACTCCAGCCCCATTGCCAATGAAACTATCTTGTACTAACTCTGCCTCTCCCCACTTGGAGCTGAGGTCTGCCGGGGGGGCTTCCAGGGAGAGTGTTCCTATTCTATAAAGGGCTACCCCTCTCTAGATTCCAGGATGCCTAGGCACTAGAGAGGGAAAGCCCTTTATAGAATTTCACTGTGTTTCTGGCTGCCAGGATGCCTAGACACTGGATCCCCTCACAGGCCTGACAGCTTCCCAAAACCACTGTACACACATATACTCCTGATCCAATGGGGTGACTGAAATTCTTACCACTATTCGAGTCATTTCTCTACTCTCTAAAAAGCCCCTATAAAAACACAAATCATATACTATACAAATTATTACACAGCCCATCGTAGAAGTTTAGTTGGCTTTATTGGCTCCAGGGCTGAATGTTTTGCCCTAAAACAGTGAATCAGAATGACTGTGGGTGAGGCTTAGGCATTTTAGAATTTGTCCGGGAGATTTGAATGTGTAACCAGGGTGGGGAACTGCTGCCCTCAGGGAGCGGTGCACAGAAGGGGAAAAAAGAGACTTAGGTCTCGGCCCTCCCCTGCTCCAGGCTAGACCATCTCTGCGCGATGTTAAGAACGCCATTTGTAAGCTGGGCGTGGTGTCTCAAGCTTGTAATCCCAGCACTTTGGGAGGCCAAGGCAGGCAGATCACCTGAGGTTGGGAGTTCGAGACCAGCCTGGCCAACATGGAGAAACCCAGTCTCTCCTAAAAATACAAAAATTAGCTGGGTGTGGTGGCGCATGCCTGTAATCCCAGCTACTTGGGAGGCTGAGGCAGAAGAATCGCTTGAACCCGGGAGGCGGAGGTTGCGGTGAGCTGAGATCCTACCATTGCACTTCAGCCTGGGAGACAAGAGCGAAACTCTGTCTAAAAAAAAAGAACTCCACTTGTCTCTTTGGCTTTCAGTTTGGACTTCTGGAAAATGAGAGAATGGGACTTGATGATCTTCGAGGTCCTTTCCATAGTCCTCAGCCTCTTGGCCAGAACCAAAAGATGAGTCTCTTTCAACTGCAACATTTTGTGATTGTACAAGTTATCTTATTATTAGAAGAGCCAAATGGAGACTTTCTGGGAGTCCCTGAAGTCAAAACTGGCCAGGCTAACCCTCCTGTCCTTCATACAGTTCCTTTTACCTGTTTACTGGCCATGAAACTCAGTGTTAAACCAACCTAACAGAAGGCAATGGCAACATCTAAGGCTGCTCCTAGCTATAAAATGTGCACTAATCTTCGTAATGGTCCATCTTCCCCAAACCACTTCCTCCATCTGGACATTTATGGGATGGTGAATCAAGGGTTGCCCAGGAAGATCTCTGTGCAATGCCAGCTCTGGCAGGTCACACAATGTTCTGAGAGGGTTCTGAGTCCTAATCAAGAAGAGGCTTCTGCAGGCCAAGCTCCCAAAGGCTTCAGGGAGAAAAATGTCCTTATTCACTTTCTTCTGTCCAGGTCACAGTATGGCAGAAGAGGGACACATGTTCCCACTCTTCTTTGGCAAATAATAATGCCAGAAAAATTTTGAATTCACCCTTTGGCTAAAATGGAAGATTGTTAAATAAAGATACATTGATAAATATGTATTCTGAGAAACACATTTTATTTTTTATGATAGATCTGTTCCTGAAAACGTGGTGTTCAAGTTGAACATACAAAAACAGAACTTCTTTCTTCTTCAACGGAAGTGACACCTAACAATTTGGATTTAGATTTCTCTGCCTCTTATGTCTACTACTTGATAATGTAGAAACCAACATTCAAATCCAGGGAAGCAAATCCTTTTTTAAAAGATTTGATTAAATTATCTGAGGATAAATTGTGCCTTGTTTTTTATTTTTAACTATATTTTTGGGAGGGAGCTTCACAAACTCTTTATTATTCCCTTAAGATCCAACTTTTGGTTCTTATGACATCAGTTTCAGATGAGGATGCACAAGCCACTCTTCCCATTAGTATATTGGGAGGGTGGGGTTCCGAAAATATGCACTGTGAGTGGTGAGTCTTTGCTAGAAGGGTACTATCTGCTCATCTACCAAAGGGAAGGTGAGTAGAAAATTCCTAAAACTAAAAAATCAAGAAGTGGCATTATATATTTGTTATTTTAAAATATCAAGGTTAATAGCAAATAAATCTACTAAATTGAGTTTAAAATGGTGATCTACGTCAAGAAATACCATAAGTCAAGTAAAAAGATCAGTGACAAAATGGGAAAAAATATTTGCAACTTAAATGTCAGACAAAGGTTAATTTCCATGGTATATAAAGTTTCTCAAAAAGGATAATTAAAAAGGTCAACAATCACAGAAGAATCAGCTAGAGATATCAATAATTATTAGAAAAAGAAATGCAAATGGCCCTTAACGTTATGAAAAGATGTTCAACCTCACTTAAAAGGCATTCAAATCAAAGCTAAACTGAGATATTATTTTTGACTTATCAAATTGGCAAAAATCCAAAATTTAAGAATACACTGTTGGCAAGACTGGGAAAACAGACACTCTTATGCATTCCTAGTCATAATGCAAATAGGTTCAATCCCTACAGAGGATAATTTGGCAATATATAGCAGAATTGTTTATGCATATACACTTAACCCAGGAATCTCACTTCTAGGCGCCTATCACAAAGATTATACTAGTGAAATATGAAAAGATACACACACACACACACACACAAACATATATATCTTTATACATAGATCTATTTATCTATCTATAGAAAGAGGCAATTTATTATAGCACTATTTGTAACAGCAAGACTGGATACAATCAGAATGCCTGTGAAAAGTGACTGGATGAATAAAGTATGGTACTTCCATACACTGGAGTATTAAAAAACTGCAAAAAGGAAAGAGAAACATCTCTGAATTCTCCCATGAAGTGGTCTGCAGGATATGTTAAATGAAAAAAAGGATTATAAAAAATATACAGTATGCCACTTACATCAAAAATATCTTGCCATGCCAGAAAGCAATAGAGCTATCAAAGAACACTAAGACTTTATAAAAAGGACTCAGGATAAAATGGTACAGCCAATTTTGAAAAAGTTTGGCAGTTCCTCAAAAACGTGAACAGAGTTACCACATAACCCAGCAATTCCATTCCTAGGTGTATACCCCCAAAATTAACAACATATGTCCACATGAAAACTTGTACATGAATGTTCATTAGCAGCATTATTTGTAACCTGCCCAAGGTGGAAACAACCCAAATGTCTATTGATTGATAAAAGATAAAATGTGGTATATCCATACAAGGGAATATTATTTATCCATAGAAAGGAAGTACTGCTACATGTTAAAATATGGATGAACCTTGAAAACACTCTGCTAAGTGAAAGAAGCCAGTCACAAGAGGCCACATATTGTATGATTCCATTTGCATGAAATGCCCAGAACAGGAAAATCTGTAGAGACAGAAAGTAGATTGGTGGTTGTCAGGAGCTGGGAGTGGGAGGGGGAATGGGTAGTGACTGCTAATGGGTATGTGGTTTCTTCTTTGGGTAAGGCAATTGTTCTGAAATTAGACGGTGGTGACAGTTGCACAACTTTTTGAATATACTAAAAACCATTGGCCGGGCACGGTGGCTCATGCCTGTAATCCCAGCACTTTGGGAGGCCGAGGTGGGCGGATCACAAGGTCAGGAGATTGAGACCCTCCTGGCTAACACGGTGAAACCCCATCTCTACTAAAAATACAAAAAATTAGCCAGGCGTGTTGGCAGGCGCCTGTAGTCCCAGCTACTCGGGAGGCTGAGGCAGGAGAATGGTGTGAACCCGGGAGGCAGAGCTGGCAGTGAGCCAAGATCGTGCCACTGCACTCCAGCCTGGGTGACAGAACCAGACTCCCCACCACAAAAAAAAAAAAAACCATTGAACTGTACTTTTTAAAAGGGTGACTTTTATGGTATATTGAATTGTTTCTCAATTAAAAAGGTATATACTTTAGGGCTGGGCGTGGCGGCTCATGCCTGTAATCCCAGCACTCTGGGGGGCTGAGGCAGGAAGACAACTTGAGATCAGGAGTTCGAGACCAGCCTGGCCAATACGGTGAAATCCCATCTCTACCAAAAATACAAAAATTAGCGGGGGCATGGTGGTGGGCACCTGTAATCTCAGACTCAGGAGGCTGAGGCAGAAGAATCGCTTGAACCCGGGAGGTTGAGGTTGCAGTGAACCGAGATCATGCCGGTGAACTCCAGCCTGGGCAACAGAGCAAAAATGTCTCAAAAAAAAAAAAAAAGATATATACATTAAATTTTTAAAGTAAATATTCATCGATAAACAACAACACAAAAGGACTAAGGTACCAACATAAATCAGCTCCATTTGCCAAAGTCAGGACAATTTGAGCATCAAAGTAATAACTATAAGTGACTCAAACGTATAAAATATGTTTAAATCCATGATTTGGCCAGGAGTGGTGGCACACGTCTGTAATCCTAGCACTTTGGGAGGCTGAGGCGGGTGGATCACAAGGTCAAGAGTTCAAGACCAGCCTGGCCAAGATGGTGAAACCCCATCTCTACTAAAAATACAAAAAAAAATTAGCCGGGCATGGTGGCATGTGCCTGTAATCCCAGCTACTCCAGAGGCTGAGGCAGAGAATTGCTTAAACTTGGAAGGACGGAGGTTGCAGTGAGCCAAGATCGTGCCACTGCACTCCAGCCTGGGTGACAGAGCAAGACTCTGCCTCAAAAAAAAAAAAAAAAAACAAAAAACCATGATTTGAAGAATTCCAGAAAACAAATTTATTATCTTGAAAACTATTAATAATAGAAAAAGAAGCATTTATTCTGTCTTTTCTGTGCAAACTATGCTTAAGGATAACCAAATAGTTGATGAGAGAAGATTCTCTTTACAGAATTATTTAAAGTAATAATCAATGAAGGAATAATAGAATATGATCATTTTGCAATGCTGATAAATTATTGGATCTGTGCAATAATTAACAATGGCTGATAACATCACGAAAAGAGAGACAATCACACATTACATATCCCTGATGGATGCACCCAATAACACCTATGAAACACTCTTGCTAAAATACTAAACTAAACAAATCTAACCAGAATCTGATCAGGCATCAGCAAACAAAGAAACTTGTTAAACAACTTAACAGGGATGCAATTTTAAAAACATACATCATGGGAAATTCTACAAAACAATCTGGTTTCTTCAGCAACAACACTGCCAAGAACAAAGCATACAAAGGGATGGCAGTGTAATCTACAAATCACAGACCTAAGAGACACATTAACCAATGCCAATGCGTGAACCTTATTTGAATCTGGATTCAAACAAATAAACCACTAAAAATTTAAAGGCAATAAAACATTGTTTTTAGACAATTAAGAAATTATGAACCCTGACAAAATATGTGACAATGTTAATAAATTATTAATAGTTTTAGAGATTGTGATGGTTAATTTTATGTATCAACTTGACTGGGCCATGGGGGTCCAAATATTTGGTCAAACATTATTCTGAGTATGTTTGTTAAACATTATTCTGGGTGTGTTTTTGGATGAGGTTAACAGTTAAATCAATAAACTGAATAAGGCAGATTGCTCTTCTTTGATGTGGGTGGGCCTCATCCCATCAGTAAAGGCCTGAATAGAACAAACAGGCAGATCCTCCCTCGAATAAAAGGGAACTCTTTGTGCCTTACTGCTTACACTGGGAAATTGTTGTTTTCCCACCTTGAAGCCCCAGTTGGAAAATCTGCTCTCCTTCGGTCGTCTCAAGCCTGCTGGCTTTCAGACAGGAACTGATACCATTAGCTCTCCTGGTTCTCAAGCTTTCAGACTCAGACTGGAACTATGTTTTGCCTCTCCTTGGTCTCCAGCTTGCCAACTGTAGATTTTGGGATGTCTCAGCCTCTATAAATTATGTACCTAATGTCTTATAACAAATCTCTCTCTCTCTCTCTCTCTCTACACACACACACACACACACACACACACACACTGTCTCCTATTGGTTCTATTTCTCTGGAGAACCCTGACTAATACAGGGATGGTAAGGTGTTGTAGTTATATTTAAGAGTCCTCATCCTTTAGAAATACATATATGAAATACTTACAGATAAAATGATATGATGTCTGACATTTGCTTCAAAATAATCTTAGGATGGAGGGAAATGGTTAAAGATTTAGATGAAACAGAATGGCTATCTGTTGGTAATTGTGAAAGCTGGGTGATGGAAGCATGGGGTTTCCTCATACTATTCTCTCTGCTTTTGTATACGGATAAAGTTTTCTTTAGTAAAACAGTAAAAAATGGAAGAAAATGAAAAATAGGAAATTGAAAAATATTAGTAGTATGGAGGAATTACTTTTTCTCATAACAGCTACTATAGAATCATTTGACTCTTTATAATATGTGTGTGTAAAAATAAGTATCTTTTAAAAATTAAAAAGTGAAGAGGACCTACCATAAATATAATATGTAATGGTGAAACTTTAGATGCATTCTCATTAAAGGTAGAAACATCAACAATGCCTGCTCTTTGACATTGTACTGGAGACTTAGCCTTCGCAATAAGATAAGAAAAAGAAGAGCTAAATAGAATGGGAGAAAAAAATTATTGTTGTTTGCAGACAATACTGTATGTATAGATAATCCAAAATTATTTACAAACTGCAGGAAAACTGCTGGATATAAGAGCAAGACACAAAAATCAACATTGTTCCCATATACTGGCAATAACCAATAGTAACTAGAAAATGTGATATAACAGAATTATATACACAATGGCAACAGAAACTGTAAGGTACATAGAAATAAATCTATCAAAAGGTGGGAAGACATTTTTGAAGAAAATTATAAAACATTATTGAAGGACATAAGAATAGACCTGAATGAAATCATGAATGTATAAATTATCTCCCAAATTAATCTCTAAAGTCAATGCCTCAAACCAAAAACTCAACAACAGAACTTTTTTGGAACTCAATAAACTGATACCAAATTTCACCATTTCAAAATTGTGAGAAACATTTTAAAAATAAGAACAAAGGGAGGCTTGTTTTTACCAAGTATTAAGGCTCATTAGAAAGCTGTTGTACCCATGGCACATGGATACATATGTAACAAACCTGCACATTGTGCACATGTACCCTAAAACCTAAAGTATAGTAATAAAAAAAATTAAAAAAAAAAAAGAACTTGGAGAGCAGTGTTTAAACCAAGATTCTTAAAAAAAAAAAAAAAAAAGAAAGCTGTTGTACCTAAAATAGTGAAATATTGGGACAGGGATAGAAAAATAAATTAATAGAATAGGCCAGAGATTCCAGAAATAGCCTCATATAGAATTTGAAATAATATATTATACAGATGATAGTTGAGAAATTATGGACAATTCAATAAATGGAGTAATTGGTTTGCCCTGCTGGGGAAAAAATGAAGTTAGATTCTTACTCCACACATAACACAAAAATAAATTCCAGTTGGATTAAAGCTCTAAATATGAAAAACAAGGCCGGGCGTGGTGACTCACGCTTGTAATCCCAGCACTTTGGGAGGACGAGGTGGGTGGATCATGAGGTCAGGAGATCGAGACCACGGTGAAACCCCGTCTCTACTAAAAAATACAAAAAATTAGCCGGGCGTGGTGGCAGGTGCCTGTAGTCCCAGCTACTCGGAGAGGCTGAGGCAGGAGAATGGCGTGAACCCGGGAGGCGGAGCTTGCAGTGAGCCGAGATTGCGCCACTGCACTCCAGCCTGGGCGACAGAGCGAGGCTCTGTCTCAAAAAAAAAAAAAAAAATACATGAAAAACAAAAGTTAAATTTGTTAGAAGAACATACAGAGGGAAATATTTCTATTCTCAAGGTGCAGAACACAAGACACAAAAAGCCAAAATAATAAAAGGAGGAATTGATTGCATCATAATTTAAATTTTCTGTGTAACAAAAGACCCCATCCAAAGCAAAAAGATAGTGACAGATTAGAGAAGATATTGTCAACATATCAGAATATATAGAGGTCCTACAATTTGATAAGAAAAACAACCTAATAAAAAGTTGAGCAGAAGATATGAACGATTTACAGAAGAGAAAATCCAAACAACAAATAAATGCAAGGGAAGATACTCAAAATACTCAGTAATCAGAGAAATAAAAAAGCAAAATGAGATGCTATTTTTACACCTACCAGATTGATAAAAATTAAAAAGTCTGAATGTGAAGATGTTGGGAAACTAAAATGCAGCTGGTTGGACAACTAATTTAGTACAACTAATTTAGAGATAAAATTCAGGATATGGTCCTATTTAGTTGAAAACTCACACATTATATGACACAACAATACTTATACTCAGCATATACTTCTAGATATACACCTGGGAGAAATTCTGACACATGAACACAAAGAGGCATATGAGAACGTTCACTGTAGCATTTTAAAATAAAAATAAATAGGGGGAAAAGCTGGAAATAAATTAGAAAAGTTGGATAAATTTCTGGTGAACAAAATGTGCTATATCCATATGCTTAAATACTATGCAGTAGTTAAAAATGAATGAACTAGATCAAGCCTGTGTATCAGCATAGACAGACGTCAAAAATAATGTAGAATTTATTTATTTATTTATTTTTGGAGACAAAGCTTTGTTCTTGTTGTCCAGGCTGGAGTGCAATGGCGTGATCTCAGCTCACTGCAACCTCCTCCTCTTGGGTTCAAGTGATTCTCCTGCCTCAGCCTCCCGAGCAACTGGGATAACATGTGCCTGCCACCACACCCAGCTAATTTTTGTATTTTTAGTAGAGATGGGCTTTCACCATATTGGCCAGGCTGGTCTCGAACTCCTGACCTCAGGTGATCCACCCACCTTAGCCTCCCAAAGTGCTGGGATTATAGGCATGAGCCACCATGCCCCACCATAGTGTAGAGTTTAAAAAGCAATTTCCAGAATAATACAAGGTATCATTTATTGAGAGTAAGAGAATGGGGACAAGCATAGACAGCTGTTTGGAGAAGTTCTGCTGTGAAATGGTAGGAATTGTAATAGCTGGAAGCGGGAGTATAGTGGCTGAGGAGAGTTATAATTTTTTTTAAAATAAATATTACTACAGCTTGTTTGCAAATGGGTGGGAATGACAGACTGAAAATTACTCATAAAGAGCAAAATCCTTGGGAAGGTGGAAGCTTGGGCTCCAAAGCACAAAAGGAGAATGCTACTATATTTTAGGCAGCTAAATGGTAAGAGGTCATGGGATAGAATGAAGGCGCTGAATTTGTAGGCTGTTGCGGAGATAGAACCTTCAAGAAGTAACGCTAATTGGATGTCTGGTGACATTATAAAGGGGAGTCTGGTGAAAAGGCAGGACAAAGGCCGGATGCGGTGGCTCATGCCTGTAATCCCAGCACTTTGGGAGGCCAAGACAGGTGGATCACCCACCTGATCATCAGGAGCTCGAGACCAGCCTGGCCAACATGGCGAAACCCCCTGTCTACTAAAAATACAAAATTAGCTGGGCGTGGTTCGGGTGCCTGTGATCCCAGCTATTTGGGAGGCTAAGGAGGGAGAATCGCTTGAGCCTGGGAGGCAGAGGTTGCAGTGAGCCGAGATTATGCCACTGCACTCCAGCCTGGCGACAGAGCAAGACTCTGTCTCAAAAAAAAAAAAAAAGGCAAGACAAAAGGACCTCCCTCCCGTCACAGACTCTGCCCTGTCTGAGAGTCTGGGACCCGTACTATTGTCAATGCTAACTTTTTTTTTTTTTGAGACAGAGTTTCACTCTGTCGCCCAGGCTGGAGTGCAGTGGCGCGTTCTCGGCTCACTGCAAGCTCGGCCTCCCGGGTTCACGCCATTCTCCTGCCTCAGCCTCCCGAGTAGCTGGGACTACAGGCGCCTGCCACCACGCCCGGCTAATTTTTTGTATTTTTAGTAGAGACGGAGTTTCACCGTGTTAGCCAGGATGGTCTCGATTTCCTGACCTCCTGATCCGCCGGCCTCGGCCTCCCAAAGTGCTGGGATTACAGACGTGAGCCATCGCGCCCATTCTGTCACTCCTAACTTCTAATCTGCTCTAGGGAGAGTCCCAATAGTCCATCTTGCATACTGAAGATGAAGTGAATTTCACAGCCAACACCACACAATACCTTCTCTACTGAGCTGTAAGCTGCCTCTGGACTGGATGGTGTTTTGTTTTCATTTTTACCCTCAGCACCAGTGCCTCTCACATAGAATTTAGCCAAGCCGGTTAGGTGTTAAGTGCTGCTGCTGCGCTATCAGAATGGCACACGGGGCGGGTTCTAGACCGGCCTCTGCTGCTTACTCGTTCAGTAATCTTCTAGAGCAAGTTCTTGAACTTCTCGGGGCCTATTTTCTACCTTGCGGAGTGGTTAACTGCGTTTAGGATATTGGAAGCACCTAACGCAGGAAAAGCACATAGGCCGGAAGTTAAGACGTCCCTTGGGGACGAAAATACCGGGAATTTCTCCCGCTGTCCCCGTCCATCAAGCGCACCAGGGCTCTCAGGTCTAGCTCCTTCCACCCGCCACCTCCACAAATATCCTCACTTTTTCTTCCTCTCCCTATGTCTCGCAGTCCCTCAACAGGGTCTGCGGTCAGACGTCACTCCCAGGTGACTGGCAATCAGGGATGCCGCCTCGCCCACCTGGCCACCCTTGACGATAGTGGATCCTGCGCCGGCTAGCCGGCTGGCAGGGGGCGCACCAGCAGAGCCGCCAGCCGAAGTGCCCCCGCGTAGGTGGGAGGAGTGACTGCCTCTCACCATCCCCCGGGGATGCACCTGTGGAGAGACGGCCCGAGAGAGTTCCAGTGTGAGCGCGCAGAGGCGCTTATCTGCCTGCCTGCGGGTCGGTGGGTCCTGCCGGCTGCTGGGCGCTGGCCTGCGTCGCCTGCTTGTCTCGCTCCCTGTCCCTCGTCCGCTACCCCCTCTGGCCCCCCTCCGTCCAGCAGCCGGCCTCTCGGTCCTCCCGCCGGGTGGGTGCCTGCGAGCCTCACTCCGCCCTCCTCTGCAGGAGCCAACTGGCGAGCCGCAGGCCGCCGGGCTGGGCCTGGGAGCCCATAAAACCCGCCCGGGCCGCGCCGCTGCGCTCCCGCCGCTGCTCACCAGGCAGAGCGAGCGGGCTTGGCTGGGGCTTCCAGCCCTGAGCGCGACGCCGACAGCCCCGGACCGCGCCTCCAAGCAGGCTGAAGGGCTTCCGCTCTTGGCTTCCTGAAAAGTTTGGAGAAAGTGAATTTGAGGTGGATTGGAGGGTGGTAGCCCCTCCCCAGCCTTCTTTCCCTTCCAGAAGCCTCCCTCTGCACAGCCTCCCCAATTCTTCCCGTCCTGATTCCCCGTCTTCCTGACCCCTCCTTCTCCCTCTCCTGGGTCCCCTCTCCTCACTGGGATCAGCAATCCCAGTCACATTTTTTCCTTCCGAATCTCATCCTCCCTCCTCCTCTCTATCCCTGTCCACTGAACGATTTCCACCTATTTGCAAGCCTTCTCCCTGTCATTCTCACGCTTCCCCTGTCTCTCCATCTTCAGGCTTCTCCTTTCTCTCCACCTCCCTTGCCACTCCATTTTATCCATTAAACCTCTCCACTTGCATCCACACCCTCCCTCCATCCTTCCCTCCCAGCAAACCTTGCTCATGGATTCTGGGCCTCTGTGGGATGCCAACCCCACCCCTGGGGGCACCCTCTCTGCCCCCAATGCCACAACACCCTGGCTGGGCCGGGATGAGGAGCTGGCCAAGGTGGAGATCGGAGTCCTGGCCACTGTCCTGGTGCTGGCCACTGGGGGCAACCTGGCTGTGCTGCTGACCCTGGGCCAGCTGCGCCGCAAGCGCTCCCGCATGCACCTGTTCGTGCTACACTTGGCCCTGACAGACCTGGCCGTGGCGCTCTTCCAGGTGCTGCCCCAGCTGCTGTGGGACATCACCTACCGTTTCCAGGGCCCCGACCTCCTGTGCAGGGCCGTCAAGTACCTGCAGGTGCTCAGCATGTTCGCCTCCACCTACATGCTGCTGGCCATGACGCTGGACCGCTACCTGGCTGTCTGTCACCCCCTGCGCAGCCTCCAGCAGCCCGGCCAGTCCACCTACCTGCTCATCGCTGTTCCCTGGCTGCTGGCCGCCATCTTCAGCCTCCCTCAAGTCTTCATTTTTTCCCTGCGGGAGGTGATCCAGGGCTCAGGGGTGCTGGACTGCTGGGCAGACTTCCGCTTCCCTTGGGGGCCACGGGCCTACCTCACCTGGACCACTCTGGCTATCTTCGTCCTGCCGGTGACCATGCTCACTGCCTGCTACAGCCTCATCTGCCATGAGATCTGTAAAAACCTAAAAGTCAAGACACAGGCCTGGCGGGTGGGAGGAGGGGGCTGGAGGACTTGGGACAGGTCCTCACCTTCCGCCTCAGCTGCCACCACTCGGGGGCTGCCATCTCGGGTCAGCAGCATCAACACCATTTCACGGGCCAAGATCCGAACAGTGAAAATGACCTTTGTCATTGTGCTGGCCTACATTGCTTGCTGGGCTCCCTTCTTCAGTGTCCAGATGTGGTCGGTGTGGGACGAGAATGCCCCTGATGAAGGCAAGTGGGGTCTATGTGGGGGCAGTGAGGTGGGAGAGACGGGAAGAGAGGATGGGGGATTAGGTCAGGGTTACAATGCCTCCCAGGGCCGGGCAGGTGACAAACTAGTGGGGCAACGAAGGAAGATGGTGCCTGCTCCAAGTGAAAAGGGGCAGTTACGATTTCCATTCAGCCTACAGATGCCATGTCAGTATCTTTTATGTGAAAGTTCCAGCTTTAAAAATTTTGGTAACTAACAATTTTAAAATGCTATGTGGTACTAATGAAATATGACCATTAGCACATTTGGCCACCAACTACCAGTTTGCTAGATGGGCTTTAAAATCATAGAATGATAGCAATTTGTGGCCTATGAACTTGCTTTCTCAGCCTCATCCCTCCTGCACCTGGACATGCCTTTGAGCTCCTTCTCAACAGACACTTCCAGTTAATTAGGGTTGGCACATGAAAACCCTGAAATTTCCAGTTCAACCTCTTCATGTTACTAATGAGGAAACAGAGGCTCAGAGAGGAACTGTTACCAGCTGATGTAGTGAAGTCCCAGGTTCTTGGTGCCACGAACAAAGTATTGGATGTGACACACACAAATAGCAAAGTAGCAAAAGTTTATTAAGCACAGTAACACTCTCAGAGAGGGGAGAGCAGGCTGACCTCTGTGAAATGAGATCAGTGTCAGTTTGGTGTACTTTGGGCCTTTTTATATGTTTTTTTTTTTTTCTCTTCTCCGAGCTGCCTAATCGTTAACCAGCATCTGCCTTTTGATTGATAGGTGGGTTGCTTAGTTACTTTGGCCCTTTGTGCACTTGCACGTGACCATCATCTCATAATTTTAAGTGCATGCATGCTGTGCAGTACCTACGCATGAGCTTTAATGGGCTAATTCTCACATGGGGTCATTTTAGGGATACTTTTTCTCTTTAATACACATGCCCATCTCTGAGGAGCTGCCCCTTACTGGGTTGGTCTGGATCTAGCCAACCATGGGGGCTCTTGACTCACTTCGTGTAACTTTTGTTTTGGCTCAGCTTCTGCTTCTTATCTTGCCTCTTGCTCACCCTCCTCTTTATCCTGCTTCTGCTCCTACTCATTCTGCTTTTTATCCAACCTCTAGTTCCCTATGCTGTTTTCCTGCCTCAGAACCATGACTTGCCCCAGCCCTCACAGCTAGGGAGTGACAAAGTGAAGAATAAAGCCCAGGTCTTCTGTCTCCTTGTCTTTTTCCTCAACCCCATTAATAACTCTGATTTTAAAAGTGGTTCTAAAAGGAGGGAGACCTTTCTCCTGTGTGAAAAACAAAATGGGAACCTCTAAGAGGGCTGTGCTCCAGTTGGCACATGAGAGGCCTGGCCCTCATCATTTTTCTGGGGTGTGGTAGACAGCGTCCTCCTGAGCTTTAGACAGTGCCTGATGGTCTGGCCGCCCAGAGATGAACTTGTTCTCAGGAAGGCTGGAGCTGTGTCTAGGCAGCCTATGTGTTGGAGAGCAGTATTCAGAACAGCTGCTCCTGCTCCCCTAAGCAGGAGTGAGTCATGGGAACAAGTGCATGCTGACCTGTCTGGGTGGCTATGAAGAGGGGTGATTGTGCCCTGCAGTTCACCTCACAGTGTGCACAGCTCAGGACGTATAGTGGGTACCGCCTGCAAGTGTCCTAGGCAGGTCCTGCGCACAGGTTCCTCTGGAAGCTTCCTGAGAGTTCACTAAGCAGCAGTCTCAGGCCACCAATTCCCCTTCCTTTGTGTTGTTGTTTCTGTTCTCATTTTGCTCATCCCAGGACACGCTCAAGCCAAATGCTTTGCTTTTCTGGAGAGATGAAATAGAGGAGAGCCATTCATGAATTTAACACAACCATGCAAGAGACGTGCAAAAGTAACACCAAACTTCCTTCTTAATGCAATATCCCTTCTTAATCGCCCTTTTGACATCGTCTGGGCAAGAGACTATTTGCAGATTATCCTTTAAGCAATGAGAAATTCTAATTAATTCTAGCCAGCTGTAGGGACCTCCCTGCTCTAGCCAAGCACAGAATAGAAGGAAGGAGGGTTTCCTAGGCACAGGCACATTCAGCCCTTGTGCTACTGAGGAGTGGCCTTCTGTATTTTAAATTTGAGTCACTTGAGACTCATCAAGGTAAAATAACTGGTCCAAAATGCCACTGCTAGTGAGAGATAGAGCTTGGGCTTGAATTGAGGTCTTTATGGGCCAAGATTTATCCAGGTCATGGCTTTACTCCCAACATTTTGGCTTAGCCAGTGGCACCGGGGTGAGATGGTCATCTGCCTCTTTATTGAGGAGAAGATGGTGCTCCTGCCACTCAGCCAGTGCAGACTTTCCTGCTTGCCTGTGGTATCAACCATCATCATCAGCCTGTCCCTCAACACCTCAGCCCTCACTTGTGTAGAGTGATTCGCCACTTACCAAGGACCTCTCTGGGCAAGGAATGCATGGGACAGTGGCTTGTCCCAAAGGGTTGTCTTACAGACAGACAATGTGCTCCCAGAAAAATGAAAGCCCTTGAGGGAGAAATTCATTACTTTAAACTTGCTTTCCAGTACATGCAGTTCCCCTCCACTGCGAGCTGGCCTGTTGGCCCCCTGGCCCCAAGTCTTTGGTCAGAGCCTGCTTGTTTCCTTCTCCCTGCCCCTGTCCCCGACCATCAGCTGAGTTTCTGGCAGGCGGCAACGGAGGCCAGGACTGGGTGTGGTAGATTATCCTCAAGGGCTGGGAAGCGCAGCCTCCACTGCCTCTGGCACCTGCTCTGCAGCACCTCCTCTGTGGCACATCTCCAGCCCCTACCAAGGCCTGGCTCAGGTGAGCCAAACCAAACAGGCACTTCCTAAATGAAGGAACCTGTGGAACTCCTTTGTCCCTGGCTTAATCTGGACACTAAATGTGCATCGATAGAGGAGACAGGATGAATACTGTCCCCTCAGCCAAAGTCATTTCCCAAATCTTCCGCAACCTGTAGTTACACATTAACTAGGGAGCAGGCCAGAATCCAGGCAAAACGGAAGGAAGGCTGAGTTTGTTTTTGAGGCTTGTCCCTTGCGTTAGTCCATTTGCATTGTTATAAAGGAGTATCTGAAACTGAGAAATTTATGAAGAAAAGAGGTTTATTTTGGCTTACGGTTCTGCAGGCTGTACAAGTAGCATGGTGCCAGGCTGGGTGTGGTGGCTCATGCCTGTAATCCCAGCACTTTGCGAAGCTGAGGCAGGGGGATCAACTGATTCCAGGAGTTCAAAACCAGCCTGGGAAACAGTGAGACCTCATCTCTACTAAATATAAAAAGAATTAGCCAGGCATGGTGGCACACTGGTTCACCCCTGTGGTCCCATTTACTGAGGAGGCTGAGGTAGAAGGATTGCTTGAGCACAGGAGGT
The DNA here is from genome assembly GCF_009828535.3 of Hylobates moloch. Classification (NCBI taxonomy): domain Eukaryota; kingdom Metazoa; phylum Chordata; class Mammalia; order Primates; family Hylobatidae; genus Hylobates; species Hylobates moloch. The sequence goes on from NW_026652293.1 coordinate 7,729,784, forward strand.
CAGGGCTGCAGTGAGCCATAATCACACACTGCACTCCAGCCTGAGGGTCAGAGTGAGACCCTGTCTCAAAAAGAAAATTAAAAAGAAGCATAGTGCCAGCATCCGCTTCTAGCGAGGGCCTCAGGAAGCTTCCAATCATGGCAGAAGGTGAAGGGGGAAGCCAGCGTATCACATGGTGAGAAAGGACAAGAGAGAGAAGGGAGAGGTCCCAGACTCTTTCAAACAACCAGATCTCATGTGAACTAACTGAGCGAGAACTCACTGTTACCAAGGGAATGGCATTAAGCCATCTATGAGGGATCCACCCCTGTGATCCAATCACCTCCCATCAGGCCCACGTCCAACACTGGGGGCTACATTTCAACATGAGATTTGGAGGGCACAAACATCCAAACTCTCTCTCTCTCTCTCTTTTTTTTTTCTTAAGATGGAGTCTTGCTCATGTTGCCCAGGCCGGAGTGCAATGGCGCGATCTCAGCTCACTGCAATCTCTGCCTCTTGGGTTCAAGCGATTCTCCTGCCTCAGCCTCCCAAGTAGCTGGGACTACAGGTGCGCATCACCACACCTGGCTAATTTTCTGTATTTTTAGTAGAGACAGGGTTTCACCATATTGGCCAGGCTGGTCTTGAACTCCTGACCTCAGGTGATCCATCTGCCTTGACCTCCCAAAGTGTTGGGATTACAGGCATGAGCCACTGTGCCCAGCCGACATCCAAACCATATCATCCCTTTTCCACTTCCAGGTGCTTGCCACTCTACTTTCACTTCTCTCCCCTGAACCAGTCCATCCAGGCCCAGATACCTTCAGCTTCCTGCTCCTATGACTCATGTCCTCTATCAAATGTTCTCGGCCTATGTCTTCCCTTCTCTTGAGCCATGAGTTGCCACATCCATGAGCATGCCCCTGGGACACATGCACAAAGAGCCTGTGCATCTGAAGCTTTCACAGTGCTTTGCAGAGTGGGCACTTGAGCTTTGCCTTTTATTTTACTGGTTGAAGTTCTGGTGGAGTATAGCATCTCTACCTTACAGCTGAAAGACTTCGAGTTGCAGCTCTTACTAACTGCTCTATAAAAACTAGAAAGCTTACTTCTAAGGTTCCTTCCAGTTCTGAAATTGCTTTCAATGATTCTACAACCTCCACTGAAGAGTGAGGTGACTCAGTATGCCACCTATGCCATGGCTATAACCATGACAGATCCAGCAGGAGGCCAAAGCTCATCCTAGCAGCTTTCCTGTTGCCATGAGGGTTTCACTTAGTCTTTAGAAAGAAGATTTTGTCTGGAAGGAATCTTATAGCCTTGGCATCCTCATATTTTGACTGCCCAAGAGAGAAAATAGTTTTTCCCTGCAGAAAGGTGCATTTCCTAGGCACAATCTAAGAACACAGAACAAGTTCTGGTCTGGAGAGGGATGCTTGGAGGCCCAGTACATAAAAGCTGCCCCCTCGGCTGTAGGGGGCAATGATGGCATAGGTGTCAATAGGGCAGTCAGGCTCCATTGATTGCCCCATCAGGTCCCCAGCATAGGGTCAGGCAGAGTTGATGGTCACACACTCAATGACTGAATGTAGAATGAGTGGGCCTGCCCCTGAGGGATAGAAGGGGACAGAGTCCAGGAAGCCATGTGAATCCATGATCTATAATGTAAGTGGGGATGGAGACGGACGGGGCCTGAGCTTGGTTATTTTCCCTGCCTGTTTTACAGAAGTTGTCTCATTCTAGATCTACATCCATTAGGGGGCTCAAGGTCTAGGTTTTGGAACAAAGTCAGTTTCTCCTATCTGGGCTGATCCTATCCCTGACAGCATTCCTTCTTCTCAATTTAACTTGAAGCAAACCTCAGCTCCTACCTTCACCCTGCAGTTACAGAACAAAAACAAACAAACAAAATCAGCATGGTAAGACGCTGGAGCCAGGAGTCCCAGGTTCAAGTCTCAGCTGTGTGTGTCTCTCTAATTATAGGACCCTGAGTGACTCCTTTCTCCTCTCTAGGACTCAGTTTCCTCATCTGTTCCTCATCTGTGGGGCCTGGATGCTCTCCCAGGTCCCTTCGAGCTGCCATTCTGAGGCTTCTCATGCTTCTCTCTTGGTAGATTCCACCAATGTGGCTTTCACCATCTCTATGCTTTTGGGCAACCTCAACAGCTGCTGCAACCCCTGGATCTACATGGGCTTCAACAGCCACCTGTTACCGCGGCCCCTGCGTCACCTTGCCTGCTGTGGGGGTCCCCAGCCCAGGATGCGCCGGCGGCTCTCCGACGGCAGCCTCTCGAGCCGCCACACCACGCTGCTGACCCGCTCCAGCTGCCCGGCCACCCTCCGCCTCAGCCTCAGCCTAACCCTCAGTGGGAGGCCCAGGCCTGAAGAGTCACCAAGGGAGTTGGAGCTGGCAGATGGGGAAGGCACTGCTGAGACCATCATCTTTTAGGAAAGACTCTCTGGGGTCTGGTACTGCCCCCAGGACTAGTGGAGGTTCTCTGCCCACCTCGGGCACTGGACATGAGAGCTGGGAGGGTAAGGGTGGGAGTTAGAGGAGCCCTGTCTGAAGCGGAGTGAAAAGGCCAGAATGGGCCCTCTACCCTGGTGTCACAGCTGCCCCTAGTGTGAGGGCTGCCTCATGAGCTCCCAATCTCAGACACTGGCAGTTAGGGAGAATCAAACTGCCTGTCTCCCTGGTCCTGCCATATTCACAGGGTGTCCATGCACACATGGTGTCCCAGATCTAGGCAGGCCTAGGATGGTGCTGTCTAGGGGTCCATGGGTGGCAGGAATTCAGAGGCTGGCCTTGTGCCCTGGCTACCTGTCTCCATTCGAACCTGACTGGCATATCTCAGCCTAATCAGGAGAGGGGAGAAGTGAAAAACTGTGAGGAGGACTCTATTTGGATCCTGGATTTCTTTTGTTGTTGTTGTTGTTGTTGTTAGAGAGAAAATTGTTTCATGAAGAAAAGTGAATGGGTATGTAGGGATTACCCTGCTGTGCCCAGCTGTCTGTTGAAGGGAGATGGTCTGATGGAGATGCAGGATTCGGTACAGTACCTGGTACCTAGCAGGAACTCTGCAAATGCCAGTTCCTCTTCTCCTCATGCCACCCCCCATGACAGCGTGGATGACAGAGGAAAGTGTTGTGTATTCTCTGTGGTCTGGTCCACTGTGAGTGTGGGTGGGAAGAAAGAGGGAGAGAAGGAGAAGATGAAAATGGTCATCACAAAATTAACAGCAAGAATAAGCCTCAAGGGCAGCAGGGACTTGTGGCCCTCCCTCCTTTCCCCAACCCACCCCCCAGGGAATCCAGCCTGCTCTTTCCCGGGGGGCTACACAGAGGAGACCTCCTTTGAGAAAAGGTGACATCGTCATGGCTCTGGACACCCTCCAGGCTCTTCAGAGCTTCCACCATGAACCATATGGATGCTGTGATCCAGTTAGGAGCCCGGGTTTGAATCTCAGCTCTGCCTTCAGTATCTGTGTGACCTTGGGTGAGTCACCATCCCTTTCCAGGACCCAGTCTCCTCACCTGTATAATAGGTGAGATGATCTCTAAGCTCCAACCTTCCATGACTCTGCAATACTGGAAATGGTGTTACAGAGAAACACAAAGGATATTGTAACCAACAGGGTCTAGAAGAGTTGTTGGATTTTAATGACAATGACATTGATATACTCTTTGACTCAATTCTGGTGACGGCGGGTCCCACCATGGCCATACTGTCCACTTTTGTCCTCATCTGGGTTGCTGAATCCTCCTCCAAGGCTGGGAGAGGCTGCAGGCCAAGGTAGACGGAGGTAGAGGAAAAGCATGGCACATGCTCATTATCTCCAGGGGACTTTTGTCATGGCATAGCTTCCCCACCTCAATTCTGATTCCAATTGAAGAGAGAGCCTTGCTGGTAGAAAAGACATCAGCTGAAACATCAGGAGAGCTGCATCCTGGTTCTGCCACCACTAATGACACACATCAATAAAATGCTGGCCAGTCCTTGCTAGCTTGGTTCTGAGAATCAAATAGGACTGTGGATATAAAAGTCATTTGTAAAGTCATGAGCTCTATACTAATGTAAGGAATTACTAATCTAATTAAGAGCTCCTGAGGGAAGCTCTAGGGAACACTTTCAGTCTCTACCCCGACTCCCAGGGAAACTTTGAGGAATGACTGTGGCTTTGCGGATGTACTTCTTTAAGAGGCCACTCAGCTCTAAGAAGCCTCCTGAGGCTTTCTAAAAAGAAAAGAGCCTTGCTGAATGTTGTGAGTGAGCAAAGAGTCCCAGTCCTTCAGTGCTAGAGAACTGGAGAGTGAGATCCTAATAGGACCAAGGCTCAGGCAGATAGGAGGACCCACAGTCTCCCTCTCACTGAGTTCTGTTGCCCGTATCAGCCCCTGACATCCAACACTTCTTCCCTGTCTATCTGCCCTGGTGAAGTGGGCTTAGAAGCCTCCCATGCCAGCCAGAGCTGTTGAGTCTGCTCCTTCCCCTGCTTACATAAGTGGCCTCCCCACCCCCTTGCCCCATCTTTAGACCACAGTTTCTGAACCTAATGCCTAGAGTTGGTAAATCTTTGTTCTTCATGATGACTGGGAGGTAGAAGGAACACCAGCTGTGTGCCCCAAAGACCTGGGTTTGCATCTTGGTCTCACCCCTTTTCTACCTGTATCAACTTAAGCAAGTTATCCAATCTCCCTGAGCAATGCTTTCTTCATTTATTAAATAGAAATAGCAATGCCCACTTTGTTGGGAGGGATTTGTAAGACTGTAGAATAGAGATAGAGCACTCAACAGATGTTAGAGAGGGGAACAATGGCCTGGCTCCAGATTGCATCTGGTAGATGGCCTCCAGGGTCCTGACCCAGGAGAGTCTACAGTTCAAAGAGGAAAAGAGGAGACGGACCTGAGATCAAGGCTGACTAAAGCAACTTTCTTGTCTACCCTTTGCCTTCTATAGATCCCCTCTTACCGCTATGGTATTTTCTGTTTTGCATTGCACAAGAATAATTTACTTGGGGTGGTGGCTTTGGAGCCCTCGTTGTTCCTCCCATGGAAAGGCTACACTTGATCTTTTCCAGAAAGCTGGTTCTGTCCCGTGATATGGCCAGTGAGGAGCGACTGCACACTGGCTGAGGGCCTCGGGAACCCATTCCAGGAAGCTCCTGAAGGAAATGGTGGTTCTCATCTGATCTATGAGTGAAAGTTCTGCAGGACCTGTAGGAGGCTCTCCTGGACAGTCTGGGCCAGTGCAAGAGCCTTGGACAGGGTTCAAGGAGGAGGGGCCCTGTGGAAGCAAGAAGGAGGCCCTGTGATCTCTGGGGTGAATCCCATTTCTGACGGCTAACCCCAGGAGAAACTGAACAATGCCGTCTCTGGCTGGGCACTTGTGTAAATTGTTTATGCCACCCTGTGACTGTGAATGACAGTACTTTAGTCCCTTAAAACCTATGTACAAGCAAGACATGAGGGGCAGACGGGACAGAGAGGAGGGCAGGAGGGGTTCATCGGTTGACTACGGGGATTTCTCAGAATCCTTTCTTATGTTGTTTGGTACAGGCCAGTACTTTCCCAGATAATGTGTCTGTGTTTTGTATGTAAATAGATCTTTTATCTACTACAGGGCTATAGATTCAGCCCAGGCTGTAGCAGTTCATTCCTGGGTCAGAAACCCAGGTTGAAATTCACCAATAAAAAGATTTAATATCCAGGAAATTCCTATGCATCTTTAGTTTTCTAGGGGCAATGATAATTGGATGTGCAAGATAAAATTAAAGTTTGTCTTGAATGAAGGGGTGAGGTTGTTGGGGAAAGGGGCCGCCACCCTGCATCCAGTTTAAGTGGGAAAAGCAGAGTGTCTTCGAGTTTGCCACAGGGCCACAAGGTGGCAGTGTGGAGCCAAAAGTGGGCCTGGCCTCCGCTGGGCTTGACTTGGCAGCTCCTGCCTAAGAATCAGGGTAAGGCCCTTTCTCTAACCAAATATTGCTGAGATCCAGTGCACATTCTTTAACTCTACTGGAGGATATGAAGCAGTAGTGACTCACAGGGAAGGCTAGGAAAGTCACCCAGCCTCTTAGCTTGTGAGTCCTCAACTTCCAAAGAGTCTTGGTCCCTCACTTGACCCGGTTCTCCTGAGATACCTGGACACACACTGGATTCTCTCTAAACCCACAGAGATTTGGCAAGGCAAAGAACAAGCGGTTTCTACTGCAAGGTGAGGAAATGTGTATAGGAATTCCTGCCCAAAAGGCAGCAAGACACATGAGTCAGTGTTTGAGGGCCCTAGTAGGACCTCAAAAAGCCACATGAGCTATAGTTACTTTACGGGTTCTGGTTTAGAATCTGGGGGCATGGGTTAGGAGGCTTCTTTGAGAGTGCCTTGGAGCCCAGCAATCTGTCCCAATTCCAGAAGCAAAGAAACCCACTGATGTTGAGCGTAAAATACCTCCTCTCCCTAGCACGTGTTGGTGGCTAATAAGATGCTCGTGGAATTTTGCTGCAGTTCCCATGGTGAGCATTTGGATGCTTGCTCCTTTAGAATAAGAATTAATTGAAAACAGGTCACATTTATTATGGTCTACTGTGGTTTATATTCCTAGGTCATTGTTGGCATGTAATCCACCATCTACTGGTTGCCAATAGCAAATCAGTTTTTCTGTGTCTTATTATCAGATAATTTTGGAAAAATCTTTGTCCAGTCCACGTCCATGGAGAAACCCAGTGTGAAACAGTATGATTGTTCCTGGGAGGTACCAATGACATATAACGTGGGAGAATGTGACTTCACTGAACTGGAAGCTATGCTCCTCAAAGGGTGGTTACTCATACAGGTGACTATTTGTACTGATTTAGACAGTTCACACTTGAAGCTCATGGAAATATGACAAACAAAAGGCCATTTTATTTCTATGTGGCTTGCAATGACTTTGAGGATTAGTTCAATTTGTTAGCTGGCCCTAATCATTAGCTTATTGGCTCAAACTCCTCAGGAGGTGACATCAGCCTTTCTCTGTACTTATGAGGGCATCTGAACAGTCATGTGCACTATTGAAGTTCTAAGCTCTGTAAGTCACTTGGTAGAGTCACACGTTTAAATCTACTGTTAAATCTAACTGTTAAATCTAACAGCATTCTCCAAGAATGCCTTCACTTTATAAGCAATCAGGGTGGGTTCTAATGTTAACTTCCAATGATATATTCACTATTGAATGCCATATTTCTGAAGCAGAGTTTATTACAGAGCTTAATCAGATGGTCTACAATCATTCTACAGCCTCTGGTCTCTGGTCCCCCTGACGTCAACTCCCTGCGCCAGAGTATCACAGCAGCCTCTGAGCCCAGACACAAACAGTTCTCCAGACAGTGCCACTCAGGGCCGCCCCTCAGGCATTTATTGAGAGCCTGCAGCAGGTCAGATCTGTTCCTTTTCCTTCTGCCTTTTCTCCCATCAGTTGATTTTCCACCGTTTTTTTCTTTTTCTTTTTTTTTTTTTTTTTTGAGATGGAGTCTCACTCTGTCCCCAGGCTGGAGTGCAGTGGCACGATCTCGGCTCACTACAAGCTCCGTCTCCCGGGTTCACACCATTCTCCTGCCTCAGCCTCCCAAGTAGCTGGGACTACAGGTGCCCGCCACCACGCCTGGCTAATTTTTTGTATTTTTAGTAGCGACGGGGTTTCACCATGTTAGCCAGGATGGTCTTGATATCCTGACCTTGTGATCCGCCCACCTCGGCCTCCCAAAGTGCTGGGATTATAGGCGTGAGCCACCACGCCCAGCCTCCACCCTTTTTTTCTAAACCGAGGTCAGAAATCACCTCTTTCTGGGATGTTTTTTCTGATTAAGCCTGGCTGATTCTAACATCCTATTCCCCGGATCTGTGTAAATACTGATAGGCTCTGGTTTCATTGCTCTGTGTTCATTGTTTGTTACATGTTGTTTTGTACATGTTCTCTGGCTCTTTCCTGTCCCCACAATTAGGTCATAGATGCCTTGACCCCACCCAATCTTCTTTTTGTTGATCTCTCCTCTCAACACCCAAGGCCTGTTCCAGAATTCTGTGGAAAGCAGGCAGTCTGTTTACTCTCATCCCCTCTCCTGGTGGGAACTGTCTCAGCAGTGTCCCTGCAGTGTCTCTTGGGTGCAGTGTAACTTGTCTGAATCTCTTCAGTACACGCTTGCATTTTTTTCTTTTCTTTTTTTTTTTTTTTTTTTTTGAGATGGAGTCTTGCTCTGTCGCCCAGGCTGGAGTACAATGGCACGTCTCGGCTCACTGCAACCTCTGCCTCCCGGTTTAAGCCATTCTTCTGCCTCAGACTCCTGAGTAGCTGGGATTACAGGCGTGCACCACCACAATCAGCTAATTTTTGTATTTTTAGTAGAAATGGGGTTTCATCATGCTGGTCAGGGGCTGGTCTCGAACTCCTGACCTGAAATGATCCAACCGCCTTGGCCTCCCAAAGTACTGGAATTATAGGCGTGAGCCACTGCGCCTGGCATTTTTTTCCCCCTTTTTTTAAGAGATCAGGCCGGGTGCAGTGGTTCATGCCTGTAATCCCAGTGCTTTGGGATGCCGAGGTAGGGGGATCTCTTGAGGTCAGGAGTTCAAGAGCAGCCTGGGCAACATAGTGAAACCCTCTCTACAAAACAATTTTTAAAATTAACTGGGCATCATGGCATGCACCTGTAGTCCCAGCTACTTGAGAGGCTTTGGCAGGAGGATCACTTGAGCCCAGGAATTTGAGGTTACACTGAGTCATGATCATACTCCTGCACTCCAGTTTGAGTGACAGAGACCCTGTCTCTAAAAGTAAATAATTAAATAATAAGTAGAAGAAATCAATAAGAAGTAGAGTTTCACTTCTTGATGGGACAATGTTGCTGTTATTATTTTTGGTATTTATTCCTCATTCTGCCTGTCAAATAGTAGACTCTGTTGTGCCCCATTAGGAAAAGATTTGTAAGGAGAGGAATGACAATGGTAGCTAAAAGGTGAAGAGACAAACAAACCAGCAACATTTTCCAACCCCAGAAACCCAAACCAGAATCATCGCCTTAGATCATCTTGGGGAAGAAGAACTCAGGAGGAGGAAAGCCTGCCTGCTGCTCTCAGCACCAGGGCTGGGAGGGTCATCCACAGCCAGCAAATGGAGCACAGTTAATAAATCTCAGGTGTCTAAGACCAGAATGCCACTGATCTTGGGTTTGAATTTGGCTAGGAGTAAACCTAGGGTTTCAATTTTGGGGGCATGTTTGTTTAGCTATTATGAGCAAAATTTGTTTTTACTTCATGTCTTAAATTAGCTGTTGGAAAAAAATATTTCTCTAGTCACTGGTTACTCATGTTATCAAATTTTTTTTTTTTTTGAGATGGAGTCTCGCTCTGTCGCCCAGGCTGGAGTGCAGTGGCGCAATCTTGGCTCACTGCGAGCTCCGCCTCCCAGGTTCATGCCGTTCTCCTGCCTCAGCCTCTCCGAGTAGCTGAGACTATAGGCGCCCGCCACCATGCCCGGCTAAGTTTTTTGTATTTTTAGTAGAGACGGGGTTTCACCATGGTCTCGATCTCCTGACCTCGTGATCTGCCCGCCTCAGCCTCCCAAAGTGCTGGGATTACAAGCGTGAGCCACCGCGCCTGGCTCATGTTATCAATTTTAAAGCATTTTAATTCTCTGGTTTTCTAGGGCTAGGATATCTGAAAAGGATGACAAATTATTCCTCATTTCTATTTTTTTTTTTTTTTTTTTTTTTTTTTTGAGACAGAGTCTTCCTCTGTCACCCAGGCTGGAGTGCGGTGCCACGATCTTGGCTCACTCAGCCTCCAGCTCCCGGGTTCAAGTGATTCTCCTGCCTCAGCCTCCCAAGTAGCTGGGATTACAGGTGCCCACCAGCATGCCCAGCACATTTTTGTATTTTTAGTAGAGACGGGGTTTCACCACGTTGGCCAGTTTGGTCTCAAACTCCTAACCTCAAGTGATCCACCTGCTTCAGCCTCCCAAAGTGCTGAGATTACAGGCATTGCACCACCATGCTTGGCTCCAATTTTTCATAGTTCTTGTTTTTGTTAACTGTTTTATCACACTGATTAGAACTTCTAGAACAATGTTAGATAACAAAGGAAATGGCAGGCTTGTGGACATTCTTACTTTGTTTCTGACTTAATAGGACTCTTTCTAGGAGCTTACAGTTAAATATCATGTAATCTCCTGATTTGAGATAAATCATTCTTAATTGAGTTAGGAAGCGTCCCTGTATTCCTAATTGTTTTTTTTTTTAAAAAAAAAAAAAAAAACAGGAATGAATCTTGAATTATATTAGATTGAGCTTTGGGAGATTTTTCTCGGAATAAGAGATTATGATGCTGGTTGATATCTACCAAAATTCCGTTTGTCATTTTTGGCTTATAAGAAACAGCAGATTCAAAGGTTGATTGATGGTGGGCTTTGTAAATGCACTATTTGAAGTTCTGAGGACAGAAGAGGATTACTCAGCAAAACACATCACTGAAAACAAGGAAAACTGCAGGGTTAGGCAACAGGAAAAGAGGAACTGGTAGTGGTTGTTATTTTATTTAAAACTTTTAAAGAAGTTGTTTATTGCCAATAATTAAAGAGCTCAAAGGGAAGTCATTTAACCATGAGATTGCCAAATAGAACTCTACAACAGCTGATTAAACCTTTTTAAAATTTTCCCTGGGGAGAGACTTCACCACTATCTCTGCTGATGGACTCCATGGTTCTCACACTTTACCTGAAAGTTCTTCCTGACATCTGCTCGGAATCTTTCTTGCCGGGGTACAGGCCTGTTTTCCCACCCAAGCCTTGTTTTTGTTTTTGAGGAATGAACAGCCTTTTTGGGTACAGACCAGGAGTCCATGGGTCTTGAGGACCTCTGTGTACTTGTCAATTTTCTTCTCCACATTCTTTTTGGCCTGTCTCCATAGACTTGTGAGCCCCATGCCTTGTTTAAGGGGGAAAAATGGCATTTCCCTACAAATTAAATGTAAGAATCCGTAGAGAACTGGACTCCATTAAAAATATTTAGAATTCACATGGCCACTTGATCGTATTCCACTGGCTCAGACAGAGCAGGGTTGACAAAATACCAGAAATTGGGCTTGTGGCTTTCTGGATTAACATTGACATAATCTGTAATTTCCTTTATGTTCTCATAGTCCAGGGCAGAGTCATTTTTTAGTTCTCCAGGGGCCGAAAAGATGACTCGTGTGTAATCCACATCCTCGGTGGCCTTAGGAGAAAAGCAGAGACATGTGGGTCAAGATCCCTACCATGTTTGGGGGAAATAAGACCCCAGGACTGAACTCTTACTCAAAGAGGTTCGCCCATGGCTTGGTGGGGAAGATCTAGGTCCAAGTAGCTGTGTCTGAGAGCAGTCCAGGGCAATGAGGAAGATTACCAGTGACTTTGTTCCACCTGTCTGCAGGGAATGGGATTACAGACGAGCAGGTGGAGGCAACAGAAGATGCTGAGACTCAATTCAAGTGAGATCATGACTCAGAGCAGACTTTAGCCCAATGACTGTGGTATGTGGAGAAGAGGGTTTCCTATTAGCACTTTAATTTTTACAGTCTGTTCAGACCCACTTTGTTTGGGTGATCCATGCCGATATGGGTTATGGGTGGAAGCCTGACCCCCCTCACCTGAGGATGTTGTGATGACTCAAGAAACCCTCTTTTCTTGCTCCCATTCCATAGCTGGGGTAACCTGAGTTTTCAGCGTTTTACAGCAGGGATCCCCAGACTGCATATGTTCGTCTGAGATCACTAGGCACATCCATTACCTGGCAGGCAGGAGGCAAACTGCAGGAGCTGTCCGAGCTATCCGAGGATGTGTCACTGTCATCTGGGGAGAAATAGAAACGGTTCCTCTTCCAAAGCAAGCCAGAGGGTGTTAAGAGAGGTTAGAGACAATGGAAGGGAGAATTGTCTTATTATCAGATAAAGACAGAGGCAGAGCCAGCAACAAAAAGGGGGGGGGGGGTAGGGAAGAGAGATACAGAGACCCCAAAAGAGGAAGAAGGAGAAACAGAATAGGGGAAGAGTGGGGGGAGAGAAAGTCTCCAAAAATAGGCAGGGACATGTCCAAGAGGCCAGGCACTGCTGCTTCATTCAACTCCATCTAAAACTAATGTTAAAAAATACACTAGGTTCACTGTGTTTGGAAAGGGCTGTCCTCCAGAAAGAAAAGTCAGGAGGAACATGCTGGGACAACGTGACCCAATGCAAACAGCTCTGGCCTCAGAAGTTACACCTTCTAGTCCAAAGCTGTCACTAAATCTAGGCAGTTCACATCTCTTTTTGTGCCCTGGTTTTTGTCACCCCCAAGACAAGAGGGTTGAGCAAGAGTCTCTGAGGTCCCTGCCAGCTAAACAATCTCTGATTCTAGCCAGGCTCTGGTGAAGCTTTGGGGCCAGGGGTTAGGGTAAGGCCAGTGCCTCTCCAATTCTGCTGAAACATGCATATGAGCAGCACCCTCAGGTCCCCACAGGAAGGCACTGAGGCCATGTCTCAACTGAAAAGATAAAATCAGGACAGAGCAAATTCAAACCAATCAAGAGATAAACCAGTGGAACAAGTGCAATCTCTGGTGAGTGAGCCCCTATCAGGGAGTTGCCTTGTTGCCAAAGCAGCCATTTCCACTGTGAATAGTGATGACCTATTGGCTCACTTGCAGGAAGGTGATATAGATTTGAACCAGCAGCAAGATTCACATTTATACACTCAGATACCCATGCAGATCTAAGACCATGAAGAAGGGTCCCTCTAGGGACTGTGGAGGAGACAGCTACGGAGCCAGCCAATAACACTGACACAGCAGCAGCCACGGTGGAGGCAGGCAGAGGCAGGTGAAATTTTAACTCCACCATTAGCTGATCAATCCGAAGAAAAGATGCCATGGCTTTACAGAGAGAAGAGCAGGGACATTTCCCAAGCCTCCTGCAATCATTTGCACACGACTAAACCCGGGAAAGAACTTAGACCCACACAAACTCAGAAGGATCTTCCCCACGAAATAGAATAAAACACCTTTCTGAAAAAAAGTAGGCTGGCAAGGCCTGTCCTGATGTGGCTGTGAGGAATCCTCAGGCCAGAGGTTTGGGCCCACGGGGTTGCTGCAGGGAGGTCCTGGGTGTCCAGAGAGAGCAAAGTAAGTCCCTAGGCAAATTCTCCCCCCAACCCCTTACTCACGCCTGTAAAGGGGATCAGAAATTGGGATGTCTCTCTCTGTCTGAGTCTCCTTCATCTCTTTGACAGCAGGTGGATGATGGTGGGCAGGGCTGGGCCTGGGGACCTGGAGCCTGGCTGCTTTCAGTATCTGTTCACTCTGGTGGGCTAAATGGGAGAGGGCAGGCATCAAAAGTGGAAGCTGGCCAGGCGCAGTAGCTCATGCCTGTAATCCCAGCAATTTGGGAGGCCGAGATGGATGGATCACTTGAGGTCAGAAGTTTGAGACCAGCCTGGTCAACATGGTTAAACCCCGTCTCTACAAAAATGCAAAAATTAGCTGGGCGTGGTGATGCGTGCCTGTAATATCAGCTACTAGGGAGACTGAGGCAAGAGAATTGCTTGAACCTGGGAGGCAGAGGTTGCAGTGAGCCGAGACTGTGACACTGCACTCAAGCCTGGAGGACAGAGTGAGACTCTATCTCAAAAAAAAAAAAAAAAAAAAAAGTGGAAGCTGCCTGGGTTAAGCTCGTCAGCTCTTGAGTCAGTGCCTGTTGAACACTGCCCTCAGTAAAGCACACTTTTCGGAAAGATCCCTTCAAACCTCAGCACTGCTGTGCTCAAAACCCTACCGGGGTTCCGCGCGTCACTTGGAAAAAGCCAAGTCCCAGCCTCCGAGGCCTCACTCCTCCCTCCTCTCTGGCTTTCTCCGGCTTCTCTCTGCCTGCTCCAGCTGCCCAGCCTCTTTGCTCTTGCTAGTGTGTGCCTAACACGTTCCTCCTTCAGGCCTTTGCAGGCAGAGTTCACGCCTCACTCCCTGCAAGTTTATACTCAAAGGTTAGCCTTTTGGGGATGCCAGCCATCCACCAAGCTGTATCAACTCCCTTGCTCCATTTTTCCTCCCTAGCACTTACCATAATCTAGCATATACGTGTTTTACTTGTTTATCTTGTTTGTTGTCACATGGAATGAAAGATTCTGAGGGTAGGAATTTTTGTTTTGTTCCCTGTTGTATAGCCTAGGCCCAAAGAGTGTCTTAGATGCTCAAGAAATACCTGTTGAATGAACGAATGAATAAATGAATGAATGAAGGTAGACTTAACTAGAAAGACCCTCAAAACATCATCTTGCCCCATCCTTTCTCTTAGCACAACCAAAGCAGCATTGTTTTATTTTCCCTAATTGAAATGCCTTTCTAGGACCGAGCTTCACTACATTCTATTGTTTATCAGTTCAAGAATTTAAACTAATCTCTAAGTCCAAACATATTTCCTTCTGTTGTAATTCAAGGACATTTCTTCATATTCAGTCCTTTAACATTGATGAAGAAAATTAATTAGACCAGATTACACGAGCACTTCCTCATAGGCCTTGCAAAAGCTGTGTCTAGGCAGAAGGTCTGGGTAGTAGACGGATGTGGACGGCCACTTCCAGCCAGAAATAGTTGGTTAAAAGGTGAGGTCAGAGTGGGGATTACCCAGTTACAGTTACTGGGGGGAGGGCGAGCGGTGGGAAGGGATTTGGCTGGTGGGTCCTCTGGTAGGTTTTTGAGTGACGTTTAGGAACTCCAAAGGGGTCTTCTCCTGCTGGAGGCTCGAGAATGGTTTCTGAGAGTGACTAGGAGAGAAGAGGATGCTGAGCCAGTTACCCATGTGCCTGCTGAGCAGGTAGTTGATGGCAGTGAAGAAGCAGGCCTGCAGGAAGAGGGACACCACCGCAATCACTAAGCCATGCCACACCTCCATGACTCTGTTGGGAAAGAAAAAGGGGCAAAGTCAGAGACTGCAAGGATGTGAATACAATTGCAGACCTATCCCTGTCCTGGCTGGAGGCAGACATCTGGCATTGCTGCGTGTCCCAGGGTAGGTCCCTTTGCCTCTCTGGACAATAAGGCTGGGGCAGCCAGGAAGAGTGCTATGTGTGCTTGGAAGCCAGCTACACCAGTCAGCTTGGTGGGAACCTTGCTCCTGCTCTTCTTGGGCCACTCACTCTGTCAGCATGATGAGCTCCTTGCTGATAAGTTGGGGCTCAGGCACTTTCAGGAACCACCCTGGCACCTCGTCTCTCAGTAGCGCCACTGGCAGGGTGCTGGAGATCTGCAAGAGGTAAAGAGCTGGTCAGGACTCCAGGGCTCTTTATACAAATTTCCCTTGGGCAAACTCAGCTACTTGAGGATCAGTTGTGACACATGCCCAGTTTATTCATCATGCTTGCTTCAGTCCCCACTTTCCTACATGATACATTCTAGACACTTCTCCTAAAGAACCTTGATGCGTAAAGTGCACTTAACATTTTCACTCCCAAAGATTTCTGTTTAGTTGGGTTTATAAAAGTGGATTCAGGATCCAGATAAGAGTTCCTTGTTTGGTATAGATTCAGCATGTGAAAGGGGTAGGTGGGGAGTGAAAAGCAGTAATGTTCTACATTGGAGAATTCCCCTTCCTGTTTGTGCTGGAGCCCTCTCTCCATTCATCCATGCATCCAGTGCCAAGAAGCGCCACAGGTCACCTTGTTACCAGCAGGGCTTATGGATTCTTTCTGTAGGAGAGCTGTGACTTAGTTGCTGGTAAGGAGGGCCGCAGGGAGGCAGGAGGGAGGGACCCTGGGGACTGACCCAGACAGGGAGCGAGAAAAGACTCCAGGAAATTATCTGACTCTCACCTCCTCGGAGTCCTTAGACAAATGGATAGAAAAATCCGATATTGCCCAATGATCAGCAAACTCCACACTGAAAGCTCAGTCAAAAGTGACTTGGGCCAGGTAGGATGGCTTGCCCCTGGGAGTAGCTGGGATTTCAGGTATGCACCACCACGCCCTGATAATTTTGTATTTTTAGTAGAGACAGGGTTTCTCCATGTTGGTCAGGCTGGTCTCAAACTCCTGACCTCAGGTGATCCGCCCACCTTGGCCTCCCAAAGTGCTGGGATTACAGGCGTGAGCCACCGCGCCCAGCCAAAATTACCCCAAATCTTATTCCATATCCTTCCAGAAAATTTTCTAAATATTTTCATGAATATAAGTGCATGTATATATGCAAATAATGTGTGTACACAGAGACAATGTCTTTAAAACATGGAATCATACAGATTGTTAGCTTTTTTTTTCCTCTTAATATATCGTAAACATGTTTTTGGTCAGAAAAACCTCCATTAAAATGCTCCAACCAGGCGATCCACAGGCCACATTTGACACCTAATTTTTGTCTGATGAAGTGCTTTAGTGATTTGAATTTGTATGCCCCTAAAATGGGACATGATTTCTTCACTTCCTGACTAATCCCTAAAGGCATTTGAGTTTGCCACCTTTGAGTTTTACAGTATCATTTCGAATTCCTACCATTGCCCTTGATCAGTGTTTCTCGGCAGTATCTGACATTTGGAGCCAGACAAGTCCTTATTGTCTAAAATTGTCTTGCAGACGGCAGGTTGTGGAGGCTCCTGAAAGCCCCCCAGTGTAACAGGCCAATGGAATGGCCAAAAGGACCCCAAATGACCCCACACATTTCCAAAGGCCCCCTGAGGTAGGAGGGTTTGCTCCCAGTTGAGAATCACTGAATTTGATATATGTTCCATTATTTTAAGATAAATGCCTTATTTTGGCCCTTTGTACAAAACTAGATTGCCTACACCATCTTCCACATTTTAATATATTCTGAGCATATACTCAGAGCATATACTTTGGGACAGCGAGGTGGAAGTATCACCGAGGCTGGGAGTTTGAGAAGAGCCTGGTGACAGAGTTAGACCCTGTCTCCCTTACTAGCCAAATGACACACAGCAGCTCGTCCAAATGAAAACAGTAAGTAGTATGGACATCCAACATTCTTAAATACTAATTTCAGTTCAGTTCCCTTCTAGATGTTAATTATTGAATTCAGTGTCTCAGTTTAATAATTTCAGTATCTATAAAGTGAGAATAATAATAGTTTCCTACCTCACAGAGCTCTTGCATGAGCTCAGTGATTTATGCTGTTTGTAAAGACCTTTCTACAATTCCAGGCATATACGAGGCACTCAGTAATTATTAGGTATTATTCAACCCTAAAATCCTCCATCATGCTGGTGACTAGAACTATTAAAAATTGGATTGGTCTGTTTTAGAAAACTTAGGCATTTGTTTTGAGTACAGTTTGGAGATAAGATCCAAGGTATGAAAATTATGACAGATGTCATTATTTAAATGGCTAATGGCCCCTAACCACAATGAGCAGGTTGTTCCTTGGGGTCTAATTACAGACTGCTGATCAGACAATCAGCAGAGACATCTGCTCATTTGCACGTGCACGTGCGTGCGCGCATGCGCGCGCACACACACACGCGCGCACACACACACAACAAATAACCAGGAAATGGGCAATTTAAGGTAATTATGTTGTGAAAAAGTGCATGGACCGTGTGAGGGTTTGGTGTGCCTCGTTCCATCCTTGAGGTAGGGACGGTTCTGTCATCTTCCACTGTGCTGAATCTTGACACCCAGACCCCACACTAATGTAGTGCCCTGCCAGGCACCTCAAAACCAAACTTTAGGCTGGGCACGGTGGCTCACGCTTGTAATCTCAGCACTTTGGGAGAGCGAGGTGGAAGGATCACTTGAGACCAGGAGTTTGAGAAGAGCCTGGGTGACAGAGTAAAACCCTGTCCCTCCTCCCCCCACCAAAAAAACCCCACTTCGTCCCAGTGCTAACAGCATTTATTTTGTTTGCTTCAGACTTGAGTTAAGGCTGGATTCCATTTTGTTAAGTTTCCCTCCTCCACGGACACAGGAGCTTTCTCATGGCCTTTCCAACAGGTGCAGTGTAATATCAGGGGGAGAATAAAAAGACACCCACTTTGCTGCCAGACACCATGCTTTCTTTGGATAGGTTTATTCTAGAAAGAATGGTTTAAAGCAAGATCACAATAGAAGATGATTTCCAGGAAAAATCATATGGATTAGGCGGGGCGCAGTAGCTCACGTCTGTAATCCCAGCACTTTGGGAGGCCAAGGCGGGTGGATCATGAGGTCAGGAGTTCAAGACCAGCCTGGCCAAGATGGTGAAACGCCATCTCTACTAAAAATACAGAAATTAGCCAGGCATGGTGGCAGGCACTTGTAATGCCAGCTACTCGAGAGGTTGAGGCAGAGAATTGCTGGAACCCAGGAGGCGGAGGTTGCAGAGAGCTGAGATCGTGCCACTGCCCTCCAGCCCGTGTGACAGAGCAGGACTCTGTCTGAAAAGAAAAAAAAAAAAAGAAAAATCCTATGGATCAAAGTAATTACAATCCACATTGTCAACTGACTTCATTAATCTTTTCAAATGAAGTAGCTGTAAACTTTCTTTGCTGTCTCCATTAATTTGTTGTTTTTAACATTAGCTAAGGTATAATGGAAAGAGAACAAAAAGAAGGGAGAACAAAAGAAGGGGAAAGAAGGGAGCTAGGGCCTGCCTTCTCCTGGCTCTGTCACTTGCTAACGGTGTGACTTTGGACAGGGAGACGTCCCCTCTAGGCCCTGGTGAATTAGGGAGCTTGGCAAAGTACTCCCAAGGCTCTTTTCAGCCCTGAGCATCCTGCTCTTTAAAGGCTGGGGTGAGGTAAGGCGAAAAGAAAGCAAAGCTGGATGGAAATGGAAAATTTAAAAATAAAAGAATCTTTATTTCCATTTTGTAACATCCAGCCTCCTCCACATTGCTAGACTTTCTCTCCCAGTTTAATATGCGGTTTCCAATAATCAAGAAAAGGAGGAAACACAAATAAACCAAATTAATAATATAGGGACTATTAATCTCAGAAACAGAAGGGATTAACATTTTTCAACAAAAATGGGGTACCAAAAAAAAGAAGAGGTTTTAAAAAAATGTTAGACTACAAAATTTTTTTTGACGAAATCTCAGTAAATTGGATAGTTTCCTAGAAAAATATAAATTAACAAAATTGATTCCATATGGCACGGAAAACTTAGACCAAAACCAAACCAAAATAACAAGAAATAAGTTTAGGAAGCAGCATGGTATCTAGCCACTAAAGGCAAAGAAGCTGGAGTCAGACTGCTTGGGTTCAAATCCCAGCTCATTCTCTGCATGAGCTTGGCCTGGCTATTTAACCTCTCAAAGCCTCAGTCTTTTAATATGTGAGATGGGAACAGTAACTAATTTTGGGACTAGATAAGACAAATATAAATGATAACTACTTCTGAGGATGAAATTAGATGAGCTATGGGAAATAGTTATTAGAACTTTTGGCACATAGTAATAAGCATCCAAAGAATGCCAGCCATTATTGTTTAGAAATTAAAAGCATTGGCTGAGCCCAGTGGCTCACACTTGTAATCCTAGCACTTCGGGAGGCTGACGCAGTTGAATAGCTTGAGCCCAGGAGTTGGAGATCAGCCTGGGCAACAAGGCAAGACCCCGTGTCTATTAAAAAGAAAAGAAAGAAAAGAAAAAGAAAGAAAGAAAAGAAAGAAAGAGAGAAAGAGAGAGAGAGAAAGAAAGAAAGAGAGAAAGAAAGAGAAATAAATAAATAAATAAATAAATTAGAAGCATTACCAGACTTACCTCCTCAAAACCTGTCTAGATGGTTTGACAAATGAGGAGTTTCAAACTTTTAAGGAACACATAATTATTATTCTACAAGCCAATACAGGGCACAGGAAGACAGAAACTCTTGAGTTCATCTCATTTATGAA
This sequence comes from Hylobates moloch, assembly GCF_009828535.3. Taxonomy (NCBI): domain Eukaryota; kingdom Metazoa; phylum Chordata; class Mammalia; order Primates; family Hylobatidae; genus Hylobates; species Hylobates moloch. Next base: position 7,749,607 of record NW_026652293.1, read on the forward strand.
ATGGAGGTATGTATATACGGTAATATCAAGAAGTTAGCCCAGAATGTTGAGGAAATTGATTATTACAAAGATGGAAACAAACATTGAGTATTTTCCATGTGCTTTAATCCTCTCACTCTACAAAAATAGACATTACCACTACTTCATAGGTGAGGAAACTAAGGCTTAGGAAGATCGAAAAATTTGCTGCGCTGCCAGCTGGAAGACTCATGTTTCCTAAACCAACTGACTCAAAATCCTAAATCCCAATCATGTCGGGAAGCCGTCTTTTATACAATACAAATACAATATTGATAGAGCAAATTCTTAAAATTATGATCTTGGTAAAGTGCCAAAATGTACTGGATAAACTGAATACTTATTACTGATTTTTGAAGTTAATAAAAGTATGAGGATTGTTTCTTACTATAATAAAGAATAATAAGTCAGTGTAGTATTGATTACTGCACCAAAAATCAGTATCTGACAAACTGGTAAATTATTTTGCAGCTATTTGAGAGCAAGGGTGTATGCTGCAACCCTTATCTGAAATGAGTACTAGAGGTTATAATTTCTGGAAATGGAAAGTTCCTCCAATCTCTAATAATAATAAGGGTATTGAATATTTACTGAGCGTGTTTTATGTGGCAGACACTTTTATATACATTAACTCATCCAATTCTCACAACCACCCCAGGAGGTAGATACTATTATTATTTTTTAATTAACAGAGGACAAAACTAAGACACAGAAAGTCTACCTAATATGCTCAAGATGACAAAAACAGTTCATCAGCCTTTGTGCTCAGGCAGGCTGGTGCTGGAGCCTGAGCTGTCAGCTGCTACATTAACAAAATGAAAGTATAGTTTTGGGCAAGGGGAAGTCAAATTCATTCTAATTTGAAAAAATGTGCCTGTGTGTACAATAAATGTTATAAGAGTAGTTCACAAAGCAAGTGGAGGAAAGGAAATCATTATTTAACAAATGTTGCCCACAAGACAATGGGTTAGCTACCTGTAAGGAAAAAGAAAATAACTTAGATCCAGACCCTAGATAGCAAAATGAATTCCAAACGGATTAAGGAGGTAAATATTTTAAAATCGAGCCATTAAAATTAGAAGAAATTAGGATTGAATATTACTATATTTAATAATATTTATTAAATCCCCAGATGAGAGAAAACTTTCTCAGTTTATACGCCATGGAAGAAATCACAAAGAAATACATGAAAAATAGATTTGGCTGTAAACTATTAGAACTTCACATGTTAACAAAATTTAAAGGCAAAAAGAAAAAAAAAACCGAAACAAGTATGGCAAACCAAAATTTAAAGATTTTGCATCTTTGGTTTGTATAAATTGTTAAGAAAAACACTAGGGCCCCCAAACAGCAAATGGGTAAAGAGTGTAGAGCAGACAATTTACAAACCATCCAGAACAGACCAAAGCTATTATGCAAAAGAGCTCTGTACAGCGTCATTGTAAAAGTAAAAAATGGGAAGCAATCTAAAGAAAAAAACAAAAACTGAAGAAATGAGGATTGAGGCTTCGAATGGAAGACCATATGGCCGTTTAAAATTACATTTAGGAAGAATTCATCTGGAGAAAGAAATCTGTTCTATGAAAATATACAATGCAGTTGTATTTAGCTACATAAAATATAATCACAATTTTGTAAAAAGTGAACATAAGTCTGGGCATGGTGGCTCATACCTGTAATTCCAGCACTTTGGGAGGCAAAGGTGGGAGGATCGCTTGAGCTCAGGAGTTTGAGACCAGCCTGGGAAACATGGTGAGATCCCCATCTCTACAAAAAATGTTTTAACCCATTTCCTATTTAGAAAAAAAAAAGTACAACTCATTCTCTTTGAGGCTGAAGCAAATCTGACTCATTTTCAATATGAAAATAAAATATAAAAACCATTCTTGGGAGTTATTTCTAAATAGAACTTGTCTCTAGTCCTCATGTAACAGAAATGTATATGATGTTACATGAGGGTAAGAGACAAAAGTATTCTTGGGGGAAACAGGAGATGGGTTAAAAAATTAGCTGGGCCTGGTGGAGTGCACCTGTACTCCCACATACTAGGGAGGCTGAAGCAGGAGGATCACTTGAGCCCTGGAGATCAAGGCTACATGAGCCATGGTTGCACCACTGCACTCCAGCCTGGGCGACAATGTGAGACCCTGTCTCAAAAAAAAAGTGAACATAAAAAGAATGAAAATTTATAAAGAGAGAAAACTCTGGGTCATTAAACTTCTTTCTCATCATATTATTTCAGTAATAACACACCCAATTCATGTTTCAGCTCCCTAAATCCAGAATATTTCTTTCGTTCGTTTGTTTTTTGAGACGGAGTCTCGCTCTGTCGCCCAGGCTGGAGTGCAGTGGCGCAATCTTGGCTCACTGCAACCTCCGCCTCCCGGGCTCAAGCAAATCTACTGCCTCAGCCTCCCGAGTAGCTGAGATTACAGGTGTGCGTCACCATGCCTGGCTAATTTTTGTATTTTTAGTAGAGACAAGGTTTCACCATGTTGGCCAGGCTGGTCTCGAACTCCTGGCCTCAAGTGATCCACCCACCTCAATCTCCCAAAGTACTGAGATTACAGGTGTGAGCCACTGCACCCGGCCAAGAATATTTCATTAACAATAATTTTGTTTATCAAATATAGATTTATTCATAAATATGAATCTATAGAAAATAAGTTTAGGATGTTATTTAAATGTACTTTGTTCATACGGAGGGAATGGAAGAAGATACATGTAAGTGTTAACAAAACCAGGTATTGGGATTGAGGATATTTTATTTCATTTGTTATACTTTCTGTCATTTTCAAAGTTTTCTGTAATTAACATGCATTTTTTTCCAATTAAGAAAAATATTTATTTTTTATTGTTTAATTAGTTAATAATAAATAAATTTAAAAATTTTCCTAATTGGCTGGAGTGCAGTGGTAGGATCAAAGCTCACTGCAACCTTGAACTCCTGGCTCAAGTGATCCTCCTCAGCCTCTCAAAGTGCTAGGATTATAGGCATGAACCGCTGCACCTGGCCTATTTTTTTAATTGGCAAAAATTATCCACATTTATTGTGTACAGCATGTTTTGAAATAAGTATACATTGTGGAATGGCTAAATCAAATGAATTGACAGCTGCATAACCTCACATATTTATCTTTATCATTTCTTGTAGTGAGAACATTTGAAATCTACTCTCTCAGCAATTTTCAAGAATACAATATGTTGTTATTAACTATAGTCAAAAAAGTTTTCAGACATTGAAATAAGCCTAGATTTTCTGAGTGCCTTAAATCAGCATGACACCAAATTTATCTAAATAAATTATATCTCACCATGTTAATAGAACATTGAGATGATCACCTAAATGTCTGAATTTCAATCAATCAAATGTTTATCGAGTGGTCCATGCACATGGTCCTGTGTGAAATACTCTTGATGGTGTGAAGGAGAAAAGGCCATTTGTACTTTCAAGAGTTCATTTGCACTTGGAAAATCAAGACGTTAATATGTGAAAAGTCAAAAAGCAGAAGCGATGCCACAGGTGAAGAATAATGAATTGTCAGAAGGAGTGGTATCAATAATACATTAAATTTCAGAGGAAAAAGAGATCCCCAAGGGATAGAATGTTCAGGGAAGGGTCACTGAGAGGGAATTATTTGAAGGACAGGCAATGGATGGATGGAAGGAGGGGAGAGTAGCAATCTAGCTAAAGGTGTCTTGCCAACCCTGGCTTTGGGGGCAGCTTTAGTGGAATTGATTGTCTTCTAACAAAATTGGATTTATATTTGACCACATGTAAATAGCATAATGTGGAAACAGCTGAGTATATTGCAAAGTGACCACACAAGTGAGTATAGGCAAATGCTCAGGTGTAGAGACTCAGTGGCCAAATAGACGGTGTTTAGGACATCAGCTATGGCCTTCCTAGCTGTGAGTTGCTTTACTTTTCCAGCTTCAGGGTTATATCTGTAAAATGGAGATGACACCTGTTTTGTGGGGTTTTTTTTCTTTAGACAGGGTCTTGCTCTATTGCCCAGGCTGGAGTGTCCAGTGGTGCAAGCACGGCTCACTGCAGCCTCGACCTCCTGGGCTCAAGCAATCCTCCTGCCTCAGCCTCCCGAGTAGTTGGGACCACAGGTGCATACCACCATGCCTGGCTAATTTTTTAATTTTGGAGAGACAGGATCTTGCCATGTTGCCCAGGCTGTTCTCAAACTCCTGGGTTCAAGCAATCCTCCTGTCTCAGCCTCCCAAGTGCTGGGATTACAGGTGTGAGCCACCGTGCCTGGCCTGTTTCATGTTTTTAACTCACACGTCTTGTGTTTACCATGTATGTGCCATATCATAAAAAACATTTTGCATCAATTATCTTATTTAATGCTCAGAATAACAACCTTATGAGGTAGATACTATTGTTCTCCCAATTTTACATATGAGAAAACCAGGTTGTAATCCCCTGTGGAGGGGACATAATTCAGACACAGGTGGTTTGAGGCCAGAGCCTTCACCACATTGCATTCAGCACTGAAAATGCTGGCCAGGCGTGGTGGCTCACACCTGTAATCACAGCAATTAGAAAGGCAGGGGTGGGAGGTTGGCTTGAGCTCAGGAGCTTGAGATAAGCCTGGACAACATAGTGAGACCCCATTCTCCAGAAAAAGAAAAAAAAAAGAAAATGCTCAGTAGAGGGCCTGGCATATATGTGTACCAGGGGATGATCCTTGGACCAGAACATTCAACTCAAAATTGTCTTAAATTTGTAAACACAACCATTTCCATAAGGCCTTGTAAGAACACTGGGCCCACTCATGATTTTTAGGTGGGAGCAACACAATGTACAAAACCACGAGGTCCTGGGACATCCCTCGTCCTAAACAATGCCTGTTCCTATGACTGTCAATGAGTCACTCACCAGGGAATAGAGAAGGTCAAAACGCCAGGCTGAGGGAAGGGAGGGATGGAGTGTGCCAAATATCATGGGGAAAAGACAACACAGGGTTACAGGATCACCTTCATTCTCATATCAGAGAAATCTTCCCTGGATTCTCTTTGGCTCTGGTCACCATGTCAGGGTCCTCACCCCAGGTGGTTATGAGGCTAGGGCTCATCTGGAATATGGCATGAGAACCTAGATGAACATTCCAGCTCAACAACTTTATACATTCCTTGGGCACTTTATTTCCTCTCCCTGAGCCTCAGTTCCCCTGTCTATAAAATGAGAGGAGTGGGCTAAATCAATTTAGTTCTGACATTTTGTTATTTTAGAATTTTTCTGAAATGGACTAAAAAGTGAGATTCAAAAGTGAGAACGAGCAACTTTGAGCCTCAACTAGATAAACCACATCTCCAGTCACATTTATTTCTAGGTGCAAGCACCGCCAATTTCTAGCAGGAAGACAAGTCATCCAGAGTTTCTAATTAGTAATTTTGGGGAAAGCAGTTTTGCAGGGAACTACTAGAGATGAATGCAATGTGGATGCAATTTAGTTCCAAGACTAAATCAGCAAGAACACAAAAAGTTGCAAGCTACTCAAGCAGTATTCACGGATTCATTTTGCTAGTTCCCACAAAGCTCCAGATGAATTAGAAGGGGTCGAATTATTCTGTTTCATCGATTGGCCTACTAAATTTTAGGGAAACTAGGCACCTTCCACAGATTATGCACCTTCCATAGATTATGCACCTTGTTGGCTGGGACTGCATATATTATACTCCACAATTCATAGTACAGTACTTAGAGAGACGGCGGGGATAGGGGTGGAAAAAGCATTTCAATGTGTAACACTCTGTACACATTCCCATTAAATCAATTTGCATATAGTAAATGTTTAACCTTGGGGGAGCCACTTAATGTCTCAGAGTCTCGCTTTTCTCTTCTTTCAATTGGGCAATCAAATGTCTCTTTATTTGACTTATTTTCCAGTTGAAGAAACTGAGGCAGCAAGGTGTTAAGGGACTTGACTGAATCAATGAAAGAAAACTCTTCTGGAGAACTTTAGCACAGAAGAGTTAGACCAGGCCTTTCTCCATCTCTCCAACCCGGGGGTCGGGGGGAGCTCAGAATTATTAGGAGGGCTACATGAGACCATGGAAACTTCCAGTACCATTCCTGCCTCCTTAACAGGATTCAGGGCCAGTGCTGGCTTCATGGACTTGCAACCCGTGCAGACTAGTAGGGCCCTGTGCTCACAAGGACCCCATCATTGGCCTAATGCTTTGTGGCTGTCATCTTTAAATTCATAATAATTTTTGAGTAAGGGACCCCGGATTTTCATTTTGTACTGGGCTCCACCAATTATGTAACAGATCCTACTCAAGGCATTTAATTGGGTAGAATTGCCAAAGCTCACAAAATAGGTCAACACACAGAACAAGAGGCAGGATCAGCCAATGAACAAGTCTTCCTTGAGTACATGATACATGCTTTCCAGCACAGCATTGTCCGAGCCCCTCCCAGGTTGGAGAGATGGAGAAAGGCCTGATCTAACTCTTCTGTAATGAAATTCTCCAGAAGAGTTTTCTTTCACTGATTCGGTGAAGTCCCTTAACACCTTGGTGCCTCGGTTTCTTCAACTGGAAAATAAGGCTCTTAATAGCACTTACGTCTTTAAGGTTGTGAGGAATAAATGGGCCAATCTGCGTAAAACTCTTTGAACAGTCCTCGGCAGATAGTAAGCTCCACATAAGGGTCGACTGTTTCTGTTTTGTGCTGTTATTAGCTTTTCCTTGCCCAGATGCTCACATGGCTTTTTTCTTTGATGGTGCACATTCTCTGACCTCTATTCATAAAATTTTAAAACTCCCAGGCTGGCTCTCTTCCCTCCACACATACTAGTCTTTTGCTGCTCAGAGTGTTTTCTCAGGGAAAACACTCCTATAGGATGTTTATGGGGGAAGATATTCTCTGAGATCTGGTTCCCATTTGACTTAAAAAGGAAACTTCATAGCTGCTATTGGTGGAGCCCTGTACTGGCACTAAATGTACATTGTCTGAATCCATGTAGCAACCCTGTAAGTTGGGTGTTTTATGCCCATTTTACAGATAAGGAAACTGAGGCTCACAAAAGTTTAGCAGAGTGAGGATTTGGAACCAGTTTTTGCTGGACCCAAAATCCATGTACCTTCTGGCCGGAGCCCTGATGGCTGCTGCTGCTAGTGTAGACAGATCTCAGGTCTCAGGCACAAGAAATTCATGTCCATAAAGTGTAATCTTAGGCTCACTGTAAGCTGATTGCAAGTTGAATTCCGCACCGTGGAATCTCAGCACATAAACAGAGAATCCTCTCTAAAACTTCTACACATATATGCTTGCAAACAAATGCACATTTCAAACTAATTTAAAATCCTGTCTTCACAGACAGTACTTACCCCGGGACTATGAGCACAGTCTGATCCCAGTCTGTGTTTCAGCGATGTCCTAATGGAAATATCTCCCCGACCCGTCTCCAGCCCCTACCCAGAAGCTTCTGTGTCACTGGAGGTCAGTCACAAGTGTTTCAACATTTCCAACAAGGCGGAGGCACTGCCACTCAGAAGATAGCAATCTCGCTCGTTGGGTACAGCAGGGTGAAGGGAGAGATAATGCCTCCTGTCTCTTTTGGCCATGTTCTGCCCAGCTCCCTGGTACAGACAGTGTGTGTAGATGGAGGAGATTAGTGATCTCTTTCTCTCCCTGTGGGCACACATTTAGATACCACAAATACACACGCAGCCAGGTAGAGTGGAAAGAACACTAAAGGAGGAGTTAAGAGGCCTAAGATCAAGTCCCAGCTCTGGCACCAGTGTGCCACATGAGCTCAGACAATTTGTTTTCCCCTAAAGGGACTCATGTTCTTCCTCTATAAAATGAAGAAGTAGGTCTCTAGATATTAGCAAAGATCCTTTCCAACCTAGCTCATCTGCGAATCTATATCTGATGTATTCAAAGATTAAGTGAGTAGGAGACATAGGGCAATAGATAAGAATAAATTTTTGAGGACAACTTCTTTGTCATTAAGCATCAAATGAGGCCAACCAAAGATGGCTGTTGCAGTTTGTAGGATAACAGCAGGAAGGGAAGGAAGGCTGATTTCAGGCTCTTTGGGGGGCCTAAAACCCCAAAATAGAAACTTAAGAGGAAAGAAGAATGGGAGGAGGGTAAAATGACCCAGATATAAAACAGACAAGAAAACAGAGATTTGTAGGCGTCTATGATGTCAGTCCCTTGCTGTGAACAAATTGCCTGGTGCAATTTGAGTAACAGCTTCTGAGTTGGATATAGTCAGGTTTCAATCCTGGTTCCACTACTTGGCAACTGGGTGACTTGGGAAAAGTTACTTAACCTCTCTAATTGTCAGTTTTTTCATCTGTAAAATTGGGTTAATAATAAATATCTGATATTTTTAAAATCTCATAAGGTTGTTTAAGGTTAAATAATATAAACAAGTAAGCAAAGCACTTAACAGAATGTCCTTTCTGTAGTGAAAAAGAGATGGTAGCTATGAACATTTTTTTTTTTTTTTTGAGACGGAGTCTCCCTCTGTTGCCCAGGCTGGAGTGCCATGGTGTGACCTCGGCTCACTGCAACCTCCGACTCCCAGGTTCAAGCGATTCTCCTGCCTCAGCCTCCTGAGTAGCTGACATTACAGGTGAGTGCCACCACACCTGGCTAATTTTTGTATGTTTAGTAGAGACAGGGTTTCATCATGCTGGTCAGGGGCTGGTCTCGAACTCCTGACATCGTGATCCACCCGCCTCAGCCTCCCAAAGTACTGGGATTACAGGCGCGAGCCAGAGCACCCGGCCGCTATTAACATTTTTATTCTCTAAATGCAAGTCAGAAAGCCACCCCTTGGGCTGAGTCCCTTTCAGTGTTTTATGACCCGTTGATGTATCACAGCTCACTGTGGAATTACGTCTATTGCTGCAGTTTGCTTCGCTTTGCACAGTTCATGTTAAAAACATGAAGCCCCTTTATTACTCAAGATTTGAGGAAAGCAGAACCCTGGGAGCCACATGGAGTGATTTCCTAACTGGGCTCTCCACCTGCTCTAGGTTTGCCCTGCCAGTGTCAATACACATTTCGCTCTGCTCCTGACTCAGCCATGGACACTAAGTAATCAATTCAAGCTACAGCTAACTGTGGGGATCACGCCAAGATGCTTGGCCTGCTATTTCTATTATCCATTCACAGGAACCCAGTGTACATATGGCAGCACCCAATGTCACGTAACATTCATACAGCTCTAGCCTCTGTGCGGACCACTCTCGGACCAGAACCTTCCATGCTGCTACTCCAAGATTCACAAGATCATAGGGTTGTTAAAGATCTTTGAACACAACATATTTCAGTATCATTTTAGAGATCCTCAGTTGATTAAGGACAATGATGAGGCATTTTTATCACGTATCAGAGATAATGATTCCTTTATTTAAGCTACACTTCTGTGCACACTCATGCTGGACTGCGTTGCAGCAATATGCTTCCATCTTTATGAGACACATCAGAGTTTAGTAGAAAATTCACTTGACTTGAACTTCAATGGCCTAAAAATCTGAGGCATTTATCTTCTCTGGACTACACTTCTCTTAGATCTCATTGTAAGAATTTTTGATTAGATCATTTCCAGCATCCTTTCTGCTCTAGAATCTCACGGTTTTGTGTATTACATGTCATCCACCACTCTGCTTTAAATAGCAAAGTCAGAATTATTGAAGTCTGTGTCTTGTTCTCTGTATCCCCACCAGCCAGGATTGTGCCTGTACCTAGTATGTGCTCGACACATGTTTGTGGCATGGATAAATGAGTGAATTAAGGTGCTGTGTTACACATGCATGGTGTATACATGCATCGTGTCCACTCCCTACTACATGCAAACACTTGCCGATGATGAGAAGATGATTTGCTCCAAAAGACTCTTCAGCCTATAGTTCCAGCACTTTGGAAGGCCGAGGCAGATAGATAGCTTGAGCCCAGGAGTTTGAGACCAGCCTGGGCAACATACATATAGAGACGAGGTTTTGCTATGTTGTGTATGTGTCTCTGTGTGTGTGTGTCTGTATGTACAAAAAAATTAGCTGGATGTGGTGGCATGCGCCTGTAGTCCCAGCTACTCGGGAGGCTGGGGTGAAAAAATCATTTGAGCCCCAGAGGCAGAGATTGCAGTGGGTCATGATCATGCCACTGCACTCCAGCCTGGGTGACACAGTGATGCCCTATTTCAAAAAGAAGGCACTTTGCCTGCTCCTGCTCAGAGGCTACTGGGAATGGATGCACGCTGATGCTTCCTACTGAGGTCTGGGTTCAGGGCTCCATCTGCCAAGCCCTGGGACATGTGGCCCCCTTATCTCTGCTTTGAGCTGACAGACTCCTGCCCCGAGGGTAGGATGTTAGGGGAGATCAAACAGTGATAAGTGAAGTTATAACATCTGTAACATCAACAAGAAGCTCTTTTTGATGGTTTGTCACCCACTGGAAAAGGAACCTCTGATCGAGGTCGATAACACACTTTCACCTCCTACCCCACCCCGTAGCCCATTTTGTAAGATAACAGCCTGCTTCCCAAGCCTCCCCACTCTGTGCATAAAGTCTCCTACATTTGTGGGACACAATTTTTCACAGAAAACACAGCTACTCTCTGTAGGATAACTGTTTTCTCTATTTTAAAGTAGGGAATGTTATGTCCACAGGATTGGGGATTTTTTTTTTTTCCTTTTTTTGCCCAAGCCCCAGGCTTGCAAAATAATAATAAGACTGCACATGCAGCTTTCACATGAAGTGTCAGAAATAGGATTGGGGAATTTTCCACAAGGGAGAAAAAACCCTACTCTCTGTGCAATCACCCTAATACATTTTTGCATAATGCCTTGTCTGCATACTTGCATTTAAAAGAATAGTTTTCCACATTATAAGGAAGGATCATTTAAAACCCACCATTCTGGTTATGTCACCCTCTGCTCAGAATTCTCCAGTAGCTTCCCATTGCAATTAGGATGAAACCCATGATCTTGAACAAGGTCTATAAGGCTTGCCCCCTCTGGTAGCCTCATGCCCTTTTAACTGTATTTCTGCCACTTTGCTTTCTTTTCTGTCTTCACACTCTACCAGGCTTTCAGGATATTTGCAAATGTGGGTGTCTCTGCATCCAGTTTTCATAGTACTTGTAATGGCTGCTAAATATTTTGCCTTGCTGGCGGGGCGCGGTGGCTCAGGCCTGTAATCCCAGCACTTTGGGAGGCCAGCATGACCAACATGGTGAAACCCCGTCTCCACTAAAAATTCAAAAATTAGCCGGGTGTGGTAGCGCACACCTGTAATCCCAGCTACTCAAGAGGCTGAGGCAGGAGAATCACTTGAACCTAGGAGGCAGAGGTTGCAGTGAGTTGAGATCGTGCCACTGCAATCCAGCCTGGGCAACACAGTGAGACTCCATTTAAAAAAAAAAAAAAATGCCTTGCTGATCTAACCCTAAATTCCTAACCATTCCTTTGGGTCATCATTCAGTCATTCCCAGGGTTTTACTATGGGCAACTACACTGTGATGGATACCTTTGTACATACTATTTTTTTTTGTTTATTTTAGATTATTTCCTTAATTTAAAGCTCCAGGAGCAGATATTGAAGTTAAAGGAAATGTCTTTATGGCTCTTGAATCATACTGACCTTCTGCTTTCAAGTCCGTTTTACTACACCACTAGCAGCATTTGAGTGTATCTATTTCACCGCAACCTACATAGCAATGAATTATTTTTTCAGTAATTGTATATATCTCCACCAGTTTTTAATGTATTTTTAAAAATCTATTATTAGCAATAAACTATTTTACTATTTTTCAGTACCAGCCACTATATCAGCTGCTTTATATATGCTTCTTTAATCCTCAGAACAACCTTACAAGGAATATATCATGAACACTATTTTAAGATGAAGCAACTCAAGCCTGGGGAGGTTAACTTGCTCAATGTCACAGAGTTGTTTAAGTAGCAGAATCAGGGTTCAAATTCAGATCATTTATTATTGTTATCAGTATTACTTCAAAAGCCATTTACTTTATGCAGTATTTGTCTACCTTCTGCATCCCCCCAGCTAAATGGCTGTTTGCACAGTCAGCATGTCATGGCTTAGGGTGCAGTCCAGCAGGTCTAGACAGAATGACAACATGGCTTCATGTGTCTTTAGGACAGCACTCTATAGACAGTTGCTTCTTGCCCCCCAGGCACCTCTACCACCTTTCCCCTTCCTTTCAGATTAAACTTTTTATTCATTAAAGGCCTCACTCCATACACCAAAGTTTAACCCTAATGACAGGTACGTTAAAATGTCCACCTTACAGAGTTGTTTAAGATTCAATGAGCTCATATGAAGTACTCTGTTAACTAGAAAACACTATAAATATCAGGCTTTGTTATATAACTTTATTTTATTTTTTATTTTTTTGGAGACAGGGTCTCACTCTGTGGCCCAGACTGGAGCGCAGTGGCATGATCATGGCTCGCTGCAGCTTCAACCTCCTGGGCTCAAGCCATCCTTCTGCCTCAGCCTCCTGAGTAGCTGGGACTATAGGCCCAAGCCACCAAGCTTGGCTAATTTTTAATGTTTTTATTTTATTTTATTTTATTATTATGCTTTAGGTTTTAGGATACATGTGCACAATGTGCAGGTTTGTTACATATGTATCCATGTGCCATGTTGATTTGCTGCACCCATTAACTCGTCATTTAGCATTAGGTATATCTCCTAATGCTGTCCCTCCCCCCTCCGCCCACCCAACAACAGTCCCCGGAGTGTGATGTTCCCCTTCCTGTGTCCATGAGTTCTTATTGTTCAATTCCCACCTATGAGTGAGAACATGCGATGTTTGGTTTTTTGTCCTTGCGATAGTTTACTGAGAATGATGTTTTCCAGTTTCATCCATGTCCCTACAAAGGACATGAACTCATCATTTTTATGGCTGCATCGTATTCCATGATGTATTAATGTTTAAAAACATTTTAAAAAATGTTTTGTAGCTATGAGGTCTCACTATGTTGCCTAAGCTGGTCTCAAAGTCCGGGGCTCAAGGGATCTTCCTGCCTCAGTATCCCAAAATGCTGGGATTACAGACATGATCCACTGCACCCAGCTTGTTATTTAACTTTAAATGTGGGTTAACTATCCCTTACCCAAGATGCTCATGACCAGAAATATTCCAGATTTGGTGGGGCGGGGTTGAATTTTGGAATATTTTCATATACATAATGAGATATCTTTGGGATGGAACCCAAGCCTAAACATGAAATTCACTTATGTTTCTTATGTACCTTATAGACATAGGCTGGAGGTAATTTTATGTAATATTTTGAATAATTTTGTGCATGAAACAAAGTTTGTGTACAGCAAAACCTCAGAAAGCAAAGATGTTACTATCTCAGCACCCATGTGGACAATCTGGCAATTTGGCATCACCATCATTCATGGCTCTGAATTTACTTGCTACTGATAAGCAATCATTTTCTTCCACTTATTCACACATAAGTACTTAGCAGAAAAAAATATGATGTGCCTTTAATACAGTGAAAAAACAATGTGTTCAGGGTAACCAGGCAACTACGTAGCATCCCTATAATACCTGTACCAGCTGTTAGACAACAGCAGCAACAAGCATCCCCAGGCTTTCGGTCTCCACCTACGATGTTGTAGCCTCGAGTTCCCAGCCTCAAGCACTCTTCCCGCCTCATGTGGCTAGGCCTACAGGCATTCACCACCAGGCCCTGCTAACTTTTTAATTTTTTGTAGAGACAAGGTCTCACTATGTTAACCAAGCTGGTCTTGACCTCCTACCCTCAAGTCATCCTCCCTCCTTCCCCTCCCAAAGTTCTGGGATTACAGATGTGAGCCACCACACCCAGCCTCACCGTGTTGTTTATAGGTTTATTATAAACTTATTAATATAATATACTTATTCTGCAGTATTAATGTCATCTTGATGGTCACTATTATCACAATCACCTTGAATCAGAACCATTTCAGCTATTTCACCATTGGTCAATGAATGAACAGCCGTAGTCCCAAGAATGTTAAAAACTTCTTTGACGAACACTTCTTCCTGCTTACTTACAGACTCTGAAGGTATATATTTTGCATATATGAAGAGCTTAGACATCTTTTTTTTTTTTCACTTGACATAAGGAATCCTTCCAAGTCATCACCTATTCATCATCGTCACTGAACATAGTTGCAGGCCAGAGTTCATGCCAGGCATGCACAGCTGTGTTTTTGTGTCATTGTCTTCCAAGCACTGGCAACAACCTCTTCTCATCATCAGCAAGTGTTTGCATGTAGTAGGGAGTGGACACGATGCATGTATACACCATGCATATGTAACACAGTACCTTAATTCACTCATTTATCCATGCCACAAACATGTATCGAGCACATACTAGGTACAGGCACAATCTCAACTGGTGGCGGTAGAGAGAACAAGACACAGACTTCAATAATTCTGACTTTGCTATTTAAAGCAGAGTGGTGGATGATATGTAATACACAAAACAGTGAGATTTTAGAGCAGAAAGGATGCTGGAAATGATCTAATCAAAAATTCTTACAGTGAGATATCAGAAAAATGTAGTCCATATAAGCCATCCTTCAGCTAAATTCCTTTTGAAAACCTTCCATACCCACACTTCTGTTCACTGCTTCTGGGATGCTATTCAAGAAAGTGTTCTTATATTTATTCTTTCCTGGTCTAAGGATATGCTGGTCACATGGCTCAATTAATGAAGTCACTTTTGGGGGAAGTACACGGCATAAACATTTTTGATGAGAATTTCAGCTGGAAGATGAGCAAAACAGTTGTCAAGGAATAAGAAAATCTTGAAGTTGTCATCCAGTCTGACTTCCCTGCAGTGGGCGTGAGCCTCTGGTACAAAAGGTTTATGAAACCAAGCATAAAAGATGTCCCTGGGCTGGGTGCAATGGCTCATGCCTGTAATCCCAGCACTTTGGGAGATCGAGGAGGGTGGATCGCTTGAGCCCAGGAGTTTGAGACCAGCCTGGGCAACATGGCAAAACCCTGGCTTTACAAAAACATAGAAAAATTAGCCGAGGGTGGTGGCACATGCCTGTGCATGCCTGTAGTCCAAACTACTTGGGAAGCTGAGGCAGGAGGATGGCTTGACCCCAGGAGTTTGAGGCTGCAGTGAGCTGTGATCATGCCACAGCACTCCAACCTGGGTGACAGGGCAAAACCCTGTCTCCTTTAAAAAAAAAAAAAAAAAAAAAGACTCCCTGGTGATCCATGTTATTTTGTTAGCATAATAATGGACTGGTAGGAAATTCACTTATAGAAAACAACAAGCTTTTGCCTCTCGCAGCAAGTACACTTATGCATGCCTATTGCATTAGCACATCTAAGCATAGTTATCCTCTCCTTGGCATCCTTAATTCCTATAAGTGCTGTCTCATCAGCTGTAGTCAGTGTCTTTCTGGGACAATAATGCCAAGACAGTGATGTTTCATCAGCCTTAAAGACTTGTTCTGGCTGTGCACGGTGGCTCATGCCTGTAATCCTAGTACTTTGGGAGGCCGAGGCAGGTGGATAACTTGAGGTCAGGAGTTCAAAACCAGCCTAGCCAACATGGTGAAACCCTGTCTCTACTAAAAATACAAAAATGTTAGCCGGGCATAGTGGTGGGCACCTGTAATCCCAGCTACTGGGAGTCTGAGGCAGGAGAATCACTTGAACCCAGGAGGTGGAGGTTGCAGTGAGCAGAGATCATGCCACCACTCTACAGCCTGGGCGACAGAGTGAGACTCTCTCAAAAAAAAAAAAAAAAGACTTTGGCATCAGATTTCATCAACCATGACCTTGGCAAACTCATCAATGAATTTCTCTGCTGCTTTATAACCAACAGATGCTTTGTCACCACAATTGTTTAAAATTTTAATGCTGTATCTTTACTTAAATTTCTGCCACCAGCCTGTTGAATATTCACAGTTCTCTTCAATTTTCAGTCCATCATAATAGATCTGTGCTTGTTTCATGGTCAGCATACCATTAAGTGGCATATGTCCACTGCCGATGATCCACTCTTTTCATACGTGATTGAGGTCTTCATTTTTAGCTTTATGCAGTGTTTTTCTATTTTTCGTTAACTTCTGTTCATCACATTCAGCACAGGACTCCAACAGTTTGTCCTTGTTTCTTCATGTCATATATGTTGGCCATTCCAACACCATACTTTCCAGCAAGATGCTACACACTTACACTGCTGTCTAGTTTCTCCAGCAGCTTGATGTTCTGTGCTATAGATAAACATAAATGCTTCCTCTTTTTCTTATCGCTGTTACCCATAGAGATATTTGCAGGCCTTCTGGACATTTTCAACAATATATTTACACCACAGGCAGAGAATGAGCAAAAAAACACAGTGAGTAATGCACACAGTTTTGGCCCTCTGTGGGGCATTGTGGGAACAAGCCATTAACACGTCTGGCCCTGTTATTACCCTTTGTGGGTGTGCCTGGGTGAAGGGAATCTGAGCACGTGCAGAAAAAATACATCACCTATGAGGGGGCTGGGAAGGTCTTTTTTCCTTTGGGAATGTTGAATAAACTGTGTGTTCTGTGCCTACATTTTGACTGAGACCTATCACGTGAGGTCGAATGTGAAGTTTTCTGCTTGTGGCATCATGTCAGCACTCAAAAAGTTCCAGCTTTTGAAGCATTTCAGATTTCAGATTTTCAGAGTAGGGGTACCCAAGCTGTAATAATATAAAGGAAATGGGGGATGGCTCCTGAGTGCAGGGTTTCCTTTGGGGGTGATGAAAATGGCCTGAAATTGATTGTGGCGCACAACAATGGGTGGTTGTACAACTCAGTGAATACAATAAAAACCATGGAATTGTGCACTTTTAATTGGTGAATTGTATGGCATGTGAATTCTATCTCATAAGGCTGATATTAAAAAGAATCGTATAAAACATTTGCTTTGCTATAATGGCCAGTATGCCATCCCTCCAAGTGGCTCTGACATTCATTCATTTATTTACCCATTCATTCATTCATTCTACACATATTTCTTGATAGTCCACTATATATGTGGCTCTGTGCTAAGCATTGGGATACAGAGTTGAAGAAGACAGACGTTGTCCCTATCCTCATGCAATTGGGAACATAGACTTTAGATAAAAAATTGCACTGAGGTGTGATGAATTTTGTATTATGGAAAGTTAAAAGGAGACAAGGAACATACAACAGAGGGTCCCTTTTGGTCAGAGAAGGTCCCAGCTCTGATCTAGGGAGTGGAGGGAGGATTCTGGGCAGAGGAAAGAGCATAAAGTCCCGTGAGAGAGAAAGTGCCCAGTGCATTTGAAAAACTGAGAGCCAGCCAAGATAAAGGGGAGCGGGTACGAGGCAGTGAGGAGTGACGAGGCTGCAGAGGTGGGAATGGGCTGGATTACGGAGGCCCTTGCAGGCTGTGTTAAGTAGTCTGGATTTAACAAACAGACAGTGGTAGCCCATTGAAGCCTAGTTGGTCAGTCAAAAGGAGGCAAGATTAAGCACTTTTTAGAGGAACCCTCTGGTTGCAATGTGGAGAACAGACTGGAGGAGATAAAGAGGAAATTAAACAGATGTTTTAAATATGTAGGAGGTAGAAATGATAGGATTTGGTGATTGAACTACTTTGAATGGAGGTGGTAGGGAGAGAATTCCAGGGCAACTCACGGATTTCCAGCTTGGGCAAGTGGGTGTGTGGCGGCGAGACAGGGAGTCATGGAGGAACAGCGGGATACTTTCGTTTCAGATGTGTTGAGTTTGAGAACACGGGGCCCAGTATGCATAGTGACAAATACTTAGACTCCAAAGCCCAGCAGGCTCTTCCACCTTATTGCTGTGTGATCTTGGAGAAGTTACCTAAGCTGTCTGTGACTCCACTTCTTAGAGATGATAATAATCATAATACTGGCTTTCTCAAGTGCTGTCATGAGAGTTATGAGTTAATATATGTGAAATACAATGTGTCTGGCACACTTAAAGACTACACAAGTGTTTATCACCATCATCATGATTGTTGCTATGATATGCCCAAAAGATGAGGTCCAGGAAACAGATGTATGCACCTGTCTGCTGCTGGCAATGTAGATTTTAGTGGCATCAGCAAGCAGATGGCACCTGAAGCCTTGGGAGTAGAGTGAGAGGGCAAAGGGCCAGGACAGAGCCCTGAGGTGCTCCCACATCAGAGACAGGTGGAGCCTGCCAAGGAGATCCCAAAGGCCTGGTAAAGACACAAGAGGAGCCAGGCATGGTGGTTCATGCCTGTAATCTCAGCACTTTGGGAGGCCAAGGTAGGCGGATTGCTTGAATCCAGGAGTTCGTGACCAGCCTGGGGAATATGGCGAAACCCTGTCTCTACCAAAATACAAAACTTAGCTGCCCATGGTAGTGCACGCTTATAGTCCCAGCTACTTGGGGGGTTGAGGCAGGGTGAGGGGGATTACTTGAGTCCAGGAGGTTAAGGTTGCCGTGAGCTGTGATCACACCATTGCTCTCCAGCCTAGGTGACAGAGCGAGACCCTGTCTCCAAAAAAAAAAAAAAAAAGACACAGGAGGAATGTGTTGGGTGTATACAGATGCTGAGCCATGAGGAGCAGTCATAAATGTTAGGGCTTCTGGCTGTCACCCTGCTTTCCTTGGGTAGTCAAGACCACCTCCAGTTGTGGTGTTTCAGGGGACATGCTGGAATTCAGTAAATTGAGTTTTTAATATCCATGCCCAGAAACATGTTTTCAGAGTACATAGGGGAGTATGGTATTTTTACAAAGCCTAAAATACATCCTCTTTTTTTTTTTTTCTTTTTGAGACGGAATCTTGCTGTGTTGCCCAGGCTGGAGTACAGTGGCACAATCTCAGCTCGCTGCAGCCTCCGCCTCCCGGGTTCCAGCGAGTCTCCTGCCTCAGCCTCCTGAGTAGCTGGGATTATAGGCATGTGCCACCACACCTGGCTAATTTTTGTATTTTTAGTAGAGATGGGGTTTCACCATGTTGGTCAGGCTGGTCTTGAACTCCTGGCCTCGTGATCCACCCACCTCACCCTCCCAAAGTGCTGGGATTACAGGCGTGAGTCATCATGTCCGGCCTTAATAATATTTCTTTAACATTTAATAAGCTAATATAATGTTATTTCTCCCAGGATACTGATAAGAAAAAAAAATCAAACTAAAGCCGGAAGATGAAAAGCTGTCTAGATAAAAAGTAAAGTAAAGCTATTTGGATTATTGAATAAATTTAGGGAGAAATAGAGAGTTTAGGGCTGTTTGTTTCAGTGAATGTGTCACAGAAATGCGAGATGTAAATTTACCTTTTAGTTCCATTGTCAGCAATAATCGATGAATCTAAAAAAAAAAAGGAACTTTAAAAATGCAAAGAATTCAAATACATGGCCAAGTAGTTTGAATAGGAAACAAAGATGCACTCTTGCTGAAAATTACTCACCTCAAGTAAGAAATTTTTTATCTTTACAAAAGATAATACAGGTTGGAAGTTTTTGGAAATATAATGGACACAAATTTTTTCCAAAGGGTGAGGAGAAATAATAATGACTAGATTCTGATTATTTTATTATACTTCAAAGGACTCTGAATTTTGCCAGCTCTTTGAGAACAAAAAATCAGCTGGAAAATGGGAAAGAATGCAAAGATTGTACAGCACTTGACACATTTTTTTCGTAAACATGAAGAAATAAACATCAATAGGAATGCTAAGTATTCAAATTTCAAATCTGATTAGAAATATATAATTATCAATGCTGCAAAACAGATTCTATATGATGAGGAAAATATTACACCGAACAAATAATAAACTCAATTCTGTTTTGGCAAGACAATAGCATTCAGAGGACCATCTACAAAAATGTATAAGCAGTATAATAACAGGAATTTTCTTCATTTACAAAAAGCATAGAAGCTTAATAGAATTTACAGCAGTATACAAATATGTATTTGTATATTTCAAATATGCAATATATTTGTATATATGCTATATATATTTGTTTATATAAACATATACTTGTATATTATTGTACAAATATTATATACTATATATAAACACCAAATATATACCAAATATTATATACTATATATAAATATTATATACTATATGTAAACACCAAAGAACATTTACACATTATTTAGCAGATGAAAAGCAAAACCAAATGATTAAAATATAGGAGATTTGTTGACTGAAGTCATTTTGAATCTTGTAAGAAATGCTAAATATCACACAGTTAAATAACTTGAGGTACATTTCCCGATGTAAGCCATGTGGAACAGTTGACAATTATTTTTAGATTTGTAAATTTTCAAAATGCAAATATGTCTATATGTAAACATTAATTTTTTTCCCTACAGTAAATGATACAGCTGGAGAAGGATTATTTAGGTTTTTGGTCGACCATCACCAACAAAAGCACTGAATATAGGCGATAATGATTTGAGGGAGCCGGGATACAACCAAGATGAAAAAAATTTATGACAAACTTAATGGATTTCCACATAAGTCCCCAAAAGATTCTAAGGCTGCCTATTCTTTTTTTTTTTTTTTTTTGAGATGAAGTCTTGCTCTGTCACCCAGGCTGGAGTGCAGTGGCCTGATCTCGGCTCACCGCAACTTCTGCCTCCCAGGTTCAAGTGATTCTCTTGCCTCAGCCTCCCAAGTAGCTGGGATTACAGGCACACGCCACTGCACCCGGCTAATCTTCTGTATTTTTAGTAGAGATGGCAGTTCACCATGTTGGGCAGGCTGGTCTCCAACTCCTGACCTCAGGTAATCCACCCATCTCAGCCTCCCAAAGTGCCAGGATTACAGGCGTGAGCCACCACGCCCGGCCAGGTTGCCTATTCTTTAAAGCCAATAGTGAATAAAATATTAAAAAGTCCTGTCCGGGTGAGGTGGCTCATGCCTGTAATCCTCTACAGTCTGAAGGTCAATAGCAAAATTAGTTTTTTTCTATATTGGAAGCAATAATATCTCCTTAAAAGAGAGGTTTATAATAAAGAATATCTCAAGGTCTTTTCAATATTCTAGATGACATGCATAAATTGAAAAATTATGATAAATATGAGCTTCTGCAACCATTAAAAATATACAATTGAAATTGAGAAACATAGGAGGAAGAGTGATACTGATGAAGCATTGGTGTAAAAGGAACTAAAATCCTGAAGTCGCTTTCTAAAATCTAGTTGACATGGCTGGGTTCACACCTGTAATCCCAACACTTTGGGAGGCAGGAGGATCCCTTGAGCTCAGAAGTTCAAAACCAGCCTAGGTAACATGGTGAAATGCTGTATCTATACAAAAATTAGCCAGCATGTTGGTACATGCCTGTAGTCCCAGCTACTTGGGAGGCTGAGAGCAGAGGATTGCTTGAGCCCAGGAGGTTGAGGCTGCAGTGAGTCATGATCGTGCTTGCTCTGGGTGACAGAGCAAGACCCTGTCTCAAAAAATAAATAAATAAGTAGCTTAATAAAATCTAATTGCCTCCCATGAAGTGCCTCAATATATTTTCAGTAATAATATACCAGACACATTTTCCTAAAACCATCGTAGCTCTTAGGATACATTAACTTTGGTAGTATCAGCCAGCAGTGGAAAATGTAGATACTTTTGAAACAATTATAAAAAGCTACTTATCAAGAATGTCACAAGAAAGACCATCAATTCTAGTGACCATTTTTATAGACAATAAGATACTGAGCCGGGTGCAGTGGCTCATGCCTGTAATCCCAGCACTTTCGGAGGCCAAGGGGGCATGGATCACCTGAGGGCAGGAGTTCGAGACCAGCCTGGCCAACGTGGTAAAACACCATCTCCACTAAAAATACAAAAATTAGTGGGGCATGGTGGTGCATGCCTGTAATCCCAGCTACTCAGGAGGCTGAGGCAGGAGAATCACTTGAACCTGAGAGATGGAGGTTGCAGTGAGCCGAGATTGCACCACTGCACTCCAGCCTGGGCAACAGAGTGAGACTCCGTCTCAAAAAAAAAAAAAAAAAAAAAAAAAAACTGGAACAAGCAGGCATTAAAATTGCCATAGAAAATGTCCCCATGAAAATTATTTTATGACTAAAACTATCTTATGGTGAATTGTTACATCCCAGAGACTTTCAAATCCTGAGTATTGTGACTAAAAACACTAATTTTCTGTTATCTTGGATTTAATAATTTTATATATATAATTCATATAGAACCAACTTGTGTTTGTTTCTTTAGGGGTACCCCTTCCTTATCCTACACAGGTGCTGTAGGGGTCAATAGTAACCCAGCACCTTTTAGTGATTAGTTAAAAAGTGACTGGGGCGAGAGGACAGCCAGCAAACCATCTGTTCTCTTCCATGTACATGTTACCTTGTGCATGTGATTACTGTGTGTGAACCTGCCTGACAGTGGTTGCCTACTCAGGCATGAAAGGCCTGGCATGATCTGAGTCCTGCCCACCTCCCAGCCATGCTCTCTTACACTTGATGCTGCAGCCAGCCTGGGCTTCTTGCAGTTTCTCGGTGCCCCAGGCTTGTTCTTGCCTGTGCACACTCCACCCCACCCCTGCATCCCCCTCCCTCACAGGAGGGCTGCGAGAGGCTCCCACACAGCGCCTGCAATCATAGCATTCCTCACACAGAGCTGTTACCTGTTACCTCGCCTGCAGTCTGCCTTCCTCCCTAGACTGTCACTCCTTCAGGGAGGATTCATGTCTCTTGTCTTTGCACACAGGTGCACTGCCCAGTCTCCGCACCTAACTGATGCTCTGTAATGCTGTTATTGGGAGAAAGACACATGAAGATGGCCAAATTTATCTATGTCTTTAAAGAAGTTCCAACTCTAAAAACCAAAAAAAATAAGTTAAAACAATTTGAAACTATTTTTAAAAAATAATTAAAATGCTCAACCCAGCGAAGTGTTCTGCAGACAGACACTTTCTAGCAAGAAGGCAAATTGTTACCATCTCTCTGAAGGGCAGTTTGGTGGTAGGTATCAAAAAGCAATGAAGGCCAGGCACAATGGCTCATGCCTGTAATCCTAGCGCTTTGGGAGGCTGAGGTGGGCAGATTATGAGGTCAGGAGTTTGAGACCAGCCTGGCCAACATGGTGAAACCCCGTCTCTACTAAAAATACAAAAATTAGCCAGGTGTGATGGTGCACACCTGTAATCCCAGCTATTCAGGAGGCTGAGGCAGGAGAATTGCTTGAACCCAGGAGGTGGAGGTTGCAGTGAGCCCAGATCGCGCCATTATACTCCAGCCTGGGCAACAGAGCAAAACGCCGTTTCAAAAAAAAATAAATAAATAAAAAGCAATGAAAATGTCCATACTCCTTAGACTCAGCAACTCCACTTAGAGGAATTAATCCCAATGACATAATTAAGAAAATGTGTGCAAAGACCCAGGGGTAAAGTAGGGAACTACTGTGTCATTTACACCAGCAGCAATTGAGAAACAACCTTGATACCCAGTAGTGGGGGATGGTTGTGTAAATTGTAGGACATCTATGAGATGGAATACAATTTAGCCATTAAAATAACTGGGAAAACAAACTTCTCGACAAGAAAAGATGTTCACACCATATTGTTGGGTCAACAAAAGTCAGATAACCCAACAGAACGTCAAATACAGTCCATCAAAATCAACATGCTGTGTGTGTGTGCTTGCAAATGTATCTTGTTTACTCTTTCCCTGCTTAACAATATATTATGGCCATCTTTCCATGTCCACATCATGGAAAAGTAAATACCAAAAATGAGAGTAGTAATTATCTCTTGGTGCTGAGATTTCTAGTGATTTTAATATTCTTTATTATTGTACACCTGCATTTCCCATTTAAAAACAATTTAATTTCATTATAAAAATAGAGAAGAGCCAGGTTCAGTGGCTTATGCCTGTAATCCCAGCACTTTGGAAGGCTGAGGCAGGTGGATCATGAGGTCAGGAGTTTGAGACCAGCTGGGCCAATATGGTGAAACCCCGTCTCTACTAAAAATACAAAAATTAGCCAGGTGTGGTGGTGCACACCTGTAATCCCAGCTACTCAGGAGGCTGAGGCAGGAGAATTGCTTGAACACGGGAGACAGAGGTTGCAGTGAGCCCAGATCTCTCCACTGCACTCCAGCCTGGGCAACAGGGCGAGACCCCGTCTCAAAAAAAAAAATAGAGATGAGGGCTTCCTATGTTGCCCAGACTGGCCTCAAACTCCTCGGCTCAAACAATCCTCCCACCTCCCAAAGTGTTGGGATTACAGGTGTGAGCTACTGCACCTGGTCTGTTTTCTAATTTTTCTACAGTGACTATATATTGTGCTAAAAGAGAGAAGGATGAGAGGAGAGGAGAGAAAAAATTTTAAAACGAGCAGGCTGCAGAGAGAACTGGCCTCCCCTAGGGGTGTCTGCCTCCCAGAGGCTGAAAACCAAAGAGAGGACATGGTCCAGGAAGAAAGGAGAGAATGGGAATTAGGGGATCGAGAGGGGGAAGACTGAGCTGAAAACGCTAAGCTCTCCGGTACTGAGAAAACAAGGTTTGAAAAGTGAAGATACTTTTTCAAAAGAAGCGTTGAGAGGTGAAAGGAATTGCCAAAGGCAGCCTGGGAATAATGGAGGTTGCCTGTGAATGCAGCACCTGAGGGAAAAAAAATTCTCCTGACAAACTTCTTTTTACAACCCTTAGAGATTTTTTCTTTCTTTTCTTTTTTCTTTTCTTTCCTTTCCTTTTTTCTTTCCTTTTCTCTTCTTCTTCTTCCTTTTTTTCCATTTACAGAGCGTCTCTTCTTGCACCTAACAGAGCTCATAATTTATCTTGCCACTCCGATCTCTTTCTAGTAATGCCTGCTACTTTTAACATAGGTCAGTGAAGAGGCTTTGCAATGAGCCTGTTTTTTTTTTTTTTTTTTTTTTTTTTTCTGCAATGGCTCTATTTTGATGATACGTGATGATCAAGGGTTAGACTATCTCTATATTTACTGAGATGGGTTTTAAAATAGAATCCTAGTGGATTCTATTTTAAAACCCATCTCAGTAAATGTCCCCTTAATCTGTTGCACTCAGCGCCTGAGTCTTGTTGGAGTCACTTTATATGTAGCGTATTTTGAAAATCAAAGCCTTGTGCAGAGTAGATGTTAAACACATGTATATTGTAAAGTAAAAGGGAGGATTGTAAAGGAAAGAGAGCAAGTGAAAGCAGATCCTCTCACCCCTCATTCCCTTTTCTGACCTACTTTCCATCACTCCGTCACTCGACAGACATTCCACCTTGTTTTTCTTTTTCTTTTCTTTTTTTTTTTTTTTTTGTTTCACTTTCAGGAAGAACTCACTGGACCACCCAGAGGGAGGAGGGGTGTCCACCATCCAGCCGTTTCCCCCAGAAGCCTCCCACCCAGGGCTTGCAGTGCCTTTAGGGGCAGTGAAAGTGTGCGCCCTCCCAGGAACTATCCTCTCTCCATCCCCCTTCTCCATCCTCTTCCTCATCTTCACTGCAGACCCAGCACACCCTGGACTGCACTGCCGCTCTGGATCCCTTAGGATTTCAAGCCCTGTAGCCACACGGGCAAAGCCAAAGGAAACGGCTTTTGGCTTTCCCTCCACAGAATGGGCACGTGTGAGCCTCAGTGGAGGCAGAACCCTTGCAGCCACTTCAGGAGCAGGTGACAGGGCCCAGCAAGAATGGCAAGTCGGCAAAGAGTTGGCTCCTCACCACTTCCTGTTTATTCTGCATTGATTGAGTGCCTACTATGTACTCCCTGCTTTGAAAGGCTCTCAGCCTAATTACAAGTTTACGTAAATTTCCCTCAGCAGTTTCTAAAAGTGCCACACTGTTCCCTAGGGTGATAATATGTCCTTACAACCTTGTCAGGATTAAGGTCATTTTTGCTTTGTTTTTTCAGACACACCTCCTATTTTCAAAGGTGGTGGATTTGGGGATTGGGGGGGAATAAATAACAAGCTTTAGCAGTTACAGAAAAACATCTCTAGCTTATTCTTCCCATTAAAGCTGCTCAAGGGTAGGTTACCCTCCATTGGTCTTTTCTTATGGATTTTTACAGGAAAAAAATGTATTTAAAGGTAACATATATGCCTTGACAATCTCCATTGTTGACATGTTGAAAGATCTTGGAGAGGTCAGGTGTGGTGGCTCACGCCTGTAATCCCAACACTTTGGGAGGCTGAGGCAGGTGGATCTCGAGGTCAGGAGTTCAAGACCAGCCTGGCCAATATGGTGAAACCCTATCTCTACTAAAAATACAAAAATTAGCTGGCTGTGGTGGCAGGAGCCTGTAATCCCAGCTACTCAGGAGGCTGAGGCAGAAGAATCGCTTGAACCCAGGAGGCGGAGGTTGCAGTGAGCCAAGATCATGCCACTGTACTCCAGCCTGGGCAACAGAGTGAGACTCCGTCTCCCCCTCCGCCACACACACAAAAAAAGAAGAAAGATCTGGGAGAGTTTGTCTGTTTTCCAGAAGTAACTCAACCGGACCCTTGTTCATATGAAATGTTTTTCCTCCTTTTATTTACAGCTACACAGTGTTAGGAGTAGTCGGGGGATGCATGGAACAACAGGCAGGCCCTTGCTGGTAACAGACACGCCTAAGAAGTAGGTTCTCAAGGCCTTACTAACAATTCTTTCTGTCTCTTTTCCCTAATGCCACCTTCAAATCCCAGAACCAAATTTCAAAGGGAAGTAGATAAAGGATGTATTCCCTCACCCATGTTTGCTTTTTTTTTTTTTTTTTTAACACATCAAGGCTCAAAGACTTGAAGTGAATTAATGTATGGCTCAGCCTAGCTGAACAGATAAAAATCACTATTCAGCCTGAAATCCATTTGCAAGATCTAACTACGGGACACTTAAATTTACCCTCCAAGGATTTGGAACAAGAAATGGCAACTCATTTGGAAAATTAATCTTCATAGGCCTTCTTAGCAGCAATCAGCAGGCATTCAATAAAGAAATTTGGGTAAAGCCTGAGTTGTGGGGAGCGGTGGATATAGGGGCTTAACTGCCTTTGGATTAATCAGCACAGCTGGGAAGAGCCCCAGGCTGGACTCTATTCATGCTTTACAGCTAGTTTTGAAAAAGGAAGAGGCTGTCACAGTCTTAAAGAGGGAGCTCCTAAGGGCGTCCCAGCTTTGATGCTGCTCTAATAATGTGGCTTTTCAGGGAGGATGAATAAGCAGGCTTATGAAAGGATCTGGCTCTCCTCTCCGATCCGCTAAACAGGTAATGAGGATTTCTAGCTATTAGAGCAATGATACCAGATCGCAACTTCCAAGACATGCACCAGCGTGAAGCCGCTCTGGAAACCGCCTGCTGAGTGGGCAGCCTTCAAAAGCCCTCTAATCCTTGAAAATGAACTTGAGGTTTTCTGCCCACACACACAACATGGACTCACTTGTCTGGAATTTAATGTTCAGCACATTCAACAGAAATTTTGACATGAAGAAATAATAGGCTCTCAGATTTTTTTAAAAAAAGATTCTTATTTAGAAAAAAAAATCCTCTAATTCCAGGTGCAACCCATTAGGAATTAAGCTACAAGGCCAGCCAAGTGCGGTGGTGAACACCTGTAGTCCCAGCTACTTGAAAGGCTGAAGCAGGAAGCTTGCTTGAACCCAGGAGTTGGAGGCTACAGTGAGCTATGATCATGCCTATAAATAGCACGACACTTCAGCCTGGGCAACAGTGAGACCTTGTCTCTAAAACAAACAAAAAACGACAAAGGCAGCCTAATTCAATTTCCATTTTCTCCACCTAACAGGCTTAGGATCACAAACTGTAAATGTTCTCTTGGTTATATAGAGATGAGAAGCTACTTGTCCTAGGTACTTAGTAAATTAGGGACCGTGCCAGCACTAGAATGTACCTAGGTGCTCCAAGACCTGGATGGACTTGTTCCTTGCACAATCTAGAAATCTGTGATAAAGAATAAATCATACAGGGTGTTCTTAATGAGCCCCTTCCATAGGCAGGTATAATAGAACACACAAATGAGTGGGGGGACCCCTGTAGATTCATCTCAAATTATGCAAAATATGAAGCCACGTGCTACTGGTGGGGGAAAAACTTGCCTGCCATGTGCTACTGGTGGGGGAAAAACTTGCTCTTTGAGTCAGGTGCACCAGGGTTCAAGCCCTGACCCTGCACCTCTTACTAGGTGGATGATTTGGGGTGGGGCAGGTTATCAGAGCTCTTGAGTCTCAGTCTCTTTATCTGAAAAAAGCAGAGAAAATAATGCCTATTTAACCAAATGAAAATAAATTTAAAGAAGATAACATTTGTAAAGCTGGTAACTTAGATGCTCAATTAAAGTCAATCCCTCTCCTAATTGCTGCTGCCTGAATTTCTTTTTTTTTTTCTTTTTCGTTTCTTTTTTTTTTTTTTTGAGGTGAAGTCTCAGTCAGCCAGGATGGAGTGCAGTGGCTTGATTTTGGCTCACGCAACCTCCACCTCCCGGGTTCCAGCGATTCTCCTGCCTCAGCCTCCTGAGTAGCTGGGACTACAGGCGTGCACAACAACACCTGGCTAATTTTTGTATTTTTAGTAGAGATGGGGTTTCATCATGTTGGCCAAGCTGGTCTTGAATTCCTGACCTCAGGTGATGCACCTGTCTCGGCCTCCCAAAGTGCTGGGATTACAAGCATGAGCCACTGCACCCGGCCTGAATTTCTTTACCTTAGAACAAAGGGTGCAATTATAGGGAAGGCTTAAATGACATGATCAACACATTTGCTAAGGTATATCAGTGATTGGACAAATGTAAAATACCCAGGAGATCCTGCTCTGACCGATAAAAGATTCCGAGGGCTTTAGATGCCAAGCGAAAAGGGCATCTCTAGTCTGATTAGAGGTTAAAGGGAGCAAGAAAGGATGGGAGAGGGGAGGCCAGCGAAATATAAACCAGAGATGTTCAGTAGAAACATAACCCAAGCCACATGTGTAATTTAAAATGTTTTAGTAGCTGCACTTAAGAAGTAAAAACAAGCATGTAACAGTAATCTTAATAGAACATTTTATTTAACCCAATATATCAAAATGCTATTATATGAACTTATTCTCATTTAAAAATTATTAGTATTTTTTGTTCTTTTTTCCCACTGAGTCTTCAAAATCAGGGTATATTTTACACTTGGAGTACACTTCAAGTTCTCACCATCCTGGACAGCACAGGTGTAGAAGTGTAGGTTAATCCCCATGTCCATCCACTGTGTTGGGTGTTGGGGGACCAAAAAGTCTAGATTAGAGCACGGGTTTACCCTCAAGGGACTCAGTACCTAGTTAGGGATCTAGAACAGATGGAGAACATTCACCCAACAATATACATTTGCGTGTAGGTTCCCACACTGCTTATCATAAGATATTTAACCTGCAGCTCAAGCCTTTCCCTATAAGCCTTAGACATACTCCAAGCACAATATTCCTTCCTGTTGTCCACACAAGCAGTTATCAGATGATGTAATTCATTTGGGGGTTTGGGACATATAGCACCCTAGAAAACAGTTCAACGGAAGAGGGGGATGCCTTGCTTTCTAATCCCTTTAGACTACAGAGTGCCAACTTTATATTATGTGAGCCCAAATTCCAGACAAGTAGGAAAGAAACTGAAAGAGAAGTCTCAACCCTGCACAGAATGTTTACCTGTCTCCTGGAGCAGCAGCGGCAGTGGGAGGAGCCATCCGTGTTGAAAAGGCAGTCTCTCACTCCCAGCTGCACCCACCCTGCCCTGTCTCTTTCCCTTGCCCCTCCCTTGAGAGCCTCTTCATTTCCTCCACTGCCTGGCTCAGCTCACAGGGAGACTCACACCGCCCCAAATTGAAAAGCCAGTGGCTGATGTGGCTTGCAGAGCAATCTTCATGCCGTGCAGGCATTAGCCTCGGCAAAACCAGATATTGAAGTTTGCTTTAGATTCCCTAGCATTTTCTGGAAAGCCCTTTCCCCGTTTCTGCAACCCCACCCCTGTAGACTCATCTCAGATAATGCAAAAACCAAGCCATGTGCTGCTGGTCGGGGAAACAAGCAGTTTAAGGAAAAACCAGGTTCTTCCTCAGCTATTTCTGCTGAGACACCAATTCATAGTAAGGAGTTAATACTTTGTGGGCCATCTTTCCCAGGGATATTTGCATTTTTTAAAGGCTGAATAATACTTTTGAAAAAGAAGAACTCAAATGTAATGAGTGCTTACTAGCTAGTGAGCACTGTGCTAAGAGGGTGATGCCTCACTCCAGGGAATGACTGGAAAATGGTAGGATTTCAAGCAAGGTGGCACAGGTGGAACAGAGGTATCTTCCTGGTGCTTTCAGTAGACAACTCCTATGCGACCCTAACATGAGGAACAGTCCATGGAGGATATAAAAGAGCTGCACTTTTTTTCCCCCTTAACTTTTACATTTTAGCACCATTTTCTTTGTTTATGGATTGAAGGTAGAGGAATTAAATTTGTTTTCATCCGTCCATTCATTTGCTCATTCATTCAACAAACATTTATTGAGTGCCTACCCTGAGCCAGGCACTGGACTAGGTGCTGGGGGTACAGCAATGATCGAGATGGGCGAAGCTCTGCTGTCATGAAACTTACAATGCGGTGGGGAAAGACAGGCAATAAGCAAAAAAACAAAACGAGAATTATGGACTGTGATCATCCTATGAACAAAAGGAACAAGGGCGTGTGATAGAGGCAACTAGGGAGTAGGATGGAGGCTCTTTAGATCAGGGCTGCATGGGGAAGCCTCCTGGAGGAGGTAATGGGGTTTTTCTGCATCCCCACTGGTGCTCCTTCTTGGCCTCCTTGGCTTCCTCTTCTTCCTTCACCTACCTGCAGGCTTCAGAGCACAGTCCTGGGGCTTCTCCTTCTTCCACAAACTCTCTCTCGGTGCTCTTGGCCAGTTTCGTGACTCTAACCACTTTCTATACACTGATAATCTCCCAAATTAATATCTCCAGCCCTAACAAGCCTATGACCACCAGATCCACACATTCAAGAGTCAAGCTGATATCACCCCTGAAAAGTCCACTGGCATCTCAGACAAGATGCTCAAACAGGCCTCTCGACTCTCTGCTCCCTCCAACCTGTTCCTGCTGCCTCAATCCCTGTACTCCGTAAATTATCCACCTGATGGCTCAAATCAAAAAGCTGAGGAGTCACTATTTTTTCATTGTATTTTAAATTGTTTTTGAATAAGTAATTGTGGTAGGCAGAATAATGGCCTCCAAACATGCTCGTATCTAATCCCTAGAATCTGTTAATATGTGACTTTACCTGGCAAAAAGGACCCTGCAAATGTAATTAAATTAAGAACCTTGAGGTGAGTTATCTTGGATTATCTGGATGGGTTGAATCTAGTCACAGGAGTCTTTAAAAGTGGGTAACCTTTCCCCTCTGTGGTCAGAGGGAGACATGAATTTGGGAGAAGAGTCAGAGACACTGTGCTTACTGTGAAGACAGAAGAAGGGGCCGTGAGCCAAGGCCTGCAGGGAGACTCTATAAGCTAGAAAAGACCAAGAAACAGTCTCCCTTCCAGCCTCCAGAAAGGACTGCAGCTCACCAATCCCTTTATTTTAGCGCAGTGAGACCTGTGTCAAACTTCTACCTACAGAACTGTAAGATAATAAATTTGCACTGTTTTAAGCCGCTACATGTGTGATCATTTGTTATAGCAGTAATAGAAAACTAATAAAGCAACACAGTCATATGACACAAAATTCAGAGAGTATAAAATAGTAGACAACAAGCTTCTTTCTCACCCTGTCCTCACCCACCAACTTTTCCCCAAAAGTACCTAATGCCACCGACTTCTTGGTGTATCCTTCCAGAGACATCCTATTCATATATAAGCAAATGGGGCTATGTATACTTTCACTTTGTATTTTCTACAAATGATAGCATACTATACATACTGTTCTACATTTTTCAAGTCAACAATACAGTCTACATGTTTTTCTTTGGAGCTTTTTTGTTGTTTTAACCTGGCACCACCACATTCCATTGCATAGACGTAATTATTTAGCCATCTCTTATTCTTGGCTATTTCCAAGCTTTTTATCACAAACAACGCCCTATGCAGAAATAACCTTGAACTTGCAGCATTTCACGCAGGACTCAGACAGAGACAGATTTGTCTCAGACTGAGACAAATCCAGGAGTCATCCCTGATTCTTCCTTTCTTTCATTCCCATCTAATCTGCTAGCCTGTCCTGCGGGCTTATCTCCAAAACAAACTTCAGCCCACCACTTCTTTCCTTGTCCACCATCCCCACTCTATTCTAAGCCACCACTGTCTCTTGCCTGAGCCATTGCAGTGGACACATCTATGGTCAGGAAGACTCTGAGATTCCTATACTTGTGTCTTGCCCTTTTGAGGAAGAGCCCTCTTGAGGCCTCAGAATTTTTGTTCCTGAAATAGGATCAATGAAACTAAGTATGCAGATTTTTCTGTGAATGAATGAGTGGTGTTTCCCAAGACTTCAGTAATGGGGTTTCATTTGGAGGCTCTCCTAAAACAGAAACTTGTTAAACCTGAAAGGAAGATCAGACGAGTGTCTCTGTGTCTTGGAACAGACGTATATTTAATTATATCTTTAATATGTGTTTTTCTTCTGTGGGTTTCCCGGGCACTTAATGGGCTGGGAACAAGACAAGAGTCTTTGGGAATGAAGACAAATTCACCTTAAACAAGAACTTGAGATTAAAATTCTGCCTTTATTCTACTTAGCCACAGCCTAAATCCTTCCCTGACGGCTCTTGAGGAAGTTCCAGGATGGAAACTGATTCAGAAAGTCCGGCAGTCCTGGTACAGGAAACAAAACATTAAAGAAAGGAGCACTGCAGAGGGAGGCCCCATGATTATAAATCTAAAAAAGAAAACTCATGGAGACTAACGGAGGGAAGGAATCAGATTTATGACGTATTTGCTACGGTATACTCTCTCTTCTTATAATAAAATGTTAATTATTTATTAAGCTTTTACTGTGTGTCATGCATTTTCACATATGCTTTTATTTAATCTTGTAATAACTCCATTTTGCAGATAAGGAAACTAAGAGTCAAAGAGTATATTTATTTTGTAGCCTTTCAGTAGTTGAGCCCCTGATCACAGAGTAAGAAGTGAGGACAGGTGGAAGCTTCAGCAACTGTCCTGAACAATTAAAATACACATCAGTGTGAATGACCTTCAGAATGTATTTCAGTCTGTTAATATACACAATAACATATATGTAAACTATACATGGCAGCTGAGAGTTGTGTTTAAGATCACAGATTCTTTTGAGACAGAGTCTTGCTCTGTCGCCCAGGGTGGAGTACAGTGGCACAATCTCAGCTCACTGCAACCTCCACCTCCCAGGTTCAAGCGACTCTCATGCCTCGGCTTCCTGAGTAGTTGGGGCTACAGACGCATGCCACCATGCCTGGTTAATTTTTGTATTTTTAGTACATGGAGTTTCGCCATTTTGGCCATGCTGGTTTCGACCTCCTGAACTCAAGCAATCCACCTGCCTCAGCCTCCCAAAGTGCTGGGATTGCAGGCGTGAGCCACTGTGCCCAGCCAAGATTACAGATTTTACGGAGAGACTTCCTGAGCTTCAGCATGCATAGTTCCATGATTATCTACTGTGTGGCCTTGGACAAATTCCTTTCCCTCTCTGGGCCTATTTCCTATTACATTTAAAGGCACTTAGAGCAGTGCATGGCATAAAGTGGAATTTAGCCAGGCTACCCGTAATGAGGGCTTACTTGGTGTCAAGCACTGGGCTGTGTAATATATAGAAAGCACTCGTCCTGAAGATGGTCTCATGGAATCTTCAGATCATTCTGCAAGGAAATCATTCTTTCTTTTCTGTAGTGAAGGAATCTGAAGCTCTAGCACATCCCCAGTGTCACGCAATCATCTGTTAAGTTGCAGAGTTGGGAATTCAGACCTTGCTTTGTCTGCTTCCAAAGCCTGGGCTTAGTAACAAGCAACGCAGATGGTGGTGTTAGTGTGCAGTCCTGCTTTTTGGCAAGCCCGAGGCATGAGCTGCTCTTCCTGCTTACAAGTACAGACACACATACCCTCCCGCCACAGAGACACACAGGCAGTATTCAAGTG
Source organism: Hylobates moloch (assembly GCF_009828535.3). Lineage (NCBI taxonomy): Eukaryota > Metazoa > Chordata > Mammalia > Primates > Hylobatidae > Hylobates > Hylobates moloch. The sequence continues at coordinate 7,783,683 of NW_026652293.1, forward strand.
ACAAACTTCCCCAATGCCTGCGCCCTCTGCTGACTGTGCTGTAGCAATGTCTGGTCTGAAAGGCACTTTCTGGGAGTAGAATTGCTGGTGGTTTTGGAAATGACTCCAACAAATTGAATCCTTGACGTCGGGAGATACTGAAGACATTGAATCTTTCTTATTTCCAGTTGCATGAAAACAAGAGGTTTGACAAACCAAAGCAGATTAAGACACATGGAAAAAGTAAGCTTTTAGTGCCAGGTGCTCTCTTTTGGCAATAAAAAAATGGTTTGAGCACCTTAAATTTTTTCAGAATGTGTCGAGGGTGGGGAGTTGGAGAAAGGTACATGTGGGAGTTTTTGCTCCTGTCGGCAATACAATAGTCACCCTTGCTGAGAGGCTCCTTGAAGGCAAAATAGAAAATGTTTGCAAAAATATGCAGTGAGAAGATATCTCATCATGCAGCTCCTCACCTCCACACCCCAGCCTGCACACACCCATTTGTTCTTACAATAAAAGAAAGCCTCCAATTTTTACCATGCAAGAAATTATTATCTGTCTCTCTCTTCTTTTCCTCTCTCCCACTCCTTGGTGCCTTTCTCTTCCAGAAAGAAATTTTAGAATGTCAGACCTTAAAGATGATCCAATACAATGCCACAGTTAAGAACACTGATTTCAAAGGCAAACCTGGGTTTGAATCCTGGTTTCAGCACCTTATGCAAGTTACTTAAGCCCTCTGTGCCTCAATTACCTCATCTGTAAAATGGGCTTAAAAACAATACCTACCTGATAGGATTGGTGAGAGATTTGAATGAACTAATGCTTGTAAGTCCCTTAGCTCAGAGGCTGGCACAGAGCTAATGCTTCCAAAGTGTTCCTTGATATTGTCACCCAATCAAGCCTCTTCATTTTACAGACAAGAAGACTAGATTCAGAGAGAAGGGATTTATCTGCGGTCATATGGCCAGTTAGTGGCAGAGCCAAGACTGGAGCCAGGCATCTCATCTCATCTCATCTGGTACAGACATCTTTCTACTGTACCACACACAGCATCGTGCATTTTCCCTCATTTCCTAACTTTAAGCAAAAGAGATTGGGCCATTTCCCAGTTGGCCAAGTTTGTGCTGAACCAGCAATGTTGCCAGAGTCGGGCATCCTGGAGTGCATCCTGCAGTGCCGGCTCCCCTGTGAGCAGGAGCCAGCTTGAGTCTGACAGTAACAGATTCTGTTCTAGGAGCTATCGAGCCCTCATAAAACTGATCCACAGAGCACTGCGCAACTGTCCTCTTATATTATTACTTTATTTAGAGACATCTGTTGCCCTCTCAGGCTGGAGGGTAGTGGTGCAATCTGGGCTCACTGCAACCTCCGCCTCCCAGGTTCAAGAGATTCTCCTGCTTCAGCCTCCCGAGTAGCTGGGATTACAGGCATGTGCCACCATGCCTGGCTAATATTTGTATTTTTAGTGGAGACGAGGTTTCACCATGTTGGCCAGGCTGGTCTTGAACTCCTGACCTCAAGTGATCGGCCCACCTCAGCCTCCCAAATGTCCTCTTATTATTAATTTACTTTCTGAAAGCTGAAGCTCCAGAAAGAAGTTCACTAGACAGTGACACCACCACCGGCTTTCAAATATTCTGGGAACAAAGTCTCTATGTCCAGCCAGCCTCCAATCCACATTCTTGAGAGTCTCTTTCTCTCCCCCCAGCCATCTCTCTCTCTCCAAAGACCCTCTCCTAATCAGAGAGACCGGATCATTGCCTATACTATGTGTCACTTTCCCCCACATCATACTATTTCACCTCAAATGCTCTTCTCTCTCCCTCTGCTCAAAGGACACACACCGACCACCACACATATGCCTAAGGTCTTTTGTTCTTTGGAAAGTGTTCAAATTGTCCACAGCAATATTTGGTTCTTGCTGGAAAAAGCCAGTAATCTACAGCCAGGGTAGGTTCAGTTCCTGGTGTCTCTGGAGAGGACAGATCCCATTAGCTCTGACAAACATCCTCAGTGTTCCTGCTCCTAATCTTTGTCAAATTTTCCAAAATCCAGCTAGACCCAGGGGCTCCTTGCAGGCAGTCCAGGCTGTGTCTGCTCCACTCAGTAGTCAGGTGGCCCACAGCTGCAAGGACCAGTCAGCTTTTTCTCAAGCCTGGGTCAGGCAAACTCTCTACATTTAGTAAACAGGGGCAAGGGGGATGCAGGGAGAGGTCTGAAAGATGGAAACGGAGAGAAGGGTTATGGTTAGGCTCCTGTCAACAGTTCAGTGATAAAGATGCTATAATTCTGTAGCAAAATGATTGCCCACCTAGAAGTTAGGAGGGCTGAGTCCTAATCCTAGAGCAGCCACGAAATGAACCACGTGCTCTTGGGCTGATCACTTTGCCTCTCTGCCTCAGTTTTCTCATTCTGCTATACAAGTGGGTTTGCCTTGAGAGTCTGTAAGAAGACTTCCAGCACTTCTGAAACACTGAAGTTTTTTAGTGACAATCTTTAGTTCACATGACATGTTACAGTTTTTCAAGAACTTCCACAGGCAGGCATCATTTGGAGCTACTGTGGGTTTGGTTCCAGACTACTGCAATAAAGTGAAAATTGCAATAAAGTCAGTCACACAAGTTTTTTGGTTTCCAAATGCATATAAAAGTTATGTTTACCCTGTACTGTAGTCTATTAAGTGTGCAATAGCATTAAGTCTAAAAACATCTTAATTAAAACGTGCTTTATTGCTAAAAATGTTAACAATCATCTGAGCCTTCAGGGAATCATAACCCTTTTGCAGGGGGAGGTCTTGCCTTGACATTAATGGCTGCTGACTGATCAAGGTGGTAGTTGCTTCAGGTTTGGGGTGGCCGTGACAATTTCTTTCTTTCTTTCCTTCTTTTTTCTTTTTTTTTTTTTTGAGATGGAGTGTCACTCTCTTGTTGCCCAGGCTGGAGTGCAGTGGCATGATCTCGGCTCACCGCAACCTTTGCCTCCCAGGTTCAATCAATTCTCCTGCCTCAGCCTCCTGAGTAGCTGGAATTACAGGCATGTGCCACCACACTCAGCTATTTTGTATTTTTAGTAGAGATGGGGTTTTTCCATGTTGGTCAGGCTGGTCTCGAACTCTCAACCTCAGGTGATCTGCCCGCCTCGGCCTCCCAAAATACTGGGATTATGGGTGTGAGCCACTGGGCCCAGTTCTGAAACTAAGAAAACAATGAAGTTTGCCACACAGATTGACTCTTCCTTTCATGGAGATTTCTCTGTAGCATATGATGCTGTTTGATAGCATTTTACTCACAGTAGAACTTCTTTCAAAACTGGAGTAATCTTCTCAAACCCTACTACTGCTATCAAACAAGTTAATGCAATATTCATAATATTTTGTTGTCATTTCAACAGTGTTCACAGCATCTTCACCAGGAGTAGATTCCTTCTCAAGAAACCACATCCTTTATTCATCCATAAGAAGCAACTTCTCATCCATCCAAGTTTGATCATGAGGTTGCAGCAGTTCAGTCTCATCTTCAGGCTCCACTTCTAGTTCTCTTGTTATTCCCACCACATCTACAGTTACTTTCTCCACAGAAGTCTTGAACCCCTTAAAGTTATCCATGAGGATTGGAATCAACTTCTTCCAAACTCCTTTTAATTTTATATTTTGATCTCCTCCCATGAATCATGAATATTCATAATGGCATCTAGAATGGTGAATCCTTTCCAGAAGATTTCCATTTACTTTGCCCAGATCCATCAGAATCACTATCTATGGTGGCTATAGCTTTACAAAATGCACTTTTTAAATAATAAGACTTGAAAGTCAAAATTACTCCTTGATCCAGGGGCTGCAGAATGAATATTGGGTTAGCAGGCATAAAAACATTTATCTCTTTATAAATCTCCATCAGAGCTCTTTGGCAATGAGTTGCATTGTCAATGAGCACTAAAATTTTGAAAATAATTTTTTTGTTTCTGAGCAGTAGGTCTCAACAGCAAGCTTAAAATATCCAGTAAACCATGCTGTAAACCAATGTGCTGTCATCCAGGGCTATGTTGTTCCACTGATAGAGCACAAGCAGACTCTATTTAGCATAGTTCTTTAGGGCTCTAGGATTTTCAGAATGGGCAAATGAGCATTGGCTTCAACTTAAATTCACCAGTTATCCCCTAACAAAAGATTCAGCCTGTTCTTTGAAGATTTGAATCCAGGCATTGACTTCTCTCTAGTATGAAAGTCCTAAATGGTATCTTCTTCCAGTATAAGGCTATTTTGTCTATGTTAAAAATCTGTTGTTTATTCTAGCCACCTTCATCAATGATCTTAGCTAGATCTTCTGCTGCAGCTTCTGCTTTGGGACTTTCTGCTTCACCTTGCAGAAATCTCCATAGGCTTCACCTATGGAGATGGCTTCTTTCTTTAAATCTCATGAGCCAACCTCTGCTAGCTTCCAACTTTTCTTCTGCAGCTTCCTCACCTCTTTCTGCCTTCATAGAATTGAAGAGCGTTAGGGCCTTGCTCTGGATTTGGCTTTGACTTAAGGGAATGTTGTCACTGCTTTGATCTTCTATCCAGACCAATAACACTTTCTCCATATCAGCAAGAAAACTATTTTGCTTTCTTATCATTTGTGTGTTCCCTGTAATATCACCTTCAATTTCCCTTAAGAACTTTTCCTTTGCATTCATGACTTGGGTAACTGTTTGGTATAACAGGTCTAGCTTTCAGCCCTTCTTGGCTTTCAACATGGCTTCCTCACTAGGCTTAATAATTTCTAGCTTTGAATTTAAAGTGAGGAACATGCAAATCTTCCTTTCACTTAAACACTTAGAGGTCACTGTAGAATTATTAATTGGCCTAATTTCAATATTGTTGTGTCTCAGGCAATAGGAAGGCCCGAGGGGGAGAGAGAGGGAGAGAGAGAGAGTTGGGGGAATGGCCAGTTAGTAGAGCAATGGAGCAGTCAGAACACACAATTACACTTATTAAATTCTCTGTCTTATACGGGTGCAGTTTGTGGTACCCCAAAACAGTTACAATAGTAACATCAAAGATCACTATCACCAAAACAGATAAAATAATCATGAAAAAGTTTGAAATATTGCAAGAATTACCAAAATGTGACACAAAGACACAAAATGAACACACGCTATTGGAAAAATGGTGCTGATAGGCTTGCTTGACACAGATTTGCCACAAACCTTCAATTAAAAAAAAAAGCAATATCTGCAAAGTGCAGTAAAGCAGAGTGCAGTACAACAAGTATATCTGTACCTTATTTTGTTTATTTAATCCTCCTTAAAAACCCACTGATGTAGGTAAGGTATTTGGCAGATGACAAAACTAAGGTATATGGTGAATAAGCAGTTATGGGCAAACCATGGCAGAGCTTACTGCCAAAATGAATGATCTCCACTTCTAGCCACTTCCGACTGAAGCTGCCCTTCTAGGGTTAGACCGCTCTCCCCAGTGAAAGGTCAATGAGACGGGCTCCTGGGAAATGCCAAAGAGGCTTTGTTGCCTTGGGTTCAGGGGTCAAAGGTCTAGACTGTTCCTTAAGTCTTTTTGATGTCTTTTTAACATTTTTGGACCCAAGGGCGGGTTTGACTTAGCTCCATACTCCACGTTTGCTTGCCTTTTGAACTTCAGAGATGAAAGGCAGATCCCATAGCACTTAAGAGATTTTCCAGAACACTAGCTGGTCAGGGCAGAGCTAAAGCTAAATCCAGGCCATCTACTTCCTATTGCTGAGCTAGTGCCCTCTGGAAACATTGGCATATGGTGGTGGCCTCTGCTGCCCTGGCTAACTTGAGTCAGGGTCAGGGTCTTCCTACCTGTAACTCCTTCATCCCCACCCCAGGCAGTGAAGCCCCACCATCTGTTTATGAGGTGGGTGGCCACAGAGATAGGCTGATGGTGAGGGGGTTTCACATACTGTGATAACTAAGGCCTGAGCCCCACCCACTCTCCACCCCTGCGCTTAGTCCCACTTGACAGATAGAAGATCCTATAGTCCCTGAGCACTGTTAAGGGCTGAAGTCTGTCCTCCAAAATCCATGTTGTTATCCTAACCCCTAGCATCTCAGAATGTGACTGTATTTGGAGATAGAGTCTTTAAAGAGGCATTAAGGGTAAACGCAGTCATTAGGGTGGGCCCTACTCCAACTTGACTAGTGTCCTTATAAGAAGAGGAAATGTGGACACAGACACATGCTGAGGGACAATGCATGGGAAGACACAGAGAGAAGGCAGCCATCTGCAAGCCAAGGAGAGAGGCCTCCGAAGCAACCAAGTCTGCCAACACCTTGATCTTGGACTTCCATCCTCCAGAATAGTGAGAAAATAAATTTCTGTTGTTTAAGCCCCCAGTACTTTGTCATGGCTGCTTTAGTAGACTCATGCAGGCACTTGCTCCAGATGCTGACCCCCTTGACCCTCCCTCGCTGCCCCTGCATTCTCCTCCACACACCCCTGAGCCCCAGCCCCAGATTCATCAAGTCCTTAGAGTCAGGAGAGTGGGCTCCATAAATCTGCAGCCACATTTTCCCATTTCAGGGCCTTTGAGGAATGCTGATTTGTGCTTCAAAGTGGGCCAGGGAAGGATAAGCTGCCTTTGGAGCATTTGAGAGACTGAGGAGAGAACAGGAATCACTGAGAAAACAGACTGATGAGTATGTTGAGTCAGAATCCTGCCACCCATGACAAGTCAGCTCCCACCCCTCCAGAGTCTCCAGCTAGAGCACTTGCAGTAACAGTTTAGTGGGCCTTTCCAGGCGGCCAGGCATGTGCTGCCCTCCGGATTCATTAACAGGGTTTCTGGGGGTCAGAGGAGGTGCCAAGGCCCTGAGAGAAGCCAAGCCCCAGAGGACCCCCAAGTTCTCCCCTTAGACTCACATTCCTCTTGTAGGTGGGAAAGGGACGGAGAGGTGGAGGGGGGAACGCCCTGTTCCACACGCTGTATTTACTCTGGGCATGGCTAATGACTCCAGGGCCTTATCATTCGGCCCTCAGACTGGGCTGGGCAGGTCTGAGAGTTAGGGAAAGTCCGTTCCCACTGCCCTCAGGGAGAGAAGAAAGGAGGCGGCAAGGGAGAAGCTGCTGGTCGGACCCACAATGAAAACGCTCCTTCTTTTGCTGCTGGTGCTCCTGGACCTGGGAGAGGCCCAAGGATCACTTCACAGGTGAGGAGACGTTCCCGCACTGCAACTCAGGGCTGCTCTGGGATAGGAAAGCTGACGGGGAGATGAAGAGGAGGAGAAGCTGAGGGATGAGATGCACGGAAGAGGCTTACCCAGTGGCCGCCTGTGTATGGCCTTAATCTCCAGTCTGCAACAAGTCATTCTCCTGCCTCCACCTCCATGGAGGTGCCTTACCAAGTCCCAGGCAGCTTCTTGTGTTGCAAAAGAGCAGGAACCTGCAGTTGTGGTTTGTAGTTCAAAGCACCCCAGTACTTCCCCAGGGATCTGACTGTCACTGCCCCCAAGAGCTTTTCTGTCCCTTTAAATCAGCCCTTTGTGATGTTCATGTAAAACTGCAGACCACCCCACATCTCCCATTTTCCTAGATCTCAAAGAGCTCAGCTCCAGGAGGGGAGCCATTTCCACTCTAAGATTCTAAGACTCTACAGGGCAGAGATGAGGCCAGGCAGGCTGAGTGGCAGAGGACGCTGATCCCACCTGTATCCTGTGTGCTGTCTTGCAGATCTCCCCCTCTGTCTTCTCTAGATGGCCCCTGAGAAAATGGGACGGGAATGGGGGGAAGAGGGAGGCAGAAGTACATCTCCTGCTCACATGGGGGTTTGTCTCCAGGGTGCCCCTCAGGAGGCATCCGTCCCTCAAGAAGAAGCTGCGGGCACGGAGCCAGCTCTCTGAGTTCTGGAAATCCCATAATTTGGACATGATCCAGTTCACCGAGTCCTGCTCAATGGACCAGAGTGCCAAGGAACCCCTCATCAACTACTTGGATGTGAGGCTTCCTGGGATCAGGGCTGGGGAGAGGTGGGAGCAGGAGGAAGGCCCAGCATTAGGGCATGGCCAGTGCCACATCAGTAGCACTGAAGGCCATTGTGGATTTCTTCACTTGGATGATGATCCATGGGGACTGATTCCCTGGGTCCCCATGGAGTTGGCTAAGCAGGCCCCAGTGTACCCAAACGTCAGAGCTCTCTGCAGAAGGAAAGGGCTGGGGGTGAAAGCATCATCCCACACTGAAGGCCCCTGCTTCTGCTCTCAGCTGGGCAGCTTACTGGCTGTGTACCCTTAGGCAAGTTACTTAATCTCTCCCAGCCCCAGTTCCCTGGTCTGTAAAACAGGTGGTTCTTCCTCCACTGCCTTTCCTACAATGTATTTATAAGAATCAGGTTAGCGCAAGTAAAATCAAATGAAGTAGCCAGAGGCTTGGTTTGATTTCCTCCCTCATGGCCATTTCTCTGCTCCTTTTACCTTTTACTTTCCAGTTTTGCCACTTCCCAGGCTCTGTAAACTCCAGTCTGTAGTACCCCAGGCTCTGGCCCCAGGGAGCTTTCCCTTGACTTCCTGGTGAGCACCCATGTCCCTTCCCACCACCCACACCCTCTCTCCTTCTCACTCTTCCTTGCAGATGGAATACTTCGGCACTATCTCCATTGGCTCCCCACCACAGAACTTCACTGTCATCTTCGACACTGGCTCCTCCAACCTCTGGGTCCCCTCTGTGTACTGCACCAGCCCAGCCTGCAGTAAGTGGGGCCAGGAGCACCAGCAGAGAATGTCTGGGGGCTAGTCCTGGGAGTCCAAGCCTGGTACTCTGGGGAAGGGGGGCTTAGGTTCCAGAAACTGGCCATCCCTGCCACACCAGCTTCCCCTCTCCCACCTTTGAGTCTGCCCTGGAACTGCTTGTAGCAGAGATAGAGCAAGGCCAAGGAAGAACTAAAATGTGGCTGCTGTCCAAGATAGCAACTTTCATACTGATTAGAATTAATAGAAAGAAAGTCATTGAAAAGAGAAGTCTTTGACATAATGACTCACTTCCTTTGGAACACCCAAAGGAATATAGGGGAAAGTTTAATTTAATTGGTTATTTCTGAGCAGGTAGGTGAGTCCGGTTCTAGTGTAGATAGCCTGCTTGCTTCAGGAGGCTTGGTAGCCTTATTTCCTGGTGCACAGAGGTGGGGCTGTTGGGGCACAATGGCATGGGTGGGTCCATTTGGCCAGAGGTAACTCAGAGGTTTCAGTGAGGACTGGAAAAGAAGAGCTACAGAAAGATGTCTTGTTCGATACAGGACAAGTCCCAGAGAAACCCCAAGGCTAGAGATGTCCATGGGTTGGGAGAAAAGTTGGGAGTAATTTCCTGGGGCAATTGTTTATCCCTGAGTTTCTTTTGAAGCCAACCTCTGACCCACAATGGGTGGCAGGGACTGTGGCTGGCACCTGATAAATGGCACTTATCTTGGTGTGCCTCATGAGGTCATTGTGGACAATCAGGTTTGCTCAGAGACAGCTATTTGGTCCCCAATTAGGCCACATCTATAGCTAGAGGAAAATGTAGTTGCTCACTAGGGAGGGGCATCGCCAGGCTTCTAGGGGCCCCCACTCTGTGTTGAGAGCTGAGGGAAGAGACCCTGCCACTCTGGGGCTGGGTGGCATTAGGGCAGGGATGCAGCCAGTGAGCCTATGGCGTAGGCAAGAGCAATGCACTTCTTTCCAGAGACGCACACCAGGTTCCAGCCTTCCCAGTCCAGCACATACAGCCAGCCGGGTCAATCTTTCTCCATTCAGTATGGAACCGGGAGCTTGTCTGGGATCATTGGAGCCGACCAAGTCTCTGTGAGTGCAAGTCCTTCATCTTTTCTCTCATGGACAGAAACTTGGGAGACTTATTCAGAGGTCTTACTTTTCAAATCTGCCTCAGGAATGGGTGGAAACAGGGGTTAGCACTAGCTTCTAGGAGAAAGGGCGAGTAACACTCCCCACCTGAGATGGTGGCAGTGGGTCAGTCTGCACAGCACGCTGGGCCCTGGGGGAGGGCAGCGCAGGGGGACTCTGGCAGGAAGCAGTGCCCAGTGCACAAAGCCTGGTGGCAGGGTGCACAGCTGGATCTCCAGTCTCTAGGGCATTGAGGAGATAAAACCAGGTCGCCATCTTGAAGGATAAAGAAGTCCACACCAGGGGGAGAGATTTGGACTCAGTAAAATAAAGGGGCAAGGTCTGAAATGGGAGTCCAATCACAGAGGCAAAGCAGAAGCCCAGATGTCCAAAGGCCAAGGTCCAAACTGAACTCAGTGCTGAGCTCATGAGGTGTTCCTCAAACTCCCTCTGACCTCTGACCCTCTGACTCCCTCTGAAGTCCTATGGGTCCTAGAACTATGGGAATCAGACAAATGTGGGGACAGAGAACCAGGTACTTTTTCAGGCTTATGGACAGCAATATATGCCCGGGCCTTGGGAGAAACAGAGGTTGACCTACCCATGGTGAGCATTGGTCCATGGGGTATTCCCGAGGCCAGCAGGGCACAGCCTTCATCAACATCCCTTAGAGTGGGTGGAGTAGGACATATTATCAACTGAAAGAACGCCAGAAGCAGAAAAACACCATCTATGTAAAAATATCATACAGATAAAACAATGCACTGTATTTTCTATTGGAACTATGTATGCGTGTGTATACACACATTACATATATAATATATAATATCCATATATGAATATATGTAATATACAGTATATCTGTATATATAATATGTATCCACCTGTATATATTATATAGATACAATATATAACATATTATAGTATATAATTGCATATATTATATAATATATGTTATATATTATATAATTAATATAATATGTAATACATTACATTAATATGTTATATAATATATTAATTCTATAATATATAATATATTATAGAATATAATTGATATAATGTATTATATTAATAATATAGTATGTGTTATATAATATATTAATATGTTGTATGTAATAATATATTACATAATATATTATGTAATCTATTATATAATATATTGACATAATATATATGTAATGTGTATGTATTATGTTATATATAAGATTATATATATTATGACATATACATATATATTATATATCTAATTACATATAATATATATATAAAAGTAAAAATAACTATTTAGAAGGCTACATCCCAAATTGATCATCACAATAACCTCTGAGATGCAGGGAAGAGACCGAAATTGGCATAGAAAGGGGAATTTGAGCCTATAGCTTGTCACTTATCTGTTGGCTCACCTGGCTGCTGTAGGGCAGCAGCCAACCCCACAGCAATGTCAGCTGCATTGCTCCTTCCCTCAGTTTTTCTGGCTCCAGGGCCAGGTGTGCACTTACCTCTGTAACAAATCATCAGCTTTTGCTGCATAACATCCCCATCATTGAGGTTGGAGACTTGGGGACAGTGAGAGAACAATGTGGGTTCCAGTCCACCCTCACCCTCATAGGTTCCAACTGGCCCTTTTTCTCCCACTTGACATGTATCTTCCCTTTCTGCTGTGCAAACTATAGACTGCTGCTGCAGCATCAGGACAGAAACAATATCCTAAAGTAAACTGTTTAACTAGCACCTACAGTTGCATATAATCAATATCTATATTCACATCATTATAGCTATATCTATAATCTATAGTACCTCCTAATGGTTCTGCTTCTCTTGTCAAACCCTGATTGACATAATAAATATATGACATGCGAAAATTTGTAGATGAAGCTGATGCAGCCCTTAAAGGGACCATTTAGCCTGAAATGCATGTGTTGTTAATAGAAATGCTAATGATCAATTATCTAAGCTCCTACTTCAAGAAACAAATAACAAGAAAATGAGCAAACCATAAACAAACAATAGCAAATCAAACGCAAAGAAACCAAAAGGAAGGAAATAATAAAGAGTAGAATGGGACACTAATGAAATAGAGAAATCACACAGTACAGAAAATTAACAAAGCCACGAATTAACTCTTTGCAAAGAGTAATAAAATTGGTTAGCCTCTCACATGACTAAATAACAAAAAAGAAAGAAAATACAACTTAACAATGTTAGAAATGAGAAAGAGAACATTACTAAAGTTATCAAGAATAGTTTTATATTGATAAATTTTACAATTTTCAAAAAATCAGCAAATGTCTTGAGAAATACAGCATACCAAAACTGATGCAAAAACAAAAAAACAGAAAATGTGAATCTTTTAAAGATATACTCGGTTATTAAAAAAATCTTTCCACAAAGAAAAGCGTCACTGATAAATTCTCTCAACACTAAAAAAAATCAATCTTTCACAAACTCTTCCAGATATTTGATAAAGTAAAACACTTTATAACTCGTTTTATGAAACCAGCATCACTTTAATAATGAAACTTGAAAAGGACATTATAACAAAAGAAAATATAAAATTACAGACCAATCTTTCTCTCATGAATATAGATGCAAAAGTTCTAAATGAAATACTAGCAAATAAAATCTTTTGGTATATAAAAAGATCATACCAAGGGTCATCTTTCTAGGACTTTATCATTTAACAGAATAAAAGGAGAAAAAACATATGACCAATAAGATTATATTAGTAGGTTAATAACATTCAATATCTATTCATGACTTCAAGAAAAACTCTTAGCAAACTAGGAATAGAAAGTAACTCCCTTAATCTGATAAAAATGAAGGGCTTCATCTAAAAGAAGCCCACAGCAAACTTTATACTTAACGGTGAATTGTCAAGAGACTTCTTCATAAGATCAAGAATGAGACAAGGACACTCAATCTCACCACTTCTATTCAACATTGTACTGAAAATCCTAGCCAGTACAACAAGGCGAGAAAAAAGAAATAAAGAACATTAGGATGGAAAAGGAAGAACTAACTCTGTCAATATTAATATATGACAAGATTCTATAAGTAGAAAATCCAAAAAAAACTACAGAAAGGATATTGGGATTAATATGTGAACTTAGTGAAGTTGCTGGATATGAGGTCAACATAAAAAAATCATCTGGGGCCAGGCACGGTGGCTCACACCTGTAATCCCAGCACTTTGGGAGGCCGAGGTGGGTGGATCATGAGGTCAGGAGTTTGAGACCAGCCTGACCAACATGGTGAAACCCCATCTCTACTAAAAATACAAAAATTAGCCAGGCGTGGTGGCACACGCTTGTAGTCCCAGCTACTCAGGAGGCTGAGGCAGAAGAATTGCTTGAACCCAGGAGGTGGAGGTTGCAGTGAGCCAAGATCATGCCACGGCACTCCAGCCTGGGTGACAGAGTGAGACTCAGTCTCAGAAAAAATCATTTGGATTTATATATACAGGTTGTGGATCCTTATCCCAAATGCTTGGGACCGGAAAGTCTTTTAGATTTCAAATTTTTTTCAGATTTTGAGATATTTGCATTATACTTACCAGTTTAATATCCCAAATCTGAAAATCCATCATCTGTAATGCTGCAATGAGCATTTTCTTTGAGCCTCATGTTGGCACTCATAAAGTTTTGGATTTTGAAGCACTTCAGTTTCAGATTTTCAGATTTGTGATGCTTGACCTGTAGCAAGTAAAGCAAATGGCAAATAGATTTTTAATGACACTATTTATAATACCATCAAAACCATCAGCTACTTTAATGTAAATTTAATAAAAAATGCGCAAGAACTCTACTCTGATAATAGCAAACATTAGTAAATAAAAGTAAAAGATAAAAATCGCAAACATTAATGAATAAAATTAAAATAAGACCTGTACTGAAAACTAAACCATGCCCATAGTTTGAATGACTCTGTTTCATTAAAAAGTCAAATTTTTCAAATTGATGTATAGAACTAATTTTATTCCAATCAAAACAACAGCATTTTTTCTTAGAAATTAGCAAACTGATTCTAACATTTATATGGATATGTAATACACCAATACAATCTTGCTGAAGAAAAACACTGGTAAATATTAAGATTTATTATGAAGTTACAATATTGTAGACGTGTGGTGTTGGCACAGAATTTAAAAAATAAACAAATGGAACAGAACAGAAAATACAAAACTATCCACACAGTCATCTGACTTATGTTGAACATGATACTGCAGTATGTGGAGGAAACGATGGTATATTTATTAAATAGTGCCAGGTCATATGAATATCCAGATAGAAAAAAATAAATCTTAACTCCTACCTTACACATTATCACATTTCATATAGGTTCCAGATCTCAGTGTGAAAAGTAAACAATAAAGCTTTTAGAAGAAAACATGAGAAAATGTTTTCAGGACCTTAAGGTAGGCAAAATTTCTGAAACAAGTTACAAAAAAACAGCGTACAATAAGCACAATGTTGAGTGACAGAAGCCAGATACCAAAGAGCTCATATGGGATGATTCCATTCATATAAAATCCAAAAAAATAGACAAAGCCAATATATGCTATTAAAAGTCAGGAGACTGGCTTTTCTTGAGGAGGGGCACAATGATTGGCAGGTGCATGAGGGCTTCTGAAGTTTGGAATGTCCTGTTTTTTGGGAATATAGCAAGCATCTTTGTGCTCATTTAGTCAAGGAAAGTTGGGAAGGAGAAGAATTAGCTTCAAGACAGAGGAAAATCCAGGCGTCAAACCCTTTGCCAGCAATCCCCTGTGCCATTTTCCTGTGGGCTTTCTCCTGCCAGGTGGAAGGACTAACCGTGGTTGGCCAGCAGTTTGGAGAAAGTGTCACAGAGCCAGGCCAGACCTTTGTGGATGCAGAGTTTGATGGAATTCTGGGCCTGGGATACCCCTCCTTGGCGGTGGGAGGAGTGACCCCAGTGTTTGACAACATGATGGCTCAGAACCTGGTGGACTTGCCAATGTTTTCTGTCTACATGAGCAGGTAAGGCCCATCAAGTCTGTGAGGTTAAAGTCAGTTATAACTACAGGGAGACAACACATGCACTTGACTTAGCAGTCAAAAGACCTGGTTTGGGTCTTTATCTTGGTCTATTATCACCTGTGTGATCTTAGTCAAAACATTTAACCTCTCTGAATATTGAGGAAATGGGATTTGCTTCATCAAGTAGTTGTGAAAACACTTTGCAAACTCTACTACACTGGCTTAAATTTAAGGAATCTCTGGGATTGGTTCTTCATTGATGCTGTCACTAAATATCAAGCTCCTATTATATGCTGAGTATGATGCTCACATTGGGGACACAGTGAAACAAGAAAGACAGTACCTGCAGGGGGAGGAGGCAGAAAAAAATGAAAAGTTAAGCTGACAATAAAATAATTGCTTGCTGATGGATGAATAAACAAAATGTGGCATATCCAAACAATCAAATATTATTCAGCCTTAAAAAGGAAGAAAATTCTGAGACATGCTACAACATAGAAGAAACTTGAGGACATAATGCTAAGTGAAATAAGCTAGTCACAAAAAGACAAATACTGTATGATTCCACTTAGGTGAGGTACCTAGACTAGTCAAATTCATAGGCAGAAAGTAGACTGCCAGTTGCCAGAGCCTGGGGAGGGGAAGTGAGGAATTCTTAAACCGTTGTTGATGGCCTAATGGGTATAAAGTTCCAGTTCTGTAAAATGAAAGGTCTGGATTTTACAACAGCGTGAACACACTTAACACTACTGAATTGTAGACTCAAAAATGGGTAAGATAGTACATTTTATGTTACATATTTTTTACAGCAATTTTTAAAAATTGCACATTGTTGTTGGAAAAGGTCACGAGGCTCACCTGTTTCTAGGCACTCTTGCCCGGCATCCTCGGAGGGTCATCTCCTCTTCCTCCTTACACAGGAAGGTGATTTCTGACCTTCCTGACTTTTTCCAGCTCAGACCTGGCCTGCGTTCATGCTGTTTCGGCATAAGCCCATTCCTCTCTTTCCCCTCTCCCACATGGAGGGTCCTGGATTTTCCCTATCAAACTATGTTTCCTCTCCAGCATGACGGCACTCAGGACCAGGCCTAGGCAGAGCTGTGAGTAAGAGAGGCAGGTTTTCTAGACACCTCTGTTTCCCCTTGCAGAACTTCCTTCTCCCGTCACCTGGGAAAAGTGGGCTGTAGTGGGGAATATCAAGGCTTGGCAGTCAGACCGGCCGGGATTTGAATCCTGCCACTTACATTGCTTCATCTCACCGAGGCTCAGTTTATTCCACGGACCACTAGGTTGATGTGAGTTAAATAAGTTTAGACAGATAAAATCCCCAGTACATGGCCTTGCACCAAGGTAATCAACAAATGTGAGTTCCTTTCCCCACTCCCTCTGTAATACCACTGTCCTAAAATTCCTACAGGTATTCACTTCTCTCCCTCTTTACCACCCTGATTTCAATTTTGTATCTTTCTGATCTTTTTCCTCCTCAAAATGAATCTGTCTTAGGTCCTATTTCTCCAGAATCCTGCTAGGTCCCAGAACATAATCTGAGAAATCAATACCAATGAAAATAAGTTTCCAGGCTCTAGTAAGTCATGATACATTCATATTAGCCTCTTTGCCTTAACATAAGGAGTGAATAATACAAAAATGCCAGGCACTGTCACAACCATAGTGGGGAAGATACTTTAGGAAAAGGTGTCTTTGGGGGTTGCTTCAAGTCACACAGTGTGTACCCACCCAGGATGGTCCTGGCCTTGGTTCTAAATGACAGACCTGCTGGCTCCGTTTCCCACCTCCTTAACCTTTTTATCCAAGAAGCAGACGGACATTCACAAATGGTCAAGGGGAGCTGTTTCTAAACTTGTGTCAAAAAGGCCCAGACCAATTCACTTGCAGTAGTCAGATTCCCGGTCTCAAAGCCCAGGCTGATGTTTCTGCCTACCTGGGTGCTTGGCATGAGACCAAGAAGCAAAGGGTCCTAGCTGAGGCTCACCTCTAGAGTTTTGCAGTGGCCCTTCCTGGACAGTTTGTCTTTCTCTCCATGTAGTAACCCAGAAGGTGGTGCGGGGAGCGAGCTGATTTTCGGAGGCTATGACCACTCCCATTTCTCTGGGAGCCTGAATTGGGTCCCAGTCACCAAGCAAGCTTACTGGCAGATTGCGCTGGATAAGTGAGTATTTCCCATGAAGTAGTGACAGTACTGGTGGTAAACTCAAAAGAGGCACAACTCAAACCCAATTAACTGAAAAACCACTGGTCACTAGCAGAGGATGCCAGAAGCTTACTATGGTTGGAGGTATGGAGGTGCTGAGCAAGTGTGCAGGAAGGGACCTCTGTAACCAGGGCAGCAGACACAGCTTCCTTCCTTGTACACGTGGCGTGCTTTTAACTCAACAGACAGTCAATACCAGTGCACAGCCTGCTCCCCTTTGTTCTTTTAACATTAACACACAAGGCAAGGGATGAGTAACATGGGGGGTTGCACAGGTTAATTGGACTCAGATCTTGCCCTCAAAAAACTTGTACAGAAGATGAGATGCACCCAAACCGCTATCCTGCAAAATGGAAGGTGGTCAGTGCTCCAAGAGAGGTGCCACCAACGTGATCCAGCAGACAGGCACGACAGCTTCTATCTGAAGAACGCTCCAGTGCGTCATGGACGGGGTTACATTGAAACTGAGCCGGGAATATATACAGTATCTGGACATGAAGCAATTGGGGAAGTAGGACTACATGCCTGCCTCATACCTAGCACCGTGCTAGACAATGCAGGAATTGGAAAAGTGTAGTTCAAGTTTCAATTCAGCTAGGATTGACTTCCTACAAGGTATCAGGCATTAGGAATGCAAAAAATAAAAGGCCTCAATGCTCACTGTCTATTGAGGGTTTTTCAACCTGTAGGAATTCACCTATTTATGGGTCATGACATTATTTTAGAAGATCCTGACCTGACCAGGCGTGGTGGCTCACACTTGTAATCCCAGGACTTTGGGAGGCCAAGGCAGGTGGATCACAAGGTCAAGAGATTGAGACACCTACATTTTTTGATGAATTGGAATACAGTAGAAAATACCAAAGTGCACTTCAATTGCACGAATGGGTGTGTGTGTGCACTGGGTCAAGAAGTAAACAGATTTCTTCCTGTGGATCTCAGTAGAAAACAATTGAGGAACACTCATATGGTGGGTGGAAATCATTGATGTGCTCCAGGCATTGGAGAGCCCAAAAAGGAGTAGGAGTTTCCTAGGAGCCAGGGGAGGGAAGGTGGGCCGACCACAACCCTGTCCCCTCAGCATCCAGGTGGGAGGCACTGTGATGTTCTGCTCCGAGGGCTGCCAGGCCATTGTGGACACAGGGACTTCCCTCATCACTGGCCCTTCCGACAAGATTAAGCAGCTGCAAAACACCATCGGGGCAGCCCCCGTGGATGGAGAAGTGAGTGCCTGCCTGGGCAAGGGAGTGGTGGGGGCAGGAGAGCCAGGCCTTCTCCTGGGAGGTGGGAAGGCTCTAAACGGATCCTCTATATTGGGTTTTAGTATGCTGTGGAGTGTGCCAACCTAAACGTCATGCCGGATGTCACCTTCACCATCAACGGAGTCCCCTACACCCTCAGCCCAACTGCCTATACCCTACTGGTAAGAACTGTTTCCTTATTCTGCAGGCCACAGGGCCCTCCCCACATGCCTGCCACTTCCCCTTTTCAATAGCCGGCACTTTGCCCACCTTTACCCTAAGCCCCGCCCCACGTTGTTCTGCTCTGATGTGGCATTCCCTCTGGGAGGGACACAGCTGCCTGTGGTGGAAAGACCATGGGCTTGCTCTAATTTCCAGTTCTGCCATGAAGCAGTAGTGAACTTCCGGCAAGCCATTTAAGGAAGTCTTCTGATATTGCCATGTAGGACTTTTCAACTGACAAAGTTTAATCTCCTCAACTACCAGGTCAGACTGGAGCTATTACTATCTCATTTTATAGGTGAGAATATCGAGACTCAGAGAGTCAAATACATGGTTCAAGACATGAGCTGTTTGCAGGGAGGTGTGAAGAATAAGATTATATTTGTTCTAACATACAAATTAACATTCCTCCTCTAGCAAGCAAATGTCTTTTGTTGCAGTAAATTCTCAAGTTTGTAGGGTGAAGTAGAAAGGGAACTCCTAGACCTTTTGGACACCTGTGAGCACTTCACACCACTGTTGGTCTGAATTTTCAGCATTGTAGGTATTCGGCACCACACTTCAACACACTAATTTTTCCAAGAGTCACTCACAGCATCAAGGTGATTGCATCAGAAGAGGGGTGCTAAGGTATAGACGGCTTCAGCCCTACCCCTAAGCCTCTATTAACTCCTTCCCAAAGCCACCAACAGACAATCCAAATAAAAACAAATGTTTGCTTTAAAACACAGCTTCATGGTAAGTCCCCTAAGCTCCTGCCACATAGGGATTATGGAGCTGCCACTGTGAACACCACACTGAGGACCAGTGAGACATTTAGACTGAGCCCTGTTCATTAGTCCACATGCCCATCAACACCCCAGCACCCCCACACTCTCACCTTCCCCCATGTGAGTTGAGTCCCTGCCCAGGTGGAAATTATTGATGTGCTCCAGGCACTGGAGAGCCCAAAAAAGAGTGGGAGTTTCCTAGAAGCCAGGGGAGGGGAGATGCGTGGTTCTTTCCCGGTATGGTGAGTGGTTCTTTTAGAAGATCATTTCAGAAGATCATGACCTGACCGGGCATGGTGACTCACACCTGTAATCCCAGGACTTTGGGAGGCCGAGGCAGGTGGATCACAAGGTCTTGTGCTGGTTCTTTCGCAGTACAGCACGTGGTTCTTTCCCACCAGCAGATTTCAATCAAAGCCACCTTAATCCATCAAAACTGCTGTAAAAATTTTGACTTTTCATGTCCTTCCTCTCAAGAAGTCTCCCTGAGCTCTCTGCAAATTTTCCCACACCCTCATCAGCAACTTCAAATTTCAAATGACTGTTGGAAAGACGACACTTGCCTGGTAGAGCACGTCTTTGCCAAACTAAAAATTAGATTGGAGAAGGTGACATTCTTCTCTTGAACAAGGGATGCCTACTTGCCTCATCTAAAGGGGTCACTCAAATGTTTGTTCCCAGAACATCGACAAGAAAATAGCAGTGGATAGTCACTAACAGAGTTCTTTCTCTCCCTTAACAAAAACTAAGCTGAGCTTCACTAGAAACTAAAGAAACCAGAATTTAAACCAAGGTCTTCCGGTGCCAACCCTTTTGCTCTTCTAGCCATGCAACAAGGGTTTCCCAGTTGTAAAATGATGGTGACGGGGGCAGGTGGGAGTATGTAACAGATGAACAGTTCTCAAAATTGTAGAACACAGACCCCAGGCCCGTAAGAATGGACTTGTGCAGACAAACACTTTATTAAGCAACCTAGGGTAGGGACATATGAAGCAGGAGGAAGAACCCACCGACCAAAATGGTGGAACCCACCAGCCGTCCAAGGCCATCCAGTGCCAGCCACCACCACCACACAGGCAGCCTCCAGGCAGTACTACTACCTTCTTCCCCCATATGTCATTTGCTTCTTTTCCAACCCCAGGACTTCGTGGATGGAATGCAGTTCTGCAGCAGCGGCTTTCAAGGACTTGACATCCACCCTCCAGCTGGGCCCCTCTGGATCCTGGGGGATGTCTTCATTCGACAGTTTTACTCAGTCTTTGACCGTGGGAATAACCGTGTGGGACTGGCCCCAGCAGTCCCCTAAGGAGGGGCCTTGTGTCTGTGCCTGCCTGTCTGACACACCTTGAATCTGTTAGGTTGGGCCATTCTTTACACCTACAAAAAGTTATTTTCCAGAGAATGTAGCTGTTTCCAGGGTTGCAACTTGAATTAAGACCAAACAGAACATGAGAATACACACACACACACACACGTATACACACACACACACACACACTTCACACATACACACCACTCCCACCACCGTCATGATGGAGGAATTAAGTTGTACATTCATATTTTTTATTGATTTTTGATCATGAAAATCAAAAATTTTCACAT
Organism: Hylobates moloch; assembly: GCF_009828535.3. Lineage (NCBI taxonomy): Eukaryota > Metazoa > Chordata > Mammalia > Primates > Hylobatidae > Hylobates > Hylobates moloch. Next base: position 7,804,534 of record NW_026652293.1, read on the forward strand.
TTGATTATGAAAATCTCCAAACATATGCACAAGCAGAGATCATGGTATAATAAATCCCTTTGCAACTCCACTCAGCCCTGACAACCCATCCACACACGGCCAGGCCTGTTTATCTACATTGCTGCCCACTCCTCTCTCCAGCTCCACATGCTGTACCTGGATCATTTTGAAGCAAATTCCAAGCATGACATCATTTTGTCCATAAATATTTCTAACATCCTTAAATATACAGTCGGAATTGAAGCATCTCCCATTGTCCCACAAATGTTTGGCTGTTTTTATAGTTGGATTGTTTGTATTAGGATTCAAGCAAGGCCCATATATTGCATTTATTTGAAATGTCTGTAAGTCTCTTTCCATCTAAAGAGTTTAGCACATTTGAACGTTGCTGGCTGAAATCCTGAGGTGTCATTTGACATGGTTCTCTGAACTTATCTTTCCTATAAAATGGTAGTTAGATCTGGAGGTCTGATTTTGTGGCAAAAATACTTCCTAGGTGGTGCCGGGTACTTCTTGTTGCATCCTGTCAGGAGGCAAATAATGCTGGTGCCTCTCTATTGGTAGTGTTAAGACTGCTGGGTGGGTTTGGAGTTCTTGGCTTTAATCATTCATTACAAAGTTCAGCATTTTACCTGATCGTTTCCGCGGTCATTGATGATCATTGCTGAGATCCACACTATAATTAGGGGTGGCAGAACAGGGGTTTTTCTAATTCTGCTATCCCTTTGGCATTTGTTAGTTGGAATTCTTCTATTAAAAAAATAGGCCCGGTGCAGTGGCTCACGCCTGTAATCCTAGCACTTTCAGAGGCCAAGGTGGGCAGATCACGAGGTCAAGAGATCGAGACTATCCTGGCTAACATGGTGAAACCCCTTCTCTACTAAAAATACAAAAATTAGCCGGGCATGGTGACACACACCTGTAGTCCCAGCTACTTAGGAAGCTGAGGCAGGAGAATCGCTTGAACCCAGGAGACAGAGGCTGCAGTGAGCCAAGATCACGCCACTGCACTCCAGCCTGGCAACAGAGTGAGACTCCTTCTCAAAATAAAATAATAATAATAATATTTGGCTGGGCGCGATGGCTCACATCTGTCCCAGCACTCTGGGAAGCCGAGGAAGGAGGATTGCTCGAGCCCAGGGGGTCAAAGCTGCAGTGAGCTATGACCGTGCCACTGTGCTCCAATCTGGGTGATAGAGCAAGACCTTGTCTTAAAAACAAGATAAAACAAAACAAAACAAAACCTTTCCCTCAACAACCATTTGCCCGGGAAAGAAGACAATTACTTGGGGTTTTGTTTCCTTTGTTTACCAGTTTTCAGAATGAGTTGGTGCTATATTAAACACCAAAGAATTTTAAACATTTGATGTGTTTCAACTCACCAGTTTTTTCTTTAATGCCAAATCACCCTATCTGTAGCCAGTGGGTGATCTTCAAGTTAGTTCCTGTGAACTTTTCCAGCCCATCTTGCACACTTCCAGTCCCATATGTGGCATCAGCCATTGTTCCACAGAATCCTAGTTCCTCAGTGGCCTTGGGTAATGACGTCATGTCTCTAAGACACTCACCTCTCAGAGCTGTTGGGAAGAATCAATGATCTTACCTAGGTGGAAGCACCTGGCTAAGAGTGGTAACTTCCCTTCCGATTTGGGTGTCACGCTCAGAGTAGATCACAACTACACAGCTGCACACATACATTTTTTGTTTGGTTTTTACTTTTATTTTTCCTTTTTAACCAAATTATTGCTTTTAAAGTCAATTTAGAACAGCCTGATACAAATAAGCTATCAAAGCAGTGTAGTAGAACAGTTAACACTGGCTCCAGAGTCAGGTAGGCTTGGATTTCATTCCTAGCATCAGTTGTGGGACTTCTGCACCTCAGTTTGTTCATTTGTCAAATGGGCATGATAATAGGAACTACAGTTGACCCCTGAACAACACAGGTTTGGACTTGCATGATTTCACTTATTCACAGATTTTATTTTTTCAACCAAAGGCAAATCAAAAATATAGTATTCAGCCAGTGCTGTGGCTCACACCTGTAATCCCAGCACTTTGGGAGGCTGAGGTGGGTGGATCACTTGAGGTCAGGAGTTCGAGACCAGCCCGGTCAACATGGTGAAACCCCATCTCTACTAAAAATACAAAAATTAGCCGGCCATAGTGGCAGGCAACTGTAATCCCAGCTACTCGAGAGGCTGAGGCAGGAGAATTGCTTGAACCCAGGGGGCAGAGGTTGCAGTGAGCCAAGATCGTGCCACTGCACTGCAGTCTCAGCGACAGAGAGAGAATCCATCTCAAAAAAACAAACAAACAAACAAACAAAGAAAAAAAAACAGTATTCTCGGGATGCAAAACCCATGTATGTGGAGGATGGACTTATCCTCTATGTGAGTTCTTCAGGGCCAACTGCAGGACTTGGGTGTGTTCAAATTTTAGTATACTTGGGGGTCCTGAAAGCAGTTCCCCACATATACCAAGGGACAACTGTGCTGCATGGGGTTACTGTGAGGATGCAATGACATTGCGCATACGTAAACATTTACCTAGCTTACATGCCTGTGCTCATCAGGCCACAGACCTTCACTCTGCATAGGCAAGTCTCATAAAAGGCAGAAAGCCCTAGAGTAAATGGTTTTATGATTTTTCATCTAAGACAAAGCACCCTGAGCCATGTGGGAGCCCATTGTCAGACAGCACTCCTGCAGGCTTTCGGAACGGCCATTTCTGTGCAAGGGCCGCCCTGGCTGTTGAATGTGCTGGTCTGGTGCTGGCCAGGAGTCTGACTGGTGGAGGCTGCAGTGTGAAAGTGATGCCTAAGCCACACAACATCGTTCAGTCTTCACAACGACCCTGCTGGTTCTGCCACAGAAATGCTTCTGTGATCTGTTTCCTTGTCCCCACCCTCCAGTCATTACCTTTCACCAGAAATATTCCAGGAACATCCTGACACTGATTCTGTCTCTTGCCCTCCGACAAACCAGTGTCTAATTGGTAAATATTTCTGAAGCCCAGCTCTAATCACACCCTTCCCCTGATGTACACTTCGCAATGGTGCCCCACTGCACGCCAAATGCAATCCAAGCTGATGCAACTTCCAGGGTTCCCAGGGCCTTGCCTCAGTTCGATCACCTGTTCTCCCTGGACATCTAGTCTACCCTGCACCAAAAGGAATCATCCCGATTTTCTTACTTATACACTTAGTCCTAGGATTCCTTCTCCTCCGTTCATCAGTGGAACATGCTGTTTCCCCAAAATGACTCCCTTTCAATGAGTGTAAAGATGACAGTGAAAAGCTGTCAGACACAGAGCTGTGAGACACTAGACTGAAATCTCAGCCCATGGGATGCACTATGAAGGTGCTCAGCTGTGACTTGGAGCCCGTCCCGTATACTCTCTCTTCTGCCAGCCAGAGGTTCAGCATCTCCTCTCCCTGGCCCCACTTCGCTTCTCTGCATATTGAGCCTGACTTCCTGCTCCATTCACCACATATCTGCACTTTCCTATCCTCAGCATCCTTCAAGCTCCAATTCAAGTTCCTCCTTTCCATAAAGCCCTCTTCAACGTCTCCTAACTAGAACTAATCTCTCCTTCCTCTAAATCCCCACAACCTTAAGCTGTGTTTCTTATGCCATTATTCGCTCCATGTTTTACTTCCACTGATAAAATGAAATTCTCCATTTCTGCACCCCCGAAAGGATCTGAAAGGCTCAGATCATTGAATGAACACCTACAGGAGGGAAGGAAGGAAGCAGTGAGGATGAATACAGCGTCAGGGCCTCCTCTGCAGGGTCGAAGCTGGCGTCATTCTCCTCTGGAGCATGTGTCACAGGAACAAAAGGGAAATTGCTGACTTTTCATCCACGTGGCTGGAGGAAGTGGGCACTAGAGTCTGAGGGTGGCTGATGACTTGGCTTCCAAAGGTGCTGGGATAGTTCTGCAAATAGACCCTGAAAGTACCAGTTTCAGTCCCATGTGCAAAGGCTATAAGGACCAGCATGGACAGTCCACTTCCCATTCCCAAAGCACCCTCGGCAGCAGCGGGCCCCACAAGAACGCTCACATCTTCTCTGAAAGAGGATCAAATGCGCCTCTACACCCCTATGGGGGCTCGCTGTCTAATCCCTTCTCTCTCTCTCACACACACACACACACACACACACACAAGTGTTCACTTAAAACTTGGCCTCAGAAAAAAGTAGAAGACTATGGGGGGAATTTCTAAAGGGCAACAATTTAAGAACAAGTCAGTCATCAAAAATTAGTGGTTGGCCTGAGGGTGGCCTGATGCCCGCTTTCCCAAGTCACCCAAATGGAACATTCGGGGTGAATGTGCTCTGGGGTGGAGGTTTTCCAGCTTCAGTGTGTGCTGCCCAGTGCTGCTCTCCACGGAAACCTTTGCCTCCTCCCTCCAGGCATGTTTGCTAATTGCAACAAGGAAATCAGCTTCAACTTTTTTTCCACTGAAGAAACCACACACAACATACCCAGGCCAGGCCTGTACCTGGCACCGTGAGCAGCCCAGTGTGGGATTCAAGGATACTCGCTCTGCATCCCCCGGAGAAATGTGTAGTCTAATCGGCCAGATGAGACGTAGGCAGCAGCCACAGAGCAGAGTCAGAGACTTCTGTTGAACACGAGGAAGAACTCCCTGACCCAAAGGATTATTACACGAAGAATGGGCCCAAGGAGGCACAATCTGCCCCCAGAGATGTGGAGGCAGAAGGGGGCATCCAACGCATTACACGCCTTGAGGGGGCTCCGGCGAGGCCTTATAACCCCTGACCAAGGCCTGTCTAAACTCACTTCATTCTGCTTTCATCCGCCAGTCATAGCAATTCCAGGCATGGTTCCAGGCAGCTCAAAGAGATACCAAATTAGCCGCATGCTAGCGGCGTTTTAAATTGCTGTAGTCTCCTAG